>NC_087253.1:20725000-21325000 GCF_037042905.1 Lytechinus pictus | reverse complement strand
AATTTCGAAAAATCCTACTTTAATTTGTTTTCTGATTTTACAAATAACGATTTATATAATTACCTAAAAGGCAAGTACCTAAAAGAAGTCTTAACAGGCTTCAATTGTTATATTAGACCTAAAGTCCAAATTTATAGCATTAAACAAGCCGTCGACACTCTGGTTACTTGCTTACAAGAATTCATGGCTTTATTGGTCCTAATCAGATAAAAAAAAATATCCACCATTTACCATTTAGACCCACCTGTTGCTAGCGCATAATAGCGTCTGGTTCTATAGACTACATAGAGATGGTATACGTCACAATGCCAATCATATATGATTGAAGGGTTTATAGTACCATGGTAGTACAATATCCCAGAGCGTTAGCACTGCGCGCTATGCTATTCTTTGGTTTTGATGGAATAAGTAGCAATTTCAACTTTATAATGCCCGTGGGGTCATTCATGAATTACGGTAGATCAATGATGGACACATAACGCGGACAGGTAGTCTAGCATTCATGCTCCTCATCATCATTTATAGACTCGTAATGTTGACCATAGAATCTATCAAGTTCGTTCATATATTTTACACATCTTATATGTTTTATTCACAGACAATTAATATGCATACATGGATGGAACTTAAAAATGCCAGGGGGCCGTAAAGCTGTTCGTAAGTTCGACTTTAAGAACGACTGGTTATCCTTTTTTACGCGCTTAACCATTGCCAATGTATATATCATTTACCACAAGAAAGGATCATCAATTGTGCGTAAAGTCGTTCGTAACTTTACGAACATCTTTATGAAACACCCACCAGGTGTGGTAACGATACTTTACAAAAATCATTTCGAAAAGAGTCCAATAAAGTCAGAAGCGGATCTAGAGGGGGGGTTGGGGGGGTTGCAACCCCCCCCCCAAAAAAAAAAAAATCCGGGGACCATTTTTTTTAATCTTATCTTTTTTTTTAAACTTGTAATTTTATTTTATTCTATTTCTATGTATTTATTTCATTTATTATTATTATTATTAAGAAAACGCCATTTTCACACACAGATTTTCAAAAATTTTCCCTACTGTGGGAGGGGGACACCCCCCTCCCACACCCTCCCCCCTCGCTCGCTCCGCTCGCTTGGACTCGGTCGCTACGCTCCCTCGCATACCACCCCAACCCCCCCCCCTTTATAAAAAGCTGGATCCGCCCCTGAAAGTAACCATCTAGGCCTACATGTTTGCATTATGAATTCAAATAAAAGTATGTGACAACATATTCTGGTAGAAAAATTGTACTTGGTGAGAGATGGAAAGAATAACCGGTGCATTCAAGCCAGGTTTCTTGTCTTTGTCCAAATAATAATAAATACTTTGTCCCACATGTGCTGATCTGTGCAAGTGATAATTTTTCAGCTTTGAGTTCAGGTTTTCCTTTTGTAATCATGTAAAAAACAAAATATTAGTCAATTATATTATGAATTATATGAGCGACAAAGTAAGTAGAGAAGATTATTTATACATGACGTCATAATGCGTACGAAAGAAAAACATGGTCACAGGGAGGCGTGTTAGGGGAAAAAGAAACGCAGGGCAAATCGTAAATCAACTCATCAATAGAAAACAGATCAAGATCCTCTGTTTTGAGTTTACTGAAGAAATTAATCCAGGTATTTGTTTTCGTCGCTCAACAAGGAATTTTACCGGTCGTAAATGGGAAGGGTCTATGGCAAAATCATAAATCTAGATATATTTATGTACACAATTTTCTCATGTACTCATGACCCCTCTCCATTCGCCATAAAAACCTCGATTTGATATATATACTTTTTTGCTTCTACATAACAATATTGTATCACAAGTATAACAAAAAGTTTTGACAATAATCCAGAAACATATATCACTGATCATAACATCACTTAAGGAAGACGTATTTTCATCGTAAGCACATGTGCTTGAGGATATGACAAACCAAAACATACGCTGAATATTATAATCATATTGAATGAGCAAATTGATTACAAAAACACTTAATTCTTAATTCTAATTCCCAAATAGTTACTTTTCAATCTTAATATTCAGATTTTTGTATTGTTTTTATTATCACCTATATTCAGCATTCAATAACGTTAGATGTTAGACGCAGATTGTGTACAAAACACCATAGGGTATTAGCAACCTTATTTGTATATTCTTGTCAATGAAAAGATGTGACCTTGTCCATACTCATCATAATAAGATAAGCCATGCTTTACATCGTTTGAACAAAAATAATTGTCATTTCTAAAAGACTTAACGGTGTTCTCCAGGTTAAAGATAGTATGATTTGAATAGATAAAGAAAAATCAGACAAACAAAACACTGAAAATTGATTAAAATGGGATAAGGAATTACAAAGTTATGACATTTTAAAGTCTTGCATTATTCCGCTAAAAGAGTAGGCATGTCTTCATGAATATTCAACGAGCAAACAGATGATGTCATATCTCGACTTGTTCTTTTGTAATATCTTTTTCGTAAAAGAACTTTAAAAATTGGATTAAAAAATTAATTTAGTGCATTATACATTAATTGCTGCAACTTATTTCATTATAAGGGAGACATATCATTCATACATGTATGAAATAATAAAACAATTATGATTTCGTGTAATATAGTAACATAAGAAAGGGTAAGTGGGGATATGACATCATCAGCCCACCTAATTAATATTCATTGCTAAGCTTCAAAACTCAATAACTCAATTATTTTTTATCAGATTTTGAGGAAATTTTCAGCATTTTGCTTTGTGAATTTTATATTATTTCTTTTAGATATAAACATTTTCAACCCGGAGTACCCCTTTAAGAAAACATAGGTTAACGCGCATTGGTCTTATCACTAAGGAGTCTTGGATAGTACTAGCAAAAAAAATTTGGGGTCAAAACTGACCGTACAACCATTTTTTTTACATTATGAAAAAGTGAAAAAGTCCCATTTTTGTCAGAATGGCGTTTCCGTTTTATTGTAGCCATGTGTTATTCTAAGGGGTAAAAGCCACCTCCACGATTAACTCACAAAAGACCACAACGCAGTTACCAAAACACTTTGCTTTTATTCCCTCAAAAATAGACTTGATCATCTGGAAAATATGGGGGCGAAGAGTGACATATCTGACATTTCTCCCTCAAAATGCGGAAAACATAAATAACTATTTTGTGAATAACGAGTGTGGCATTTGTGTGTTTTTCGCCTTATTTCGTGTCATTTCCGACTCGAGTGTATCACTTCAGGATGTAAAGATGTGAGTTACTATTTTGGGGATCGAAAAAAGATTGACGTTTGTAAGAGGGGTGGTGTAAATGAACGTCAAAATGTGATTGGAATCCTGCAAAACCAAGTTGCATTGCATTCCGAAAAATGTTGCATTTGTATCCTAAATGCACTAATGTTTCGAATGTTTCCTAAATTTATTTCCTTAACCCCCCCCCCCCACCTTTGAGAAAAACACGTACAGGTACGTATACACTTATATCAACAGCTCAGGTTCATCGCATTGAGATTTTGAAGGAGTTACCACCAATCTTTTCTATATTGTTTATTTTTTCGTAATAAAACATTTCTTAATTGAATCAAAATATTAACTGAATTAAAATATATTATTGAACTCATTCAAATATTTTTTTCCAATGAAATCATTCAAATAACCTTTAATCGCAGCTTAGAGAGATCTTTCTTCATGTCCTTGTCATTTGTTTATTCAATCACTTCAAATCAATGTGAATCATTAATTAATCGTCTAATTCTATTATCCAAATCCTACAAAAAAGTAATGGTATTTCAATCTTTATTACCCGTTGATTTTCATTAAAAATTTAATTTTGGCATTTGGATAAATTAAGTGCCCTTTCTCGGTAAACGACGGAAGGCCCAGTAGGAATCTGTTGTAAACAAAAATGTTTTCTTAAGGGTTTTTGTATGTACTGACTTTACCGAGGAAACGGGTTAATGTAATTGGACCAAAACCATCTCCATCATTATGAGAATGAAATGAAATAAATCTCCCATCTTTAAATAACAGATACACACATATATAATCAATCGTGGGAGACTTCCCTAAATCACGTCAATTAGGAATGAATTTTGGAATAAAATCTGGTCATGAATGCGTAATGTGATGAATTACCAAGTAGAACAGAATGAGAAGAGTAAATTATCAGTCCCGGAGCGCATATCACGTTCAAACGTCATGTTCTCTGGAATCAAAGATTATCATTTTGGCGCCATTGTTAGGAAATAAAAAGTGAAATATAAAATGACGATAGAATTGATATCTTTGTATATTCATGTTACTTACGGTCTCAAAGCAAATGTCAACTGACTGGCATGGCTCGTTTTGTCAGTCAATGAACCTAAAAGTTTATCAAGGATTTTCTTAATAAAATTCACACTTAACATTATTGTATATTTATGTTGTAAGAAGCAATACAACAATAAATTCTCATATTCTTTTGATTGATTTAGTTTTTATTGCTACATTCAGGGGCCGCGGAACGGTTTTCAAAGTGTAGGGGGGGGGCTGAGCCAAAAGTGGGGGGTTTACAATGCAAAAAATTACAATCATATATGGCCATTTTTACGTTTTTGCACACGGTTTTGGAAAAGGTGGGGGTTGAAGCCCCCCAGCCCCCTGCTTCCGCGACCCCTGAATTATTAGATTCTTTTGTGTGCGTTTTGCCTAAAAACGAACATGTTTCATTCACATATTCTGTTTAGATAAAAGTTATTTTAAAAAGTGAATAATCCTTTCTATTCTTTGAACAAGCATTACTCATTGTAATGGCTTAAAACAGAATCTATGTGGGGAAAGAACACTGTGTTCCACAGTGTGTCACATTGTGGAACACAGTGTAAAAGTACATTTTCACGTGATCCACTACGTGAACACACTGTGGAAATCACATGACTGTAGGCATGGTTTTATTGTCCACAGTGTGAAATTTCCTTTACACTTAATGAGGTCATTTAAACAGTGTGAAGCATGTATTTGCATAGTCCACTGTGTCAACACACTGTGGATGGTGTGTTCTTTCCAGTAGGGGTACTGCTTATAGAAATGTAGGCCCAAGTATCTCTACGGCATTCAAACATCGTTGGCGCCAAGATTTTGATTGCTCTTTTTCACACGATCATAATTGGGGCATCAAATAAATGAAGGTGAGTTTAGATCACATCTGTCATTTAAAACTTTCAGTAGTGATCAATAATTGCTGCAATCAAACATCGGTACATATCAATTTCTGTCCTTAGAGGAACGCACTGTGTAATTCTATCATATTTAGAAAGGGTGAAACAAAAAATATAGAATTATATAGAGAAATAATAATACAAACATAGACTATTACTGCTTAATAGGCATTTCAGTATACCCTTCTTAACCAGAGAGTGGCGAAAATCTGTGGAAATATATATCAATGACATTGAATAGGAAAGGGAAATTCTTTTTAATCGAAAAAAACGGATCATCTTTCCTTTTATTTTATTTTTTGGTGAAAGACGGAGGTATCTGCGGATTATCACTGTCAAACTGTCTGATATTGTCTGAAAATAATATTTTTATAGATCCAGACAAGATGATTTCACCAAATAACTCATCACCCCAGCAGGGGACTTGTGAAATATTTATTATTATGATGACCCGTGTTGAGAGGCGATGATGCCCTTAGAAAATGCGATGTAATAAATTGAAGAAGGAGAGAAGGAAAAAAAATTTAGAGACACCATCCAAGTCAGTGACATCTTCAAGGGGAGAAGGGAATCTTCACATACCAAAAATCTTCATGTTTTATAACATGTCGTACTAATAAATTAATTCGAAATTTTTCTTTTGAATATCGATACCTTAACACTTTGTAAAGTTATCGATAGGCTTTCAAGTTAAGATATTTTCACACTGTGGACACTTGTAGTGTGTTAGTAATCACAGTGTGTTAACAGTGTGTTAAATTAGCGGACTATATGAAGATGTAATTCACACCGTCAAAACGCTCAAATTCAACAGTGAGGGGATAATTTCATGCATAAATGTGCAGACCTCTTACGGTGTGAGTGCGTTCGGTTGTTCAGAAATTGAATTATATGAAAATGTGATTTCACACTGCCAAGATGCTAAAATATAACATTGCACGTACAACTCCACACTGTGGAAACCTCTACAGTGCGCTTTATCTCAGTGTGATCCAGTGTGTTAACACGGTGTGCTATTATGAAGATGTGATTCACATTGATAAAATGCTGAAAATGAACAGTGTGAACTGTGGAACACTTTACGAAGCACTGTAGAACACACTTTGAAAACACTGTGGAACACACTATGAAACACTTTAGAACACACTGAAAACACTGTGGAACACACTGAAAACGCTATGGAACACACTGAAAACATTGTGGAACACACTACGAAACACTGTAAAACACACTGAAAACACTGTGGAATAAACTACGAAAGACTGTATAACACACTGAAAACACTGTGGAACACACTGAAAATAATGTGGAATACACTACGAAAGACTGTAGAACACAATGAAAACACTGTGGAACACACTGAAAACACTGGAACACGCTGAAAACACTGTAGAACACACTACGAAACACTGTGGAACACACTAAGAAAAACTGTGGAACACTGTGAGCACACTGTGAATACACTGTAGAACACAGTGGAACACAAGTTGTGGAACAATGTGAATACACTGTGGAATACACTAAGAAAGACTGTAGAACACACTGAAAACACTGGAATACACTACGAAAGACTGTAGAACACACTGAAAACACTATGGAATATACTAAGAAACACTGTGAGCACACTGTGAATACACTGTAGAACACAGTGGAACACAAATTGTGGAACAATGTGAATACACTGTGGAACACTGTGGAACAAACTTTGGAATAATGTTCTTTCCGGCAGTGATACATGTCTAGATCATAATATGAAGATATATACAGACCATTGATAGGCATAATTAGACAGCATGGTTAGATGAACGGGAAAACAAGAGGCAAATCATTTTTTACATCTAATCATGGAATGTTAGTGCGATGATCTTATCAAACATGATTAGCAACGTATAGCTCATCATCACAGTGCTGTCAAAATCTTAGGGATTTTGGGAAACCTTTATTTTTCGGGTAATTTTCGGTAGAGTAAAGGGAAATCAGAAAATCAGATCATAAAACGTGTTTGAATAAAAACAACATCCATGGTATTAATAAAATCATTTTCTCCATTATCATGATAATGTAGCTAAAAAATATTAAAAATAAAAATCGCTCGCGCTTCGCGCTCGCATTATCCCTATTGCAGGAAATGTGTGGATAAAAAGTTTTTTTGTCCTTGATATCTGGCCTCTTGACGCTTATAAGTCAGGCATGCCATGGTTCAAATTTAAAAGAAAAAAGGTTGAGATTCCAGGAAATAGTCTAGTACTGAAAATTCGGGAAATTTGGGATTTAGTTTCCAAATTTTTGTCTGTGGAGACACTACGTCATCGACAGAGCGTAATCGCAGAGATATTTGAGAGCATCGCTATCATTACCATTGCATAACCACGATGTCCGGATGTTTAGCACTTTATCTGGTTTATTGTGGCTATCAACTGAAGATAGCACACATACTTAAACATATACATGCCGGAAGTTGATGACAACGGTCGGCTATTTTCATCTGACATTTCTTTCAGTCCCATCTATAAGGTTTATTTGTTGTTTCCGTCTGATGAACGGAAATGTTATGAGGCATTTGATGAAAGAACGCCATGACGTGATATGGTTGATGTATGTATATGTTTATGATGCTAAGGAGAGAATGATATGCTGCTGTCTAAAGTCAGAGTATTATTATCATCAATAGTATGTGTATAATTATGTATCACAATGTTTGAACCTATACCCTTTTTTTTCCTTGCCACAAAAAAATCGTGATTACTTCTTTGGATTTTCTATAATTTTTGCTTCAATAAAAAGAAATATTGGTAAATTAAGTTCTTTCCCACAGGGGATTCGAATAGACAACCTTGCCCTTGTAGACGCTATGATTGACCCATTTTGCAACGCATACGAGCTGTTCAAGAAGATAGCTTAATCGTTCGTGTTCATGAATATTCATTACGTGTAGTCTATGACGGAATAGACCCTATTATGTCACCGGGAAGAAAACGTCGTCAAAAAAAATTATAGTCATGTGATTGGAATGCAATACCGTTTCAGTCTTTTACTCTACAACCTATCAATGTCTTCCTCATACAACCACAGTCACAATGACCAAACCAGCACCAGACCGATCAAATCTATAACGATATTTCCAATGACATACCATCGATCGGTTAGGAGTCGGTTTCGGTTACAGCCACACCAACGCAACCGATTCCAGACAGATTAAATCGATTACGCCATTACCAATGGCATATCATCGGTCGGTTTGGAATCGCCTTCGGTTACAGTCACACCAACGAAACCGACTCCAAACCGATCGATGGTGTGTCATGGGAAATAACGTAATAAGTTTGATCGGTTTGGAAACGGTTTCGTTGGTGTGACTATGGTATTGCTCTTTGCTGACTGGTATTGTGTTTGTCAGTGTTTACATATACAATATAAACGGAACGGAAATAAGAGGGATCTTGCAACAGTATTCTTTTACAACTTCAAAAACAATAGATTCTCAGACACACATGCAATCGTAAAAACACCCGATAATTATGCAAATAGATGAACAAACTGACACAACATATCATTGTTGTGTTTATTTATCTCTACTATCTTATAAGCACAGAATATAGTTTAAATAATTTGTTCGAATTATTTTTAATTTGTGAACTGTATTGTATGAATTGAATTCGAGAGAAAAACAATGAAACATCTTTTTAAAAATTCAGGAAAAAAGATTTTTAGGTTTTTGTTTGTTGGGGCGTAAGATAATTGGGCGAAACCTGAGAATAAGATCGCAAGAAAAACTTAAGAATAGATAAGAGACTTATTGATGTATAGCGTATCAATTGACAATGCATGTTACTAATCCCTGTAAAGGTTGTTCAGCATAATTACGTTTATTATTTGTATTATTATATCAAAAGTTTTGTCACATTTCGGAATTGTGCAAATAAAACCTAAATAATTCAAAATTAAAGATATAATAATTCAATATTCAAATTATTCGCATTGAAGCTCATTCAAAGTAGGCCTATATAGATAAACCTATATTTTTATTCAACTTATTCAATCGCATTAAAGAAGAAAAAAGCTTACCCTCTGGAAAGAGCAGTTTCACAAAGTGTAATCTCAGTGTGTTTACATAGTGGACAATGTGCATATAATATTCACACAGTTAAATGCTCAAATTCGACAGTGTGAAGATATTTTCACACTGTGGACACCTCGACATTGTGACTGTTCATAGCGTGTTCACATGGTCGACTATGTGAACATGTGATTCACACTGTTGAAATGCTCAAATCTAACAGTGTGAAGATATTTTCACACTGTGGACACCTCGGCAGTGTGACTGTTCACAACGTGTTCACATGGTCGACTCTCATGACTATGTGAATATGTTATTCACACTGCTGAAATGTTCAAATTTAACAGTGTGAAGGTGATTCTATACACTGTGTTCGACACTGTGAATACACTGTGGCACACACTGTGGGAGACTGTGTTCTTTCCAGTAGGTGATTGTCTATCTATCAAAGCCATGATTGCAAACTCTATGCCAAATATATCGTACAAATCCCACAGTTAGTAGGAATCCTTTAAGAGGTATGAAGACGTGGTAATATTCTTCTGATCACTCACTTCGTTGCTTTAAGGGTGTTTATGGAACGCGTGCATATGGGTTCAAGATGTGGATACTCACACGCACTTGTTTGTTAAACATCCCATCCCCTCCGAATTGCATCCGTTTTCATCACCTTCTCCTGGGGTTTAGATGTCTGTCCACAAAATAGAACTTATCCACTCTTTCATCTCTTGATTCCTCCTGCCCCCCCCCTCTCTCTCTGTCTCTCTCTCTCACACACACACGCACACACTCACTTTCACACACACAAACGCACACACATGCTTCTTCTTAAACGCTCCCATCATTGTGTATTTCTGTCTTTCTGGGTACATGTCTCTAATCGCAAAGTCTTTTTTATCGCATGCAATCTGAAACCACCACCCCCTCCCCCCCCCCCTCTCTCTCCTAAAACGCACACACACCCTCAATCCATGGGTCATATATACTACATCACTGTAACCCACACATTAGTACACAGACACACTCACCACATCCCTAACAAAACGCACACACACATCATGCAAGCTCTTCTCTCCCTTTCTTCTTTCTCCTATTGGCTCAAAGTTCGGTTTCCCCTTTCGTTAGTCATACTTTTACATAATCTCACGCTCGTTCTATCTCTCTCTCACACACACACACACACTGAATGTTTCTCTCTCTCTCTCTCTCTCCCATTCTCATTTTCTCTCAATCTTGTTTTAATCTCTTTCCCTTTTTGCAACACTCTCTCCCTTTCTATCTGTGCTACACCAGTTTACGCCTTTCTTTTGACCTTACAATTAAGGCGACATTAAATTGGGCTACCACAAAAGCTTTATCTTGTTATTTGTTTTGAATGACACGAAAATTGCTCTGCCCATAGAAACCCGGTACAGAAACTACCTACAAAAACATCCTGCCTTCTCTTCGAAAATGCCAGGCAAGAGATTCTCGCAAAAAAAGTAGAATCGTCTGGTTTGGATATCAAAAGTCATTAATCAATGTAATGTGAGGATAATTCCCATCATATACACAAACATCGCCGAATTTATCCAACAAACAAACGGCTAAAATAAAGAGAAAAGAGCGGTGCCTCGATGAAAGTTTATGCGAACGAGGTTGACCTCTACGTTCCGCGATGAGGTCACGGGTATGCGGTGATTTAAGATGGCGCTCGAAGCGGACGGCGTTTAGTGCTGCGTTCTCACGGACATCATTTACTGGTTTGCAAATTGTGAAAACAGAATAAAATTCATACATTACATGATTATGATTACACTACACGAGAAGTACACCAAATGCTTATTGACCACTTGCTTACAGAAGCCCGGACTTCCCCCCCCCCCCCACAAAAAAAAAGTGTTTCACGACCAAGAAAAAAGAGAGGAAAGGCTAAAATGTTGCCCTTTTCTTTAATACCATGTTAACATTTATCAAAAAAATAGATTGTCGTAATAAAAAGTTCATTATTTCTCGCTCGCTTTGCTCGATCGCAACGTACAAATATTGCCCCATTCGGCATGTCTTGCCCCTCAATCTTTTGCGCATGTCAGATGCTGCTGTTGCTGACCAAGTGACTATGCAAACCAGAGAAATATCGGTAAATGTGAACGTTCTACTGGTGAATGGGTGCAGACGATAGCCGTGACAAACGCGTTAGGTTTAGTAAATAAACAGAGAAAGATGATAAAACACTGGGATGACTAAGAAATAACAAACACCGAGTCCGCAAACCGAAGGATAATTGTGCGAAGGATGATTTATGAATGATGCAATAGTTGGAACTGTTTTATTCCTTCCAGTCTCGTATATAATAAAGCTTTCAGAACCCCACCCTCCTTCTCGTGCGCGGCGATTTCGAGAGATTTTTTTATCCCTCGGAGGGGGGATGAGGCAACCCTTTTCCTTAATATTCTGTACAAATTCGAAATTCGAGGCCCCCCGCCCGTCGAATCGCCGCCCATGTTCCCTCTATTTCATCTCATCGTTCCCCACCCTATCTGTAAATTGTTCGTTTCCTCTCTCTCCCCCTCTCTCTCACACACACACACACATACCCTGCACGCACACACCCTCACAAACACACGCACTCTCCCCCTCGATCCCTCTCCGTCCTCCCTCTCTTTCTCTCCCTCCTCTTTCCTCTCTGCCCCCCTTCCTCACACACATAGGCGCACACACACCCACCCTCACACAAACGCTCCCCCTCCCTCTCCGTCCTCCATTCTTTCTCTCCCCCTCCCTAATCCCCTTTCTCTCTCTCTCTCTCTCTCCGTTCCCCTTCTCTCTCTCCATTATGCGTTCCATGTGTTTCTGTGATCATAACAAGCAGGTGAAGATGACACTCTAATTGTCAATGTCACAACGGCTCAAAAATGCTGGCAAAACATGCACCATCTTGTTTTAATTTCTAGAAATTCTATCCTGTCAACATAGCCGCCATGTTAACCCCCCCCCCCCCGCCTTCGTAAAAATACTTTTTAAAATCTCCTTTCCATCATTCCACTTTAGAGGTATATTATCAGAACCCTTTTTTTACAGTTTTAGAAAAATATACGTGTTCGAATTTTAATCATTTAGTAATGATCTTTGGATTAATAATCTTGATTAGTATGTTGATAAAGATGATGATGAAGATTATGATGATGGTGACAATTCTAATCATAATAGTAATAACAATAATAATAATGATATATGATAACAATTGCAATGAAATCGGAAAGATCGAATTACATGTTGATATTAATATTTTTTGCTTTTTATTACTTGATCATTTTTCGAAAAATAAAATACTTTACAGAGAAACTGTTTGCAAAAAAAATCAGCATTAGATCATTCGAACATACCAGCATGGACCCTTCTTGATACGAGCAAGTATATGGATTGTATTCAGCGGAGTTTGGCATCGTAATTGATTTATGAAAAGACCTGTCGGTTTTTGTATCCGACAAAGTCTGTTTTATCAGACAGTTACCATAGTAACACTGCTTCTTAGCCAATCAATATCAAGAAAATTATTAGGTGTAACCACTTGGACAGATGAAAACCAAAATTTAATTTAAACCCCGGGTTTTCATTACTGGGGAGAATAGAATTTAAACAAAAACATCATTTATATTTCTTGAAATAGATATCAGTATTTCGTTTCAAATTCATTTAAAATATTAAAGGTACTTACCTAACACGATGCACATCGTAATAAACGCACGATGGAATGTTGATAAAGGTGCATTATTATAATGTCTGTGAGATACTGCCTTATGTCGCACTCTCCTTGACAAGTTCATATTACTGCAATGTAGCATGCAGGTGCAAAATGTCTTATCTCCTGATTCCTCCATGTTGTATAATATAGTCGTCTAAATAGTTCTTTGGAGATTATACCGGAAATGATGACTGCAAGAAGAAGAAAAAATGTAATCAGGAATGAAATAGTAAATCCGTATCTCTTCAAAATTAAATGTAAAGAAAATTCCATGTAGAAAACGATATTTATTGCAATCCCAGCATAATCATTCTACGTGGCATTCTGTAAACATGGTAAACAGGAGAAAACGTATGTAAACACTACCACACTGGCCATTTCGTTAGGAGCATTTTCTTACCGAAATAGAATAAAAAGCTAAAAAAATGAAATACGTTAACATTAAGAGGGCGATTGAAAGGAGCACAATCATATATCATACTATTAACATTGCATCAAAATCAATTCAGATTGAAAAGCATCGGAATGAGTTGGTAAATTGCCTGAAATTATGTCATGATAGAGACTGACAATTGTAAGAATAAACAAAATAATGAGACCCCGATCATGCCGATGGGTGACAAAGTTTAAGGAGCGACAAAAAAACGTACCAACGATAGAGAATCGTATAGACCGTATAAATAAATCCAAGATGCTATCAACAAAAGCCGGTAAATCACAATCGCTGATCGCAAAAAAAAATCATTCTTAAATTTCTCCGCCTGCGATCAAGAACCAGAAGTCGAATATTGCTTCCACGATGATCCTGTCTCCAACTGCGATCACAATGTACTCCATTTGTTTATTTATTCAAAACATGTAACCAGAAAATATTGCTGGCTGTGGTTCCATATTTTCCTAAATCGTTTCACACCCCCCCCCCCCCCGCCCTCTCATTCTCTTTCCACATTTCTTGTATTTCTGTTATGTTCTCTTTCGATTATGCTTCCTTTTTACGCATGCGCGAACTTTGTTCGCGATCATCCAATCAGAGTCCGAGGATCGAAACTTCGTCAGAAAACAAACATAACCTACTAAAGCATTCGGGATACAAAGAAATAAATGTCTGAAAAAATTAGTTTACAGTTTATTAATTATTAAGTAATCGTCTGCATATTTGTTATTTCTTTTCACTCTTATATATTGGGTCTGACAAAATGCAAAATAGAAGTCTTCATGATATCATGCATCATTAATTTACCCGAACAAGGGTGACTGTTCCTGATACTCTACTTTTGTAGTTTCATTCCATTAAATAATTACGACGGTTATTTCATGGGGAATTAAACTGAAAAAAAAACATCGTAAAAATAGGGGAATATAGCAATGAAACTTTGAAAATGAAGAGATTGTCATGAAAACGCAAATTAATATGACATAGATTCCCAAAATATCCACGATTATATGCATCAATACCATTATCATCTTAACGACATTCATTATGCGTCCATTGACATTTTGAAAATTTCAGCATTAATGGCACTGTTTTGTCAATTTCTGTTTATCGGGGCAATTTATATTCCGAAGTAAATTTGTCAAAATTTGGTAATCGGAAAACCCTTCCGAACATGCCACAATATTATTCCAATTGATTAACAGGACGGAAGTTTTCTGTAAACAATTTGCGTTTCGCCGACATTGAACTATACCCAAGGCCAGTCTCGGTGAGACAGAAGAAAAGACAAGTATATGGCATTCACCTTCTGATGTATGATATTATTCAGTCAATGGCATTTCTAATTAGTGTACCTTCAAAACAAAACAAAAATTGAAAAAAAATATGGAAGACGGAATTAAAGGTTAGTGTACTTTGGAAAGCTTCAAGCGTTTGCAATCATTTTTTCGCCAGCGGATCCCGATATAGCACTAATTATTCTGAATTTTTAATTTGTTCTTGAAAATGCGGCAAATTGAAAGAGAATGTCTTCAGCTAGGCCTATACTTTTACAAAGAGATATATGAAAAATACATGTACATTTTTCAAACTTCTTTCCGCTCACAAAACATTACCATTTTTCTTTCTTGTATATCGAATGTAAGTATTAGATCTGCATTGTTTTGTCATCTTTTTTATTTATTTTTGCGTTGGGTTTATTGTTGAGCTGAGTTGAAAAGAAGTATACTTGAAACCTGATAATAGCTACAAGGTTTTGATTTTAATAAAGGGGAATTTTACCATGGCAATAAATTTGTTTTACTACAAGCAGACAAAATAGAAAAACATTGGTAAAGATTTTACGCAAATCCATGAAAACATAAGAGAACAATGAATTTCTAAAGATTTAAATTTGTGAATCCATGCGGGAGCAGCCCCCCCCCCCCCCCGCAATTTGCCATGTACTATTAATTCCGTGCATTTCCCTTTTATTCTCTTAAATCACCTGGTTTGCCTTTATCGTCAAATACGTGTTCCTCAAGACGAACTGGAAATCGCAAAATTTTCTAAATTTAAGGACGGTTACCAAATGGCAATCGTTAGTACGAACTGGGACTCGTTTAAAAAAAACAAATTTGCATAAAAGTTTAAAGCTACTAAATCATTCAATCTGATTGGCTGACAGCAAAGTTGTTAAAGAAATCGTGCATTTGTTTTCATAACAAATCTTCATGCAGAGGAACTCTGCATTCTTTCCTCCACCCCCGGACCCCCCCCCCCCTCCATACTATGATGTTTATTCATAGTATGCCACATACGCAAGTTCTAGCTCCATCATATAATCATAAAATATTGAATTGATGACGTCAAATTCTGGGGGCATTTCATTGGGGGGTATATCATTATTTCGATGGAGCATGATGAAAATAATCTTTCTGAATTTTTCGAGAAGAATCTTAGTTTGTTTGTTATCATATTGATTTCGTTTCCATTTTGTTCCCAAAAGAATTCAATTCATGCGCCACATTATATTCCCCCTGAGAGAGGGGGGTGCCTGTGTATCTGTTTAATTTCCATCGCTTTATTCACCACATCTCTTTATATCATGAATATCCATAATTATTTGAATGCTTTTTTTTTATGGAAAGGAATAACAGAATTCAATCAGGGGTCAGTTGCATAAAATTACTATCATGGTATAGTTTCCACTAAATGGTATATATGATATAATATGAAACCCTTGATTTTGATTGGCTGTTGAGCATCGTTACCAGTGCAAAGAAGCTACAATTAGACATGGACCATACTATAAAAAAAAATAAAAGAATTCAATATATACCAGGGGCAAGTTGCATAAAATTACTATCATGTTATATTTTCCACTCAATGGTAATTGATATGAAACCCTTGAATCTGATTGGTTGTTGAACATCGTTACCACAGAAGCTACAATTAGACATGGACCCTACTACGAATTAGATGGCAAGATACTGTGATGTAAATCATGTAATGATGTATGACTTTTGTGAAACCGACCCAAGATGTTTCGAGGGCAAAGCAAAATAGTAAATTATGTCAAACTTGCAAAGCAAAATGCGAGGGCCTATCTCAAACACAATGAAATCAAAATCATTCCATTTTATCAATAACGTATTAAAAAACGTATTAATTTTTTCGTCATGGGAGTTTCGTGCACATTTTTCTGAGATAGCAATGCATTTGCTTTAAAACTTTATATTGAAATTGAAATTATTTACTTCATTTTTTTATGTCATATTGAAGTTTATTGACTAATTCAAACCACTATATCCAAAAATCGTCTCGCATGTCTTGCATCAATACAAATGACTCTTTCCAAAAGTCAATGACCACGCCATGCACAATGCGGCAGCCACACAAACAGATCTGAAACCGATGGTATGTTATTTAAAACAACTTGATAGCTTTTATCGGTCTGGAAGCGGTTTCGTTTGGTGTGACTGTAATGACAACCCACAGGTAAAACGCATTTTAAAAAAGAAACAAACAGAAGAGAAAAGAATAGGTTACTTACCACGTAATAATTATGAAGATTCAAAGATTGTCACTAGTATTGGATCATCGTCCGTCGACCCAGTCACATCAAACTCCGGGATCAAACTTATTCTCAAAAGTGATTAGAATATCAAGATGCCGAGTGATGTAAACGTCCACTAGCTTCCATATGGCCCCATAGATTTGTTTTTCAATTTGAGATATAAGCTGACGATATTATTCCAGTAGGCCTATAGGTCTAATTTTATGACTGCTTTGTTTTCGTTTCCTTGGGATGAGGACAATTCGGCGAATTATGTTCGGATAAAAACTGATCTTCGTGCTCCACAAGCATCCAGGATTTCAAAGATCATTCTCCATCTCAATATATACGTAGAACGAGGTGAGGTTAAAAACGTCAAGAAATTTCGTAGGACTTTCGTCAACCATTCCTGCTTTTTTCCAGGTTCAATGCTCCTGCATATATTTCGACTTACTGATAATCCACGGACTTATACATTTAAAAGTTTGATGAACGAAATTACTATCTGCCGATGTCTGAATGATGTTGGTGTGTCTCTTCTTGACAACCGCTCGTGGTTGATCACCTGAGTTGTTGGCTAGTTTAGTGCATGTAGTGTGTCCACGACCTCGTGACCCGAGCAATTACTTACTACAATCGCTGGCATTTTACGGGAGCGAAAGATGGGCTTTTTACTCTCTATTGTTGCACGGATTGCAGAGGTCCATTTTTTAGGTTATGATAGTAGAATTACCTGTTAGTTTATGTCACCATGGGGTTCCTCAACGATTAGCGGATTTGTGGCACCGAGGGATGCGGCTACTCTCCCCGTAGGCTATCGGCGTCAGCTCGACGGGACAACCCTGTCAATCAGCGGCGGAGATTGGCACAGGACATGATCTCGACAGCGGACGCGTGAAGAAAATGAAACGAGAATTCGCCCGATTGGGACTGTGGTGGGTGAGCCTGTCACGCGTAGCCTCTTTTTAATTCCAAATGATAATTGATCCTGACCCCGAAACATGACAAGGGCAATCACTCTAAAAGTCAGAAATTGTGATGGTTTTCACGTCGGGCTTTTATTTCACTCGCTCCTCCCCGACCGCAAAAATTGCGTTCTCCGGGCGACGCACGACGCGCAAATTTTTGGCTGAGATGGAGTTGGATGTTGTCTGCTTAGCAACGCGACTTCAAGACCTCACAGTGCAGTGGTCGAACTACCAAAATTGGTCGTGTTGACCCCGGGCCGCGCTCCCGACCTCTTCTTCTGTGTTCCTCCAGGGCGATCCCCCGTCACTCAGTAGAAAACTCTCTGACGACACGAGAGAATGAATTTCATTCATCTAGGCCAACGATAATCCAGGAGACATGAGTTTTAAGACGCATGTCGATGGGGTTGAGAAAAGAGAATTGACATCTGAAAAAAATTGTATGGCGGGATTCAGGAACGATTCATAAAACTTTGGCGAATTCCGGGCCAAATAATGATTGTCAAATAGACCATTTAATCAATTAAAATGTAGTTTCTTCTGTCCAGATGTATCTTTCCTTTCTTCCTTTCACGAGATCAATCTTAATGCTCGACTACAACGTTGAGTCATTGCTTCCTAAACGGTTCGCCACCTATATTTCTTTCGAAAAGTTCACAGAGACGTTAACCAAATTGCACTTTCTGTTTCAGGGGAGCCATGATTCATCTTAAATTAAACATCGGAGATACAGCCGAGATAAAGATGTGCTATAAATCATGCTCCTTCTTGAGTTCGAGTCGTGCTAAATGAATGTTTTGTGGTGCATGGGACTGGATCGATGCGTCGGTCGTCACCCTGTGTATAATGTTGCCCCAAAATCTTTGATGGAGTCAAAGAAATGTCCAGATCTTTTAGATGATGATGAGGAAGGTTATACTATTTTGTTCAACGCGCAGAGACTTGTCTCCAATTCCCTATCTTAGATGGTAGGTAATCAGGAACGATCCAGCAACGTAATTTCATTGTATTTAGCATGAAGAAACATGTCTCCAAACCCTCCAAAATAATCCACAGATAATAAATTCCATGAATGAAAGTTTCCGAATGTCTTAATTTAGGCTCTTGTCAATCCATAACTGTCACTTCACAACGATCGTTTTCCTAAGAGCTATCTATTTTTATGAGAGGCTCATTTTACTCCAAATGAGACTGATTGCTCGCAGAAATAATAACGAGGGTGGATCCATTCAAACGGGTCTACAGTTACGAACTAGTCACACGTCACGACCCCTTGGACTCAATACGAAGGTCCCCTGCAACAAAAGACCAGTTTCCTCCTAATTGCCCATCTAGAATCTCTCCAAAAACGATCATGTAGCGTCACTTATCCACTCAGGCTTGGCTAAGACCTCTCTTTTGAAGTAATTAACCCTTAAATCCGACACAAGAACCGGATAATTTGTTCGTTCCAAGGTTACCCACTCGCAGCAGAACACTCCAAAGACAGCTCCTCCGAATGCACCCTATTATACTCCCACTTCCCCTAAACTCCCCTCTTCAATTATACAGAGTTTCAATTTTGGCCAAACCAGGAGTAATGTCGATTGAATAATTGCGGGCGATTAGGCCTATTAGTTGAACCGCGCTGTATTCTTCCTTCGCTCCGATAAAATCCGCTCCATCAGAGATGTATAAATATTGACTAATTTGCCATTCAGTTCTATTGTTGGCCGGATTCCTTAAGGTCTCAAACCCCTCACCGCTTATCCCTTAGAACTACATTTTAATGTGTAATTACAGAAAGGGTTTTAAAGATAAAGTTTACTAATGGACACTATTGCAGCCAGGCTATAGCAAGCGGAAATGGGTGAGCACAAAGGCGTTGTGATCAGTTACGTCAATGAAACCGACTCCAAACCGACCAATGCTATGCCCCTTATGAAAGCACGTAATATCTTTTCTCAGTCTGGGGCCGGTTTCACTGGTGTAACTGTATCGTAGGTTTTGTTGTAAGATGTGGTTCAAATTATCGAAATCATGAAAACAGTTGTAAAAGGGATCGTCTGGTAGTTGATCCTAAGTCATTTTCACGGAGTCCGAAGTCGTCGTAAAACATTAAGTCTGTCCAGGTATTCCTTATTACAATATTTTCTTGCCATTTTATGCATAGGCCTATTCATTCCAGTTTTATTTCAACAAAATGTTGAGCAACATACTGTCAACTGTGTTGGGTAGTTTATGTTAGTAAAATATATTCTGGGCAATTTTTATCCAATTGAGCAAATTTATTACCCTATTATTAGTTTTTATCACCCAATTTGGACAGATTTTAACTAATAGTTGTGTGGACAGTATGTTGCCCAGTAATGGTTAAAAATTGGGCCTTTTTTCCCAACCTTTTTAAGAGTGTATAGGTTACTAGAAGTTGACTCAATTTAAAATAAAAAGGTGCTGAATTGAGATAATTTTATTATCTTCTCTACAAGTACTTCAAAGTAAAGATTGCACATAGTGTATGATTAGTTAGAAATTCTATGAACATCACACATGAAAAGTATGATAAAAATTCAAAAATTTATATTCTTGAAAACAAGACAGGTTAACAAAATAAATGAATCTAACAAGCCATTGTTTTAAAACAATTCAAATGTATTATCATCAAACGACTTTCAACAAATTATGAGCACAAATTTTCCTTTTTTATTTTAGTTGCTTCGAAATAAGATTTTTTTGGGGGGGCGCAATATGCCCTGGATCAAATGATCTTGAAAACACAATTTAAAAAATAAAAATAAAATGAACACCTACATGTAGTTTGAACTATGCGCAAACTTGATTATTATACTATAGCATTTATAAGAGTGCGTGATTTCTGCATACCCGTAAATAAATATTTTGGTTGTTATCACTTTCGTTAATAATAGTAATAATAATAACAATAATAATGACAATACTACTACTACTACTACTACTACTACTACTACTACTACTACTACTACTACTACTACTTCTACTACTACTACTACTACTACTACTACTACTACTACTACTACTACTACTACTACTACTACTACTACTACTACTACCACTACTACTGCTGCTGCTACTACTACTCACTACTTCTACTACAACTACAACTACTACTTATACTACTAGTACTAGTACTACTACTACTACTACTAATAATAATAATGATAATAATAATGATATTATTAGAAATAATAATAACATTAATAATAATAATAACAAAATCAATAATTATGATAATGATAACTATAATTATAATCATAATAATGATAATCATAATGATATAATCCATGTTTTCATCATCATTAGCTTTATCTTCGTCATGGTCTCTATTAACACAAGACTATAAATTTCATCTCATTATACAGTTATTCGCCATGTTCTGGCCCCTCAAAATTGGGAAAATTTAGTGAAAATAATAAAATTTATTTCCATCTCTCAACAGAAGGTTATCTTCTCTTTAAATCCACTAGGCATGAGTCTACTGCTGTTGTTTGCTAAATAACGTATTAAAATCCCATTGAGGACTTTGAGGGTTGATTGAAATAAATACATAGGCTTGTTAGTCTGATCAGTAGACTGGATTAAAGAATTGATGGCGTGATTTTATAATAGTCATTGTATTCGTTTATACAACGCCTTTCTTCTTGATATGCCTACGAGCATGTACAGTGTGTTCCAGAAAAAAAGTAATATCCGAAAAGTAGAATGATTTCCAGTCGAATCGAAGAAAGTATGAAAAAAAGTATGCTAAGTAATAAAGCATGCATAGTGTCGTTATCAAGGGGTTATTGACCCAATAAAGTCTGTTAAAGGTTCAAGTTATGCCCACGCATCGATTAAAGACAAAGGTTTTCGGAAATATCGACTTAACGACAAGTACAAACAAACGCAGTACACGGGAGGTATTAAGTTTTCCCATTGCAGTGACGTATGGATGACTCAAGAACATAGAAAATGTATTGCCAAATGCCGTTCATGAGAAAGAACAACTAAAAAGTCTTTGTCGAAAATTGGTGAATCAAAACAGCAGTTTAGTCCTCGACTCTGGGCAAACGACATATTTGCAATTTTTCATCAGCTCCGATATTTAGGACGAAACCGCTGTTCCGGTCACCAATTTTTGACAAAGACCTCCAGCTGTTCTTTGTCATTTGACGGGTATTTTTCAATACATTTACTGTGTTCTGGAATCCTCTGTACGTCATTGAGCGAAAACTCTCTATTTTGAAATGGGGCTATACGACCAAAATGAGGCGTCCTTTTCTCTCGCATTATAGAATAGCAAGTGTTAAAGAATTACGCGGCTCAGATCTCTCTTTTTTCGTCTGTCCTTTTCTTCCCTTTTCATGTTTTCGTTCTTTTCTCTTTTTTGTGTCAAATACTCGAAATATCAAAGAGGATGGTTCTCCCTGTCCCTCCCTACACTGTTAAAAAACTGATTTTACAGAAAAAAAAGAAGATTTTGCAAAAAGCAATAACAGAATCATTCTGAAAATTCATAAAACAGGAATTTTTCTGCAATTAACAGAACAGGTCTGTTTAAAAAGGGGGAAAGAGTGTTTTATTAAAGGAAATTTGTAAGGTTCCATACACCAAATACCAATTTCCTGTAAGATTACGCAAACTGGTAAGATTACAGGTGTTCTTGAGACTCTGCTGCAGGAACTTCTTTTATTTTAAGGATAAATTTTCTAACAGTGTATATAGCACCGCCCCTGGTAGTATACTGTCAAGAATTGTTACGGAGTCGTTGTTATCGACACAAATTGTGTATAGATTCCCCCCCCCCCCCACACACACACACAACAACAAAAAAGGTTCCATGACGAAGCAAAAAAGGGGGAAAAAAGAAAAACAAAGGCAAAGGGCGAAATACGATATCACAATATAAGGTTGATGAAATCTATCACAAAATAGAATTTCATTTTTTTTACGTATTTTTTTTCCTAAATGCGCGTAGTTCACACCTGAATAAATTTGACTCATCTCGTCATTGTTTATAATGTGCTCTGGAATAATATCCTTCTTAGCCTACCAGTCTGTGGCGAATCGGCGCTTTCCATTCCTTACATTATATTTTAAAATATAGCGTTTTCACGTCAATATATATAATTATATGCATATATCGCGCTTCGCGCTTGCATTATTTGTTAAGTGATATCCTATTTATGAATTAAAACTTAGCTTGAACTGTAACTTATTCAGGTCAGTATACTAAGAGATACAGTCGCGCATCTGTTTTTCGCGTTATATGTATATCCATCTTTGTTTTAGCTGATGATGAACTTAACTTGCCGACTTTAATGCAATTCAATTGGGAAGGAATATTTTGGCACGCAATGTATTAGTGTTGAAACAATAGAATCCTTTTCGTGCGAATGCCATCGAGAAAATAATAATATTTCAAATCAAAAATCAAATCGACCGCTTTGATTTGAACAATGTTCCTCTTTACAATTAAATATATGCTAAACCCTACTCAAAATTATTTTGTAATCATTATGATGAATTCTCCAAAACTGTCAACTGAATTAAAACTGGAGTAGATCGGTTAGAATCCTCAAAAATATACACCAAGAAATTGAAACGCAAAAAGAGTTTATTTTAGATATTTCACGTTTGCATTTCGTAGAAGAAGATAATATATATTAGATGTTTGCCGGTGTGTGTATGATGGTGTTTTTTTTTACAGACGTTAATTAATAAATCAGTATCAATCGTGTATAAAACAAGTACGATGATACACCAACCTGGTCGACTGCACTTTCATGGATGATGATGATGAAAAGAGCCAAGAGAATATTTACCGAAGAGGGCGCTCGACTGAAACGAATACAGAGAGACGATAATACCATTCGGTAAAAAGGGGAAGTTCACCCTGGATAATATTTTGTTGCAAAAATAGCAGAAAATATTACAAAATATTAGTGAAAGTTTGTGGAAAATCCATTCAAGATTAATTCTTTGCACACTGAATTAGTTTTGGAGATAATAATGATGATTGTTTCCACGTTATTTTCTTTAATTTAAAATATCCATATTGCACCATTGATACTTATTATTATTATATAGATTTTATCCAAGAACTATTACCTTTTATTAGCTTATCTAATTTGAAGGTAGGGGAGAAAACTAATTATTACAATTGTTGAATTTAATTGTACGAATATGCAAAATTGCAACATCAGCACGCGAAGGGTTAAAAAAAGTTATTAGAATTTAAAGTTTTGGATTGTGACGTCAGAAACGAGCAGCTGT
The DNA here is from genome assembly GCF_037042905.1 of Lytechinus pictus. Classification (NCBI taxonomy): domain Eukaryota; kingdom Metazoa; phylum Echinodermata; class Echinoidea; order Temnopleuroida; family Toxopneustidae; genus Lytechinus; species Lytechinus pictus. The sequence goes on along the minus strand of NC_087253.1, from coordinate 21,300,809 downwards.
CCTATGTGTTATGTAATATAGAATGCATAACTTTCGATTTTGTAATGGTTAGTGATGATTTATTTTCGTTTACTTTTTAGAAACGGCAGTGTGTGAAATGATTTGTCTATTGATATACTGAAGGGACAGTGACAAATATTTTTTAACTTTCTGAGAAAATGACATTTCATTGATGTTTTATCCATACGATATGTAGGAAAGCTGCTCGCATATGACGTCACAAATCAAATAATTTAAATTCTAATAACTTTCTTTATTCTTTGATGGGTTTTTCTCAAACCTTTGGAAATATTTTTTTTTTATTATTTTAACTGCTATTTTTACAATAAACTTTTTGTCAGGGTGAACTTCCCCTTTGAATCTATTGCCAGCTTCAGTTGTATACTTATAATTCATATGTTTCTTTTTATATTCTTATACTGGCCTGGATGGAGGTAAAGGGGTGTGGGAAGGAAGACCTTTGGTTCATGTTAATTTAGTTAACCTTTTCCAAACCCAGGCAGCCCCTTCATCTCTATTCCAGGTCCTTTGTACTATGTCATGTATGTCCTATTGTTTATGTAATTTGTATTGTACTGTAATTTATGTATTTTGAAATGCCGAATAAATAATGTGTGAAAATTCTTATTCTTATGTCTCAGGACTGAGGGGGGTAGCGCCACAAAATGAGGACAGGCATGGGGCAACTGCCCCCCCCCCCCCCCACTATTGTTCAAGATGTGACAAGGGGAGGAAGGGATAAAGAAGCAGAAAGGGGAAAAAAGAAGAAAATAAAAAGGAGAGGTCTGTTCAGTGTATTGAACCATGGACTCTATATTATCCCTATAAATATACTGAGGAGAAAATATGACGTCTTCATCTTACCCCCACACTTCGCCCCTTCTCAAATTGTTCTGGCTCCGTCCCTTATATGTCTCGCTGCTGTAATGCAGGGAAGAAGGAAAACTGAAACATAGAATAACCATTTTAAAAGGGCTGAGTGAACAACACATTTCCAATTCAAAACTTTTTGAGAGTTAGAATAAACTTTTATCACGCTAAATCCAAACATTATTTTGTTGAATCTACCATATTCAAAGTGTTATCTCTCATTTTGAAAATGGGGCCTGACCGTGTCCCTTTTAAATGACAAATAATATGTCAGATTTTAGATTTGTTGCAATCAACTGCACTCTGAACTGGGACAATTCATGTATCAAGGCACTTTTGAGACACTCTCAACTCTCAGTACTAACCAAAGCTCCAAAGGGGTGTTGCAAGAAACTTGCAATTGATTGCGAGTCAAATTCAGGTCATAAAATCAATCACAAGTCTTATAATTAATTGCAAATTTGCAATTGGTTGCTTATCTCCTCCTCGTATCAACAATAAATAGATTTGCTTTAGTTAAATTGATCTGTCACTTGTAAATTTGCATCTGAAATTTGAAATTGATTGCAAATATTTTCTTGCAACACCCCCTCATATTTCAAAAATTCCAAGGCTGTATAATCACAGTAAGAAATATTCCTACATTAAAGGGTTTTTTTTCTGTCAACAATCAATACCAGGAGCCATTTCATAAAGCTGTTCGTAAGTTAAGAGTGACTTTAAGAATGACTGGTGATCATTTCTTGTGGTAAATGTTATTCACCATTAAATGTTCATTGGTGATGATTTAACGCATAAGATGGGATCACCAGTCATTTTTAAAATTGCTCGAACTTACAAACAGCTTTTTGAAACACCCACCTGGGCCCCAGAAATCAAATATTCAATTTAAATTCCAAAGCGGAGGAGGTTAATTGATGGTCTGTTTCTTGCAACCAAAAGTATTAATTGATCTATAAATATATAATTGACAATGTTAACAGTTTAAAAATGAAATGATAGCAAATAAATCTTCCATTAAAACACATTTATAAGAGTGAAAATATTTTCAAAAATTAATACAAATTTCTGATATCAGGGACAATGAAAATCATATATCCTGAATGTACATCTTATTAGAAATGTAAATGGTACCTTGACGTTTAGGGGGATCCCCCATCACTGAACATCTTTGTTTTGAAATTAAACAGAGTGGCCCGTATCCTAAGTCTGGCTTGTCTTAGGCCATGATCTAACTCTCTGCTGAAGTTACAAGAAGCCAAAAATGTCAAAAATTTGTTTACAATTTTTGTTTATAATGTTTTAATTTCTCTTTCCTCACACTTTAACGGTGAAGAAAATGATTTTTAGTTATTATTTCCTGAGATTTATGAATGATTTAAACTGAACTTGTACTGTTAGGACCGTATTCTGAACTCGGGTTTAAATTAGACCCTGGTTTAAAGTTGTGGTTTAACTATGGAGAGCCAACTGGGGCACAAATAACTATCAGTACACATCCAATGTATTAACTCATATGATACCCAAATTGTTCATAATTGTCTGGGAATGATAAATTAAGCATTTTGATGTATTTTTCTTCATTATGAAAGCAAAATATCAAACATAAGATATATACAATATAATATATATATACAATAGAAACAGATTTTTTAAATTTTTGGCTCCCCATAACTTTAGCACAAAGTTAGACCACGGTCTAAGTTAAACCCGACTTCAGAATACGGGCCTTAGATATTAGCGTCATGGTTGGCTATCCATAGTTAAACCACAACTTTTGACCAGAGTTGAAATTACAGTCAAGTTCAGAATACGGGCCACTGAACACAAAGAATAATGAAAATTATAAATCAGTTGCCTCATTCTCTCCAACTTTATTAAAGAATTTACTGCTTCAAATCATAATGAGTGAATTTCAATTCATGTATGTAACAAGCGAAATACCCTGGAAGTCTCACCTGCATTACGCAATGCAATATAGCAGTAATGTCAACTTTTGCGACACTGAATACCACACATTGTCTCTTTTCATTTACCCTTTAAATATACAATTTAACAGTCAAAGGTCACCAAGGCCAGAGTAACCTGCATCATCACTAACATCATTAACTTACACCTGTGCATTATTTGTTTTATAAAATGGGTCACAGTATGCATGAAGAAAGAGTTTAAAGCCCTTTTAAAGCTTTGGCCAAAGGTCAATAATAATAACTATAATGTGAGTATTAAGCAACAATCTAATCTTAAATAGTGGCCGTACATCATGTAGCCACATGGTTCTTTATGAAAATTGATTTTTACATTATTGCACCCTTTTTCGGTAACTTTTTTAGTTGAAATTTCACATGGGTAAAAGTCAACGCAATGCTCCAATAATATCTGCTGGTAGCTCTCTGCATAGAATGTGTATGCTGATCGCAATCATATTCCCATGAACGGAAATCTCACTGTTCTAAACACAAGTTGCTTTATACAAGATCCATGTACTAGACTTAACGTTTGTATATTACATGTTTTAGCCATTTATGAACCACCTTTGCTCGAACAAATATTTCGGATTAAAAATCAATATATGTAGTGATTTTCATACTACCTGACGATGTACATGTAGTTAAACACTATTTCCCTCCCACTACTAAGCAATAACTATACAAGATCACATTGAATAGTCATGAATTTTCAGGCATTGAGCAATGTTCTATTTACCCAGTGGCTCACCTCAGCACCTCAGCTTACAAGTAGAATATTCACTACTCTCTTTGATCCTGAATGAAAGTAATTCTAAATTCAACATTTTGATTCTTTTCTTTGCACACAACCCAATTATTAATCATACATGCCGTTTGAACCTATACATGTACCTGAAGCGAGATGGATGAGTTTTAACCAGTGATCGATGAACAGCATCAACAGATTGAAGTAAGGTGAGCTGCTCTTCCAGCATACTTGGCAATTATTGTCCATACCCTTTACCAAGAAGAGTGGAGAATAACCCATCTTTTAAGTCTTTGTTTTGACTCTGCTTAACTAATTATTTGCAATTGCAAGAAATATGATTGATTTTGGGAACCAAATACATTTGCAATTACCTCCTAAGTCAATGTAATGGATATGATAAAAGCAATTATTCAAAATACTTGCTGTTTGGGCCTGAAATTGCACTGGGGCTCGTTGCGGAAAGAGTTGCATTCAAACGCACCTAGAAATTCAAGCATTAGTCCCAAATACTCCAATTTCATTGGTTGAAAGTCAAGATGCAATTGGGTCTTGGAGTAGCATTTGATCGCAACCTTCTCTGAAACAATCCCCTGGACAAATTTCAACAAAGCACCCAAATTATAACATATTTTTCATCTAATATAAATATACATATATATCTGTCTCACAACAACCCGAGCCTTACTGGACTCTCAATATTTTGCTTGAATTTTTCTAAGAACCTGGCAGCTAGGGCGCCATCTACGACACGCGCATCGCTAGACATGGTGACAGTCATGTAGGTGAACGCTTTGCGGTCTTTCCCGATGGCCAGCTTGGACGTCCCAATGGCCATGATACAGGACTGGGGAGGGTTGATGACCGCACTGAACTCTGAGATGCCAAACATTCCAAGATTTGAGATACTGTTGACAAAAACAAAAGCAATGAATGTGATTAGAATCAAAGCATCATGCAGAGGTGTTGTGGCTCAGTGGATGTCTCTGGACTTTGTACCACAAGGTCCAGGGTTCAAATCCCACCACAGCACTAACATCCTTTGGCAAGGCATGTATCTACATTTGCCACACTCAACCCAGGTGAAGTAAATGGGGACCCGGCAGGAAAAAATTTCTAGGAATGCTTAAGCGGCCTATCAGGGCAGCCATGATATTCAATTATTCTACGAGTGTCAGATTTGATCATTGTGATATTCATTCCTTTTCTGGGATGCATAGTATACACCTTTCTTCCATTGATATGTCATGTCCAAATTTGAAACATATTATTATTGTGAAACACCCCCCCCCCCCGGAAATATCTGACTTCTATTTATTGTAAGTCCCAAATGCATTTAGTCTTCAGATTTCTAAAACCGATCCCCACCCCCTCACTTTGAAGGAATATATACTTGCCAATCAATTATTATTTGCAATTGTATTTAAAATTCACATGGGCGGAAATCCCAGGGGGTACAGGGGGGACACGTCCCCCCCTACCAAAAATAGTAGGGGGACACAATATCAAATGTCCCCCCCTATTATTTTTGGTCTTTTATAATGGAGAAAAATACAGCATTCCCAATCAAAATAATACATGTATTTTGGACTAAATGACCTTACATTTTTGGTGAAAACGTTTTTTTTTTTTTTTTTTCGTTAATTTTTTTTTACCTCGATCTCCCACCAACCTCGCCCCCACCCCCCCCCCCATCAAGCTTTTATGAAGCTACCCCACCCCCATTAACCTTGTTCCCATCCCTATGATAGTTTCTTACCTGAAAGATCCTCCTTGAAATTCATCCAACTTCAGTTTGTTCGACCGAGCTCTTGTTGCAAGATCCTGGTTATCAAAACAGAAAATAAACATTGAGTCAGAAGAAGAGCGACTGGTATTAGACCAAATAAGTTAAACCCTAAAAAGACTTTTGAGCCTAACCCCACTCCCCCCCTCAACATTTTTCATGATAAAATTGTAACATGAAAAGTTTGCATCGCTGCGCCCCGAGGAAAATTAATTGAAATTTTGTGTTCCAACCACCTCCTCTGCCGCCATAAATATTTTTTTACTTCTTATGAGAATCCACAAAGTATACCAAATTCAATATCATGTACATGTAACTGAAATTCCTACAACTTTAACCATTATTTAAACAATAAACCATGCAGTTACATGCTTGGTAATGGCAAGAATTCTGACTGATTTACAATATTAGCTGATGGGAATTAAGAATCTGAATTTTCAACAAGAGCAGGGGGGTGTTTCAAAAAGAGTTAAAGGTAAATGCTAGTTTTGGTAACGATATCAAAATGAGTTCGTACAGAATCCAATGAAATGACCACCAAAGTGTCTGTTTGTATAAATAAAACACATGTGCCAAAGGATTCTGGAAGAAATTGTGTAATTGCTGAGAAATCAGCAAATAAGCACAGGAATCGGGTAGAGCGTCGGGCCCGACGCTCAAAGCAATAATTATACACTGTCCCACATGCGCTTATCTGTGTTGGGAAAGTTCAGTCTGAACATTTTTCAGCGTAGATTTCAAGATTTCACAAAGTTCAGTTTATGTAACTGTACCAGATCTAGATCCTCGATGATATACTGACAATTAAGCCTGGTTTTACAGACTTTCTCATGAAATCAGTGTTTACTGCAACTACTGGAATTTCTCTTTAAGTGTGACTAGAATCGCACATAGATTCCCATTTGCGTGCGGGATAAAAGGCATCACTTCATTGTTCAAGTTATGCTTTTGAGGACATGCACTGCTGGGTATTGATAAATACAATTGTGCGTTACAAGCCATGGGCATGTCAAACATTGCATGATGACTCTAAGGGCTATTGCAAGAAAATATTTGCAATCAATTGCAAATTTCAGATGCTAATTTATGACTGATAGATCAATTTCAACCAAAGTAAATCAATCATACTTGTTGATGCAAGAAGGAGACCGTCAATAGATTGCAAATTTGCAACGAAATGCATGAATTTCAATTGATTTTTGGACCTAAAATGACTTGTGATCAATTGTCAAAGTTTCGTGCAACACCCCATAAGTCATACTTAACTCTTTGTGAAACGCCCCCATGGTCACCTGTCATGAATAAAGTTATGTCTTAATCACTCTGGCACGTAGACCAACTGGTAATAATAATAATAATATATAGGATTTATGAGGCGCCGATTATCTAGTTGCCTTCTCAATGGTGCAAAATTACCCCAGCTTTAGCTCCAGCTGCTAAAGGCGCTTACTTCATTCAAGGAATTAATCCTACCGGGCACCCATTCACCTCACCTGGGTTGAGTGCAGCACATTGTGGGCAAATTTCTTGCTGAAAGATAACACGCCATGGTTTCGATTCGAACCCACGACCATCTGATTGAAAGGCGAGATTCATAACCACTAGACCACAACGCCCCCACTGGTATTAAACCAATTAAGTAATGGTATGTCCCTAGTAAAATCCTGGGGGGGTACTCGAATTATAACATGATACTTATGTGCCGCGCCAACCTACCTTGACATTTGCAGAGATCTCAACAAGACCCTTAGCATCGGCGCTCTTGACGATGGGCGTGATCAGACCCCCATCTGTTGCTACGGCGACAGAGATGTCAATGCTGGTAAGGGGCATGGCCTGTTGTCCATTCCAACTAACATTGACTTCAGGTACTTGCTGGAAATCAAGAAATGTAAATTGCAATCACAGGTAAACTTTCACAAATCGACCTTCCATTTTTTAAAAGATAAACATTTGCCTCAGTCAAAGCACCATTGCAGGAAGGGTTGCAATTAAATGTAATTTGATTTTCAACCAATAAAACATGCATAATAGGGGCATGCCTTTGATTTTTTTTAGCTGTTATTAAACACACCTCTTTCTTCAACGGCCCTCAGATAATGCAACACAGGCAAAAGTTGTTTTTTTTTATATCAGGGGCTACTTTTCACCACTCAGTGCTCTAATCTGTAACATTGGATAAGCTTTTCAACATTGCAATGAAAGGAGATTTTCCAGGGTGCTTTTTTAGTTTTAAGGGCTCTTTTGATCATTCAGGGGCAAAATCACCCCAAGCCCCCATGTCATTTCTACCTGATATTCACGAATCTTCCCCAAAGAAGGTAGATGACTACAAAATGTTGGAAAGTTAATAAAGAACTTGTTGGCAATGAAGACTTGCATATCTCGTGAATATTATTATTTGATACAAAACATGATATACTGAATATACCTCTTTCAAGTAGAATTCCTTGTCAATTAACAGATTTCTGTGATCCCCGATTGATTCATCTCAGGTAAACTTAACTGTATCTGACTTTGTTTGACCTTTGGCCTCTAACCCCTAAATAATTAGTAACAATACTAGGTACCTATTAGGGCTTTATCAATCCAATTTGGTTACACACATTAAAATGTTTCTAAAATTATTCCAGTTTGATATGCAAAAGAGATGAATGAACAGGCTGAAATGATTCCCCCCCCCCCCATCTCGCTTCAACTCAGTGCCTCAACAAAATAATGATAATATGAAAACAAATAGAAATTCCTGAAGGTTGCCAATTTGAAGAACCAATACAGATTACTCTTGGCCCTAAGAAAACTGTGTACATCTCTACACATATTTGCTAGGCCTACCTTCAGTGAAATTGAATAGAAATTCAAGGTTGATGCCAATTTGAAAAGCAAACACAGGTTAATATTGACCCTAAGGAAAGTGTATAAATTAGGTCTACTTAGGCAAGGCTTACATTCAGTGCAACGGCAGCAGCTTTGATGATGAAATCATTGACAGAAACCTTGATATTATCTTTCTTGAGTTGCTTGCGTAGTCTAACAATCTCAGTCAACTCACAGTCCACCATCGAATACGAGTGAGGTATGGTGGTCTATACGAAAACAAAGAAAATGAAATCTCAGTTGCTTCACAGACTACTATAGAGTATGAGTGAGGTATGCTGGTCTAAAAGAAAACAAAGATAAGTAAATTGGCTCGATATTAATTTTGAGTTGCTTTTGTAGTCTTACAATCTCAGTCAGTTCACATTTTACCATAGAGTATGAATGGGGTATGGTGGTCTATAAGAAAACATAGAAAAAGGAAACTGACACAAAATTATGTTTTTGTTTTTTATTATTAATCATTTTTGTTGTTTAGTCCAATTTAAGACCTGACAATTGCTGCTGACTAAATTTCTTTGAAGACATTTCTTTGAAGATATTGATGTAGAGTCAGAACAAAGTGATGTCACATTTTACTGTTATTGTTCTTTTTCGCTTTTCATTGTTCTTTATTTCATATCCCAGAGGAGCAGAATGAAAAACATCCAGAGCCAAAATTTGGCAGGAAAAATAGGTTCACCAAAACTTGAGACATGATCAAATAAATGCCAAATTCGCCATATTGAAGTCGATGAAATTGTTGGCCTGGTTTTAAACGTTAACGAAATAACAATTTTGAGCCATAAGCTTTAACAATGCAATGAATGGGGATTTCCGGGGCTCTTTTGATTTTTCCACAGCTCTTTTGAGTATCCTGGGGCAAACTCGCCCCGAGCCATCTTGTATTTCTTACCCTGATACTTACCTTTGATTCTGTGAGCCTCTTTGCAATAGTTTTCCTCATACCTGTTAGCTCTACTTCTGAAAACATTCCCTGTAACAGAGGCAAAATCAAACAAGTCTCATTAACACTGAGGTATTGGCTAACATTAATTTAACCCTAAAAGGACTGGGCTATTTGCTATCGTGCCAAAATTTGGCATGCATATTCTTTACTACATAAACTACAATCCAGTACAAAAATTATCGCCGCCGTATGCCAAGACGTTGCACACTGTCCGGATCATCCGGCACATTCCTGATTCCGGCAGCCTCTTGAATCTGGAATATTTGATTGGGACGCTCTCCTCACATTCAAAGTGTAAGGATTCCAATTCTTTGGCTGTTGTGTTCACTACTTCAGCGATATGCACCATGCCATGGGGACCACAGGAGAAGCTGTTCAGTCTCGTCATCCCTCTTTGCATGTCTCCATCTAGATTGGCTCATCCTTCGATCGTACCAGGAAGAAGGTTCCCACAGAAATTTGAAAACCAAATTCCGTGACTTTTCCATAACTAAATTGCTACTTTCCATGACTTCCTGTGATGTCCCGGGAATTATGTAGAATTCGGGAAGTCACAAAACTGGGAAAAATGGAGATCATGAACACCAATTATGATCACAGAGTATGAGAGTTGCGAGACACAACAAACTGGAAAGGTGCTATAGCCAAGAGGTAAATGCAATTCCATGACTTTTCATAAATTTTCAAATTTCCCTAACTTTCCATGACCACAAATTTTTCCAGGAATTCCATGACTGTGGGAACCCTGGGCTGTTAAACTTCATTTGTGTTGCAGCATGGTCTGACATGGTATTCCTAATTTTGAAGAGAAGCACTTGTGCTGCAGACCTGTTTGATTGTATGTAATACAGACTATCTATGTCCCACAGAATTTGTTCGAAAACGTCCAAGGTGTCCTTTACCAATTTGGTGACAAGGTCTCTGAGGCCTACCAGAAAGGATCTTCCATCCTCATCTGGGATGGCATAGGCCCCATACTTCCTGCCATATTTGGATGTCTTGTCTGTTCCTATGGTTGTTCATCATCATCACGGGTACACAGCAACAGAAGGAAAGTTCCATGACGTTGTGGTCGGGTGCAGATGCGACATTGATTAGTTTTAAAGGAGAACTATATTGATTATGAATGTGGTCTTATTATATGTCAATGGAAAGGTAATGATGTGGGGATTATCAGTGGGTCATTTAAAAATAACGAAAATAATACATGAGGTGAAAATCGCCGATTAAAAAACGCTCAAAATGCCCCTCCGAAATATGCCTCGCATCGGTCTCTGAATTGACTTGAATTTGATGACGTCACTTTCTGTACGAGATGCGTGATTGGCTCTCCCATGTGAAGCTCCACTTGCATACAAAACCTGTTGCGATGGTACGTTTTCTCCACACTGTCACTGAATACTTCGATCACGAAATGAAAGAAAACCCAGAATTTTATCTAGATTTGGATTTTCAAATTGATGATTTTGAAGATGAAGAGAATGATGATGAAATGAACAACAAAGTGACGTATAGTTGGAGGTAAATTGGGGGAATTACGCCGATGATGATGAGTCGGACAATTCAACTTGCAACATCACATGCCGATTCGCTACCTAACTCATGCAGCTGCTAAGTGCTAGCTACACCGCGCAGGCCAAATTGAATTCATGAAAATGAATTACCACACTGTCCAGACAGAGTCTCTTACCTCTGTGACTATGAAGAAGGAAAATAATGATAAAACTGTACTTACAAATAAGTGAATGTAATCCGAACCTGAAGGCAAATCAACTCAACGAATAGCAGCAGACGATATGCACCGATGATAAATTTCATGTGGCTGGGATAGATTGTCACTCGTTCTGTTAGATGTAATTTTTATCTCATTAATTTGACAAAATTACGAAACTCGGGGAATTATTTATCTATATAAAAATATAGTAACATCTCGTATTATTTTTTTAATTACGATAAAACCTTTTAAAAGCTTGTATACATGTATGTGATCGTAATCAAAATCACAAACATGCCGTATTGCTCGCTCGCCTTGGCTGAGAGAGTAGATCTATGCACGTGTTGCACAGCTCTCAATCAAGCTACGCATGTTGGGGATCTTTTACATCTAATTTTAATTTACCTCAACGTTTTCCTTCAAAAAACGTTTTATCGTAATTTAAAAATTATACGAGATGTTACTATATTTTTATATAGATAATAATTCCCTGAGTTTCGTAATTTTGTCAAATTAATGAGATAAAAATTACATCTAACAGAACGAGTGACAATCTATCCCAGCCACATGAAGCTTATCATCGGTGCATATCGTCTGCTGCTATTCGTTGAGTTGATTTGCCTTCAGGTTCGGATTACATTCACTTATTTGTAAGTACAGTTTTATCATTATTTTCCTTCTTCATAGTCACAGAAGTAAGAGACTCTGTCTGGACAGCACTGGCGTAAATCCCGGGGGGGGGGATGGGGGGGATATATCCCCCCCACTTTTCGAGGAGGGGGGGATGGCCTGTACAAACATCCCCCCCCCCACTTTTTACGAAAGAAATTAAAAAAAAATCACAAGAGATAATTGTTTTATTGGTGAAAATTCTTCCTAAAATACCGCTTAACAAATAAAACAATATTATTGAATCATAAAATGCAAATAAAGAGCCAGTTCACCATTTCCAAACGAAATATTTATGTCCTTATTATAACATTGAAGAGAAATCCCCGTTTCTTCCAATTCATCTTTGGTCTTTGGGAAGGGATTAAGATGGAATGTCAATTTTTTTTCAATGTAATCTCTAATAAAACAATTAAACCATCATGGGGTAAAAAGATAATAATATTGGAGGGGTATTTGCCATATGGACATACAGTGGCGTAACTACGGGGGGGGGGGGGGCATGGGGGGCACATGCTCCCCCCCCCCCCCCCATCGGCTGACCAAAACAAAAACGGGGAAATGAGGAAAAATAGAAAAGAGGGAGAAAGGAAGAGAAACGTAGTGGGAAAGAAGAAAATATTATTCATTATAATGTTGTATTATAATTATGTTATGTTACATTACATAAGAAATATTTTTATCATAACTTCATGAAACATAATTTGCCCAGGGCCTACGTCTTCATAGTTCCTGGTGCTCGCATTGTCTGTTCAACGAGATATATAATCCTGTTGTACTAAAACATCCCGTTTTCAAGTCAATATAAACTAAATATATTTCCTAGCACTTGAGTTATCATTGTTTTATGTAGTGACATGAGCTTCTTTTACATGATTAAAAAGGTGATTGCCCAATGTTAAGGTCTTCGTATATATAAAAACATTTCCTTCCGTGATTACGTTCGCATTAGTGGATTGGTGAGATATGTCTGCTCTTCATGAATTCCTAAAATCAGTCCTTGAAATGTCCCTTCTTCTGATCTGAATATCAAAAATTTTCAGCTCGCGCTTCGCGCTCGCATCATTTGGTTAATGAAATACGTATGGTCCTAGTTAATTCCTACAAAGAAACCTTAGAATGCCCCACTTCAGGTCTTAATTATCTAAATTATCTAAATTTTCAGCTCGCGCTTCACGCTCGCAATATTTGATTAGTGAGATGCGTATGATAATCATGATTGCAATGAGTACAAAAAGTGTTTCATGTGTTCAGATGTACTTCTAATAAAATCAGCAAGCGCTTGGCACTTGCATTAGATGACTATGGTGAGATATGCATACTCTTAATGGATTCCTAAAATATATTCCTTAAAATCTCGCTGTTTGGGGTCAAAATATACGAAAATTTCAGCTCGCGCTTCGCGCTCGCATTGTTTAGCGAGACAGGTACCTATCATGATTACACAAATTTGATTATAATGTCCCTTCTTAGGTGTGAATATAAAAAATTCAGCTCGCGCTTCGCGCTCGCATTATTTGATCAGTGAGATACATATCCGTTCAATGACATTGTCCTTAAAATGTCCCTATTAGGTCAGAATAACTAGCAACCGAGCGCGCTTCAAGCGCTCACTCAGTGATTCGAAAATTTTGCTGGTGCCCCCACAATGCCGTGACCCACGGTATGCCACTGTGGACATATCAATTACAATTCCTTGCATATCTAAAAACATGATAACAAAAAAAAAAGCCAAAATATTTCAGTCATCCCCCCCCACCCCTCAACACGGATTTACGCCAGTGTGGTAAGTCATTTTCGTGAATTCAATTTGGCACGCACGGTGTAGCTAGCACTTAGCAGCTGCATGAGTTGGTAGCGAATCGGCTTGTGATCGTGTTGCAAGTTGAATTGTCCGACTCCTCATCATCGATTCCCCCAATTTACCCCCAACTACGTCACTTTGTTGTTCACTTCATCATCATTCTCTTCATCTTCAAAATCATCAATTTGAAAATCCAAATATAGATAAAATTCTGGGTTTTCTTTCATTTCGTGATCGAAGTATTCAGTGACAATGTGGAGAAAACGTACCCTCGCAACAGGTTTTGCATGCAAGTGGAGCTTCACGTGGGAGAGCCAATCACGCCTCTCGTACAGAAAGTGACGTCATAAAAAATCCCCAATTTCGCGGACGTAATTCTGCGTGTTTGAAGCATTCAGAGAGAGAACTTTAAACTATCAATTAACTGAGTTCCATCGGTCTCCGTGATAAATGATGTACACCATCGTGTTCTCCTTATTTTCTCCTTTGATTTGATATATGATTCTCCATTTTTACGATTTTCAATATATTTCTCCTTTAATAGAGCAGTCTTAAATTTATCAAGGGATTGCATTGATGTAGTGGCTATTAAGGGCAGGTCGTTCCAGTCACGTATGGTTCTGGGCAGGAATGAGTATAGGTGCCTATCAGTTCTGGATTCGATGATATTGTAGGCATCTGGTGTGAAGCATCGACTTGGACGGCTGGAGTTTCTAAAGGGGAGTTTGGTTGACCTTACTGGAGATTCCCCCTTATTAATGAAGTAGAACTGGCTAAATCTGGCATTGAGTCGTCTGTCAACAAGACTTTCCCACTCTAACTGCTTTAGCATCTTGGAAACACTGGAATTGTTGCCTCTTTACCTGACAATTCCTCTGCTACGTGTGTCGGAGCAATCAGTAGCCATTGCTTCATGGCTCGTACCGTCGACTGACTTTGAAGCCAATTGGCAGTTTTTCCTGCCAATTTAAGGACCTCACAGACGACATTGGGTCAGATGCATAAAAAGTAGGAATTGCTTTTGCTAGGCTTTTCCTTGGCTTTTGCTTCGAGGCAGGAAAAGGCTTTAGCCTATGCCATCTCGGGTACCGTGAAGAACATAGAAGTGCTTCAGGGTATTGACAGGACAGGATAACATGACAGGGTACTCTTATTTTGTACAGTTCTTTGTACAGTGATTTAATGGCAGCAAGCAGTACCTTTTTTTTTACAAATCAACCCAAGGGCTTTGCAGCCAGCCATGAAGAAAGGGATGCTAGGATCATGAGGGACCCAAGATGCCCCTCCATCTTTCTCCAGAAGATGGAGGTGTCGTGGTGTAGTGGTTCAGTCACTTGACTCTTAAACCAAGGTTCGAGGGTTCGAATCTCACCCAGCACTATTGTCCTTTGGCAAGGCACTTAACCACGTTTGTCACTCTCTAACCAGGTGTTAAATGGGTACCCGGTAGGATGTGAGTCAATGTGATTAGATTGGAACGTGTGCACCAATAAACGGTTTTCTGGCCAGGATACTCCCCAGGAAGTGGAGATGGTGCACTTTATGTGTGGAACAGTAATGGTTCCTATGACCGGGTAATAATAATTAAAAGGTTAAGCGCTTAGAAACTAATGTATGAAGCACTATATAAATGTAACTATTATTTTTATTAAAATCCCTCACTTCCTGGTGGAACAGGAACACCACCTTGGAAGAGGATATTAATTTGTTGCCTCTGTAAGGCATGAGCGGCAAGCTCCTATATAGCCATGCCTTTTGAGCTCATTTGCTATAGATGCCGTGAACCTTCCATTACTTTTTATATATTATGAATAAAATATGCAAATTTATTCATGAAAAACATTTGCATATTCAACAACCAATTTCAATTCAAAATTTATGTATTTCCTTGCTTTTAAATATTCTCACATATTTCTTTGTTTTTCATTGTTTTTTTCCAGCGGAAATTATTACAGACCATAATAACTAAATTAAACCCAAAAGCAGACCAATAAGAATGAAAAATAATCACCCTTTTATAAATTCCATCTCCCATAGACCTTTTCGGCATGACATTGTCTTATAAAGTCACGTGGCTTCGCGATGCTATACCCGTACAGTGTACATCGCTAATTCGGTCTCAAAAGTTGCGCGAGACTTTTAAAAAAAAATCAGAAAATTTTGTGGCGCTATCTTCATGTGATGGGGAAGTATTGTGTGAAGAATTTAGGGGGGCCATCATCTCTCTCCCCCCCCCCCCCCAGTCCTTTGACAATAAATGCATTAAACACTGATTTAACACAAACCAACCTTCTCACAATATCACTATGGATCCGGACCTGGTAAATTCACATAAATTTAACTTTCTAAATCCTGAAATCTGAGTTGAAAAATTATCACAGTAGATTGCAAATACATAGATGAACATGGGGGATGGTGTGTGTTATCATTGCTTGGATAAATGCCCAACATTTGACATGACTCCAATGCTTATTTGCTAATTTCTCAGCAACTAAACAATTTCTTCCAGAATCATTTGGCACATATTTTTTTTTTTGCAAACAGACTCTTGGGTGATCATATCAATAAATTCTGTGCTAACTTGTTTTGAAATCATTACAACTGGCATTTATCTTTAACTTTTAAAAATACAAGCTGTAACATTTTGACTGTTGAACGTGTCTGTGATGTGTTATAGAAATGAAGCCCTGAAAAAAAATGCACCTTGGAATCATGATTTCAGTACTCAAAAAATTGACAGCACCATATAAATAAATGAATGAAAAAATAAAAATAAATAAATACACAAATAAAGAAAGAAATATGTATAAATAAATAATAAATAAATAAATGAATATAATTAAATGATAAATAAATATAAATAAATAAATGAAATTTACTAAATAAACAAATAAAGAATAAAATACATGCAATAAACTCTCAAATCACTGTATGAAATCCTGTTTCATGACCTTTTGTTGTAAATACAAAAATACACTCACCTCTGTCCTTGTATACGAAGGAGGCGCAACCCTCTCGGCGACAGGGGGCGGTTGCACAGCGGGCGTGGCTGGAGTAGGGGGTGTAGCCGCTGCAGGCTGGGGTGCGGCAGCTGCCCCGCCCGATTCTATGAATTTCAGCACATCTCCTTTGAGAAGTCTACCATGTGGACCAGTAGGTGTGATCAATGAAGGATCAATTTGGTGTTGTTCAATCAACGCTCTAACAGCTGGAGATAATCCTTCTCTATATCAGTAAATAAGAAAACAAATTTGTACTGAGCAAATCAGAAGTTGGGATTTCAACAGCGTATAACAAGAGGTGTGATTAAAGAATGATCAACCAGGGGGGTGTTTCACAAAGATTTAAGAATGACTTAAGTCGCACTTAAATGCTGGCACATACACGACATGCAACGCGCGATCTTATTGATCAATATGCAGTGGTGCGTGTCCTCTTTGCATGATATGACCAATGCAGTTATGCCTTTTATACTGCACGCAACTAGACATTTAAGTGTGACCCGTCATACTTAGATCTTTGTGAAACACCCCCCTGATGTCGTTCAGTCAATGCTCTGACCCAAAGGGGAGTGTTTCAAGAAACAAATAGTTTTTTTTTTTCACTGACTAATTTGTTTTGAGCCAATCAAAAGCTAGGATTTCAATGGCTTATAACAGTAGGTGTGAAAAAAAAGAAGAATCAATCTGATGTTGTTCAATCAAGGCTCTAACAGCTGGAGAGACGGCCCTCCTCTATAACAAGGTGAAAACAGATTTGTACTGAGCAAATCAGAAGACATGATTTCAGCAGCTTATAACCTTAGGTCTGATCAATGAATGATTAATCTTATGGAGTTCAACCAACGATCGTACGGCTGGAGATAAATCTTCTCTATACTATAATAAAAAAAACAAAAGCAAACCATTCTCATATATGCAATGGTATACATGTATGCTTTGATAATTATGAAGGATCCTTTGCAGTGATATAAATGTGTGATGTGTTATCATGTGATGCAGTAGTTAATGTCATTTCAAAATACCTTTCCAATTACATTAACAAGAAAAATTGTATAAAAACAAGAGTTCATTAAATAATTTTCATATATATATATATATATATAAAATTAATGTTTCTGCAACTCTTTCATTAAGTTGGTAAATTATGAGGCGTCAGTCAAGGATTTCCACTCACCCAGATTTTGTGACTGCATGCCTCATGCTAGTATACTCTGCACTCTCTGAGACACCTTCCTGCGATTGTTTGGGGGAATCCCCGGCGGGGCTGGAAGCGGGTGCGGTCTGTGCTGGTATATCAACATCCTTGTAGTCCTCTCCCTCTGGAACCATGAGCGCTATAAGGGCGGTTATAGGGATGTTCTTGCTTCCCTCCGGGACCTAATAAAACAACAAAATATCCTCCATTTATAAAGACAAAACATTTTTTTTAACACAATGGCCCGTATTCTGAAGTCTGGTTTAACTCATGCAGGCCTGTATCTCTATGCTAAAGTTATGGGAAGCCAAACATGTCAAAATTTTGTTTACATTGTATTTCTTATTTTTACTGAGCTATTTTTTAAATAGCTCAGTAATAATAATAATATCAATAATAATAATATTATCAAAGCATTACCAGCAGCTTTCCCTCATCTTTTCTTCTTTTTCCTAACGCGCATTGAGACCTTTGTAAGGTGTAATGTGCTATACAAAAACTGTTATTATTTTTAATGGTGAAGACAACCATCTTATATATCCTTCCCGGACAGTTAAGAATGCTATGAGAGCTGCTGAGCTGATACATTGAACCTCTCCTGTTAGAGATGTATGTCGCAATTGGCTAACCATAGTTAAACCACAACTTCAGATGAGAGCTTGAATTACTAGTAAACCCAATTTCAGAATACGGGCCAATAAAAACAATGTTTTTCATTTCACAGCCTACAAAGCATTCTGACACATTCAACTCAATTCAATTTAATTTAACAAGACTGTAGAGCATAGATTTTCACTGGGCATCCATTAGGATAAATCAGTTTCACTGTTTTATACACCTCCCAAGAATGTTCTGTAATCGGATTGGTCCAAATCGGATCACATGATATTCAGGGAATTGCACTATTGCATCCGAAATGCACTATCCTGCACTCTGACGTCATACCAAAAGTACTATCCTGCACTCTGACGTCAGAGTGCAGGATAGTACGAGGTCTGGAATTACCTAGAATTATCTAGAATTTCAATGAAAAATAAAATTCGGGGCAACTCAGTAACATGGGGGTGTATAAAACAAACAATGCACGCATTCTTGTGCATAGAGGACCTAAATAATGAACTCTGTGCTCGACTCGCCAAGTGGATATACTGCACTCGGTCCTGCGGACCTCGGTGCGGTATGTCCATCAGCTCTTTGCGCAAATCATTCATTATTTGGCCCTGCATGCACGTGCTTACGTGCATTATTTGTATAATATTGGTCTTCATATGGTAAATTGCCACTTGGTCTACACCCACTTTGTCTACTCTCTGTTTGGTCTCATCCCACAAGGTCTAATCCTAGTTCATCTACAACCAGCTCGTCTACTTGCCATTTGGTCTATTTGACAGTTAGCCTCTTAGGCCCGTATTCTGAACTCGAGTTTAAATTAAACCCTGGTTTAAAGTTGTGGTTTAACTATGGAGAGCTAATTGGGGCACAAATCCCTAACAGTATACATTCAATTTATTAACTCATTTGACACTCAAATCGTTCATAATTGTCAGGGAATGATAACTGAAGTATTTTTATTCATTATGAAAGCAACAGGAAACAAAATAGTAAACATAAGAGATATACAGTATAAACAGAATTTTTGGCTCCCCATAATTTTAGCACAGAGTTAGAGCGTGGTCTAAGTTAAACCCGACTTCAGAATACGAGCCTTAGTCTCTGTGCGAATAAATGAATTGTTTAAAAACTGAAAAGAAAACTGAGTGCTGAAATAGAACAGAACAATTTTTTTAAATATGATATTCAAATATCTCTGTGAAGAAGTTAAGAATAAAAAATGCTTACCAAGATTTTAGCCATGATGCCATCATCATCTGCGTCCATGATGACTGTAGCTTTATCCGTTTCTATCTCGCATATACCATCTCCCGCTGCAATTGGATCTCCTACAATGGGATATAAAAAAATATTGCATGATACAATCATCATCTGTATTCATGATAACTGTTGCTTTATCTACACTGCCTCGCATCCTGCTGCTATCGGATCTCCTACCATGGAATATTAAAAATTATTACATGATACCATGATCATGATCATACTTTCTCGCATCCTGGCTATTGGATCTCCTACCATGGGATGTGAAAAAATATTACATGATACCATCATCATCTGTAGCTTTCTCTATACTGTCTTGCATCCTGCTGCTATTGGATCTCCTACCATGGGATATGAAAAAATATTACATCTGTATCCATGATAACTTTAGCTTTCTCTATACTGCCTCGCATCCTGCTGCTATTGGATCTCCTACAATGGGATATGAAAAAAATATTACATGACACCATCATCATCTGTATCCGTGATAACTGTAGCTTTATCTACACTGCCTCGCATCCTGCTGCTATTGGATCTCCTACCATGGGATATGAAAAAATATTACATGATTTCATCTTCATTCGCAACAGTGATAACTGATGCTTAATCTATCTTGCATTAAATTATCTCCTACTGATAACGGATCTACTACCATGGAATATAAACCCCTCTTGATTTTTAGTGTTGAGACAAACTATTGCTTCTTTGGCAAGTTGGATTTACACTTGATCTTTGGTTCAGAAAGACATCCAGCTCACTTCAGACTTGGAATTGCAGGGTCCAGCTGCATTAAATTAAAACACTATTTCCTGCACCACACTGTGTACAATGGTGAGCCAGTCCAAAGTAGGCCTATTGTCTAATCAGGCAACATTGTTGATTCCATACGATACATAGTGGTGCTCAAAAGTTAGTCAACCCCACCAAAAAAAGGAACTCTGCCAGAAAATGCACTCCTTCATGCTGATTTTGAATGGAGACAACAACACTACAATGTTCGGCGAGCCCAGGTAAACAAACTTTATTCAGTGCAATATTTTATCACCCGACTTTACTGAACAAATTAAATACCTAAATCATGCTAGAACTTGAACATTTAGAATATGTTCATTTTTGGTGGGGTTCACTAACTTTTTATTACCACTGTAAGCATACAATCTAACATATGATTTTATCTATATAGTACAAATATGAATTAATGAGACCCACGTTCCTATAAACATTGAATGATTGAACTTAGTGCACCATAAGTAGGGTTATGAAAATTATGTTATATCTTTAAAATC
This sequence comes from Lytechinus pictus, assembly GCF_037042905.1. Taxonomy (NCBI): domain Eukaryota; kingdom Metazoa; phylum Echinodermata; class Echinoidea; order Temnopleuroida; family Toxopneustidae; genus Lytechinus; species Lytechinus pictus. The sequence continues at coordinate 21,280,070 of NC_087253.1, read as the reverse complement.
AGAAGTTCTTTTATAAAGTGTCTAATCTTTTTATATCATTTTAAGAGTTTCTATTGTACTAACTACTAAAACATTTTTCAAAACAAACTAAAACATGTTTTACATCAGATTAACACATGTTTTAAACCAATTTAAATCATTAAAATAATGTACAAATATGTTTTAAAATACATGTTTTTAAACAAAAACATTCCAACCATGCTAGTAGGATTGCATACCTTCTGCTTTGAGCCATGACACAACAGTACCCTCTGTCATAGTTGGCGATAGAGCAGGCATGGTGAGCTGGATGGGCGTCACACCTACAATATAATAAAGAATAAAAGAGAGGAATTAAGAGCACGATGCCCAACATGAAGATACATGTACATGTACTATATATGTTGTGACACGGTAACTTTAATGAATAGATTAAATTTGCTCCATGATAATTCACCTGGCTACAGTTATCACATTATGGTGCACAAATGGTCACAGCACTCATTCAATGAACAGGTTATGATAGGTCTTGGGAACCCCACATTAATTAATTTACAAGTGCGCCCTTTTTTACAAAGTGAATTGAGGTGGAAATAGCAAAAATTAATGAACTGCATAGCCATTATAACCTCTGCTATCAGTAGAGGCGCACAGCCAATATGGGAGATAATCTCCCATATTAGAGACTTGCTTTGCAAAACAAAAGAAACAACACCAACAAAAGCGTAATTATTTCCACCCCAAATTTTGTCTCACTGAGGTCAGAAGCCCATTCGTTTTGTGTGTGGATGAAATTGGATACCCAAATTCTTTACAAAAGTTTCTGATATTGGAGATAATCTCTCTCATGGGAGACAGTCTCCAATAAAAAAAAATGTATTGGATCGCCTAACAAGCAGACCAGCTCTCTACGTAGCTCTTACTGATTTGTGTTTATGTGCGGGTTTTGAGGGACAACCGTCATTCCTATTATTACTATGTGTCATTATATCATCCCTGGACTCAGTTGGACAAGTTTCAATTGACTTCACCTTATCATCATTTGGATTTTGAAAAGTTCAACATTTCTTACCAGACTGTGTTGTAATGAGAAAGCCTCCATTTCTGCTCACAGCAATTTACCATTGACTTACACATGTGCTATTCAGCTCTTACACTGGATTCACTCAACCCTGCTTACCCTTTCACTGTAACAAAAGTAAGTACCCAGTGCATGGGATCACTCTATTCATCATGTTAGTGCAAGTGTTCCTTCATGTACTTACATTGCTATATGTACATGAACATGTTATTACCGAACTCCATCCTCCAAATGTGGAACACAAGAACTCTATACACCCCTCGAAATACTTACATCACCCTATCAACTATTACCCCAATTTTTCGGCTTGTTTCACTGTTCAGCTTTTTGTATGTGGTGACATTGAATTAAACCCTGGCCCACCTATCCCGTCACCACAAGTTCACCGATATACGGTTTCTGAAATTTACAAACTAAGACAAGTCAACCCCCAGTCTAAATTATCAAATGCAACTTGGAGTAACCTGAAAGAACTTGGTATCATTTCTCATCGCCTGAGCCACCGTGGAAAACGAGGCGGAGTAAGGAGACAGCATGCAATATCAATCATTATTAGTGGAAGAAAGAGTCAACTGATACCAACTAACAGTAACAGATCCAAAAGGGACATCTCCAGATCAAATCTGATACAAGTAAATAAATCCAACTTCCAGGGCACACTTAGGCCAACTAGTAACGTACTCCCATCTCTGTATGTTGTGAATCCCCAATCCTTGAGCAACAAGCTTGATGAATTCTATGCAGTGATACATGCACTACAGCCTGATATTGTATCAGTAAGCGAAACCTGGTTCCAAGCTTCAGATCCACCAAATGTCTACCGTATCCCAGAGTATGAAGTCTTCATGAGATCTCGTGATGGAAGGCGTGGAGGAGGAGTGGCAACATACATTAAGCACACAATGTATCCCAAACCTGTCCCTTTAGAAGTTCCAGCAGACCTAGAAGTGGTATGGGCGCAAATACGACCAAAACGTCTCCCGAGGTCAGTCTCATCTATATTCATCGCAACTGTTTATAGCCCTCCTAGCATGAACAATGACAATACCTTAGTAACTTACCTAACCGAAGCCTTAGACGATATCTTTAACAACCATCCAGGTGCTGGTGTGCTCATCAATGGTGATATGAATCGCAGTAACATGTCATCCCTTCTTTCCGCACACACTCTAAAGCAGCTGGTAGACAAGCCAACAAGGAACGACATGGTTTTGGACAAAATTATTACAAATCTTAAACAATTCTACTTACCTGTCGACTTAGTAGCTCCTGTTGGACGTAGCGACCATCGTGGTATTCTGCTCAAGCCCAAATGCCTACCATCTCATCCAAACAAAACAAACAAAAAAATGGTACGGCCTATGAAAGATTCTAATATCCGTAGCTTTGGCAACTGGATAACTAGCCACGACTGGTCCCCTGCCCTTGCTAGTAATGATGTAAATATCAAATGTGATCAGTTTTATAGTGAGTTGAATGCGGCTGTAAATACCCATTTTCCTATCAAAAGCGTCAGGATGCATCAAGATGATAAGCCATGGATCACTGCCCGGATAAAATCTTTGATTTCCCGTCGACAGCATCTATTTAAATCGAGTCTACCTGCTTGGAGAAGTGTCCGCAATCAGATCTTAAGAGAATGTACATCGGCCAAGAGGGAGTTCTATAGTAATAGAGTTCAACGATTGAAACGTGAGAATCCTAGAGCTTGGTATAAATATATTAAGTTGATGACATCAAATAAACCTTGTGAATTGGTCATCAATATTCCTGGTGGCCCCCAAAACATTACTGACAAAGAAATTGCCGACAAAATTAATGATGGCTTTTTGGAGATTGCTGAACAGATTCCCTCATTATCAACATCCAATCTCCCAGCATCCTTCCCAAGAAGAGAAAAATTCCCTTTTTATGTACAACCATGGGATGTCTATCGCGAGCTTCAGAAACTTCAAGTAGGAAAGAGCGCTGGTCCAGACGGCATTTCTACCCGCTTGATCAGAGAATATGCCCTCGAACTTTCCACACCGATCTGCGAAATAATCAATGCTTCACTGGAACAAGGTATTGTACCACAACAATGGAAAGAGTCAACAATAGTGCCTGTTCCTAAATCTTCCCCTGCAACCATTGATAAACTGAGACCGATTGCCCTCACCAGCCATTTCGCAAAACTTGCTGAAAAATTTGTTTGCAAGTGGCTACTCCGAGACATAGAAGGTACATTGGACCCTCATCAATATGGAAACAGGGCTAAGACATCTACCACGCACTACCTTGTCAACTTGTTAGACTTCCTCCATTCCAATAGCTGACAAACCTGGTTATACCTCAACAGTGGTACTGACTGACTTTTCAAAAGTATTCGATCTTGTAGATCACAACATTGCTATTCGCAAAATCTTTTCTCTTGGAGCTACACCTGAACTAATCCCATGGCTGTCGAGTTTCCTAACCCAAAGAACCCAACGGGTGAGGTATAGTGGAGAATTATCAGACCAGCGAGTAACACATGCTGGCGTCCCTCAAGGGACACGATTGGGACCCTTGCTCTTCCTCGCACTCGTGAATGATGCCCTCCTTGAATCACCGGTCCCTAGGTGGAAGTACGTTGATGATCTTACACTGGCAGAGAGTCGACTATCAACATCCACTGGCAGCATTTCAATCGCTGTGCATGAACTAGAGACTTGGTGTAGAAACGCTAATATGAAGCTAAACCCTAGCAAATGTCAATCCCTTCAAGTGTCTTTTGGTAGAAACCCCCCATTGCCACAAGCAATTAGCATCTCTAATCAAGTCATCGAAAATTCAAATCATGTAAAACTGTTGGGTGTCTTAATCCAAAATGACTTGAAGTGGAGTCTTCACATTACTGACATCGTATCCAGAGCAAGTAAAAAACTGTACATGATTCGTAGTCTGAAAAAGTTCAACCTCTCTAGAAAAGACCTGCTAACTATCTTTACATGCTATCTACGACCCATACTAGAGTACTGTGCACCTGTGTGGCATTCGTCCATAACAGCCAATGAATCAAAACAAATAGAATCTACCCAGAAAAGAGCATTGCGTATCATTTTTGGCAAAGATTATTACTCATATGAAAATGCACTTTCAACTTCTGGCCTTACAACCTTATATGACAGACGTGTCACTTTGTGTATGAAATTTGCACTGTCCCTTGAAAAGTTCTTTCCTCATTGGCTACCCCCCAAACAATCTGAATTTAGAGCCCTCCGAAATAGCGAGAAATATAGACTGACGAAGTGCCGCACAGAACGATACAAGAAAAGTACCATGCCCTATCTAATCAGGCTTTTAAATGATAGATGAGTAACACATATGATGTTTCTATGAAGCTTAAACGTGCTACGTATTTCCCCAAATGAACTTATCTCATAATGTATTAATTACCCTTCTTATATCCATGTTAAAAATTATAAATTTCCTATGTATGTTCAAGTAATTATATTTTCGTTATATTCCAAACACCAGATGAACGAAACAATGGCCAATTTTACCAATTATGCCTTTATCCTATTTTGTAACAATGCCCCATTTATTTTGAAACCTTAATAATAATTTGCTGAAAGATGGTTTTGTACCCCCCCCCCTTCCATATATCTTTATTCCCATTATGTTGAACCTTTTCGATTTTTTGTTCAGCAGGACCGTTTTTTCCTCTTTATATTCTACTTGTAAACGCTTCCTTACACACACACTCAACTTATAATTTCTCTTATTTTGGAATCATTATTGTTCATTGAAATTATTATGGTTAATCGAAATTAGTATTGTAAATTAGAATCATTATTTTTGTAAATTTGAATTATCACTGTATATTTGAATTATTATGGTTAAATTGAATGTTTATGTGCAATTTATATGTTTTTTATTGTAAATTCAATGTCAATTCAGCCTTCGTAGCTGCTAAATTGAATAAAATATATCTTGAATCTTGAATCTTGAATATTGGCCGTGCGCCTCTACTGGCTATAGACAGGATTTTGGAATTTGGAGGTGGCAATATGATCTTGCAAAGTGTACCAACCAACACACAACTCAAAGGGCGCAGAGCACGCTCCCTAAATATATACACAAAGACATCTCTCGGCATGCCCATCTCTCTCTCTCTCGATCAGTATAGTCACGTATTGTATTACCGGACACTATTATGATTCCGGACGCGCACATTACTGCGTTCGAAAACAATTTCGTACCGTAAGACTTCCGCAATTCAATTTCACAGAGCAAAACATAGAACAAGATTGCAAACACAAGGCGAAAAAAATCCAACTTTTACCTTATTTATCTCTAAAATGACAGAAAATGCTTAAATATCATATAACATAGTTTCGCATTAACAATTGATATACATGTATTTTCTAACGGAAATATGGGCCTGATTTGCCGAATTTCAATCTTGTTCACTCCTTCGATCGAATGATGAGGTATGGTGTATTGTGGGTGATCGTCGACGGCTAGTTCTCAAGGTACCCGTGCGCGAGATTTACCGTGAGTAGAGCCGTCGATCGGCAGCGCATCGATAGAACTTGATGAGCGTCACGATACGAACGCGAGCATATTATTATTGGAAAGTGCCATGGAACATGCAGCTAACAAGACAAAATAAAATAAGTTATCAAACACGAATTTATTACCAACATCTGCTCAGATTCGATATAAAAAAAGCAAATAATACTTAAGAATTTACTCATGATATGATATAAGAAAAAAATCACACACATTTGCTCTTACATCATTATAATCAAGGAAATCTTTACCCGTCCAGCGCGCGTCCGGAATCATGATGTAATTTGTCGCGCACGAAAATAATTGTTTTTCGTGGAGGGGTATGTGGCAAGTGTGATGCAAAGAAAATGGTTGGTTGGTAAATATAAAATAATTTTATTATATTCATAATTTTCATAATATTTGGAATAGCAAGTGTGAATTTTTCTTGATTGTATTTCCTCTAGTTGTCATTTTTAAAGCACTGAAATAAAGGTGTCCGGCAATAGGATACACTGCCATACTTCAACTTAGTTCAAGATCATTGTCTTTGTTTGACTTTGTCTTTGCTGTGATTAAAACTTGGATTCATGTAAAGTAAAACATCGTAAATCATAAGAAAGGAAGAAGTCTTAGGTAGAAATCAATTATCAACATTGTTGCTATGATCACTTAATGGTGAGGTTCTAACTTCTGATACCCCACCACTCACACGTATTGCGAGGTTAGTATCACACGTATTGCGAGGTTAGTATTAGTATACTAACCTCGCACCACGAACCGCGTTTGGCAGTGGATTTCTAACTAGTGGGTCGCGCGTGCTGGGATCTCACTTCTTGGGTCCACAACACACGACTTCTATGGCTTGATTTTTCTGTGCGCGGTGGCATGTAATGAACCCTTGGGTGATACCCCACTGCCTGCTGACATGGCCGAGGCCGAGTCAAGCTAAAAAAAATCAAATTTCACCAGATGATGAAGAACGAACAGATTGAAAGAGGAATGTAAATCTGGGCTTAACTGCAGAATACCCCGACACTGCTCACTACCCAATCGTTGGTCAGCCAACACAACGATGTCAAGACCTATAGCTATATACTAATTCAATGGTATATAGCCTAGATATATCCATACTATTATATACGTACATGCATTACTGGTACTACTACTACTACTATACTACGTACGTATGACGGTACGTACGAGCAATGCATCCAGGCCATACGTAATGACCTTTGCCCTTTGACTACTACTAGAGCTATAATTAAACATCGTTGGGTGCGCTGCTAGCCAACGACCCACGTTGTGACGGTACGGACGGTGCAATATAATATTCAAAACATCGCTAGCCAACGACCAACGATGTGACGGTGCCATGTAACATTTAAAACATCGTTGGCTAACCAACGACCCACGATGTGAAGGTGCAATAGTACAAGATTAATACACTCTTTTAAATTACCTACTACTACTAGCTATTGCTATACATCGTTGGGTGCGCCGCTAGCCAACGAACAACGATGTGACCGTGCAATGCAACATTCAAAACATCGTTGGCAAGCGTTTCAAAGTATGGTTTCACAAAACAGTTTAATATATGCATATCCTGGTTAGTGAGGTGATCGATGTCATTCACTCTCTATTTCTTTTGTATTTTTTATACATGAAATATTTTCATTTTTTCTTCATTAAAATATGAAATAAAGTTTTAATTCCCATTGAAGGAATTCAATGGGAATTGAATTCAATGGGAATTGAATTCAATTAGGGTTAGGGTTAGGGTTAGGGTTAGGGTTTAGGGTTAGGGTTAGGGTTAGGGTTAGGGTTAGGGTTAGGGTTAGGGTTAGGGTTTAGGGTTAGGGTTAGGGTTTAGGGTTAGGGTTAGGGTTAGGGTTAGGGTTAGGGTTAGGGTTTAGGGTTAGGGTTAGGGTTAGGGTTAGGGTTAGGGTTAGGGTTAGGGTTTAGGGTTAGGGTTAGGGTTTAGGGTTAGGGTTAGGGTTAGGGTTAGGGTTAGGGTTAGGGTTAGGGTTAGGGTTAGGTTTAGGGTTAGGGTTAGGGTTAGGGTTATATTCACATCGTTGGCATCGCCGGCAATGTTGGCCTCTACAACAGGCATATTCACATCGTTGGCATCGCCGGCAATGTTGGCCTATGTAAGATACATTCACATCGTTGGCACTGTTGGCATCTACTACAGGCACCAACACATCGTTGGCATCGCGGGCGCTGTTGGTATATACATACTAAACATACATTCACATCGTTGGCATCGCCGGCAAAGTTGGCCTATACTTACTAAAGATACATTCACATCGTTGGCATCGCCGGCAATGTTGGCCTCTACTACAGGCATATTCACATCGTTGGCATCGCCGGCAATGTTGGCCTCTACTACAGGCATATTCACATCGTTGGCATCGCCGGCAATGTTGGCCTATGTAAGATACATTCACATCGTTGGCACTGTTGGCATCTACTACAGGCACCAACACATCGTTGGCATCGCGGGCGCTGTTGGTATATACATACTAAACATACGTTCACATCGTTGGCATCGCCGGCAAAGTTGGCCTATACTTACTAAAGATACATTCACATCGTTGGCATCGATGGCAAGGTCGGCCTGTACTACAGACACCAACACATCGTTGGCATCCTGGCCGGCGCTGTTGGCCTATACGTACTAAAGATACATTTACATTGTTGGCATCGTTGGCACTGTTGGCATCTACTACAGGCACCAACACATCGTTGGCATCGCGGGCGCTGTTGGCCTATACCTACTAAAGATACATTCACATCGTTGGCATCGAGGGCAATGTTGGCCTTTACAGTACAGACACCAACACATCGTTGGCATCGCGGGCAATGTTGGTCTACATAGGAAACTACAGATATGATCGCATCGTTGGCATCGCGGGCACTGTTGGCATGTACTACAGACACCAACACATCGTTGCCATGGCGGGCAATGTTGGTTTACATAGGCAACTACAGATATGATCGCATCGTTGGCATCGCCGGCAATGTTGGCCTCTACTACAGGCATATTCACATCGTTGGCATCGCCGGCAATGTTGGCCTATGTAAGATACATTCACATCGTTGGCACTGTTGGCATCTACTACAGGCACCAACACATCGTTGGCATTGTTGGCACTGTTGGCATCTACTACAGGCACCAACACAACGTTGGCATCGCGGGCGCTGTTGGCCTATACATACAAAAGATACATTCACATCGTTGGCATCGATGGCAAGGTTGGCCTGTACTACAGACACCAACACATCGTAATTGGCATCCTGGCCGGCGCTGTTGGCCTATACGTACTAAAGATACATTTACATTGTTGGCATTGTTGGCACTGTTGGCATCTACTACAGGCACCAACACAACGTTGGCATCGCGGGCGCTGTTGGCCTATACATACAAAAGATACATTCACATCGTTGGCATCGCGGGCAAGGTTGGCCTATACTACAGACACCAACACATCGTTGGCATCCTGGCCGGCGCTGTTGGCCTATACGTACTAAAGATACATTTACATTGTTGGCATCGTTGGCACTGTTGGCATCTACTACAGGCACCAACACATCGTTGGCATCGCGGGCGCTGTTGGCCTATACCTACTAAAGATACATTCACATCGTTGGCATCGAGGGCAATGTTGGCCTGTACAGTACAGACACCAACACATCGTTGGCATCGCGGGCAATGTTGGTCTACATAGGAAACTACAGATATGATCGCATCGTTGGCATCGCGGGCACTGTTGGCATGTACTACAGACACCAACACATCGTTGCCATGGCGGGCAATGTTGGTTTACATAGGCAACTACAGATATGATCGCATCGTTGGCATCGAGGGCAATGTTGGCCTGTACTACAGACACCAACACATCGTTGGCATCGCGGGCAATGTTGGTCTACACATACTACGGAAATATACACATCGTTGGCATCGCGGACACTGTTGGTCTACATACTACAGAACACAGATATAGATCGTTGGCATCGAGGGCAGTGTTGGCCTGTACCGACTACAGACACCAACACACCGCTACCATCGCGGACTGTGTTGGCCTACACGTACTACGAAAATATACACATCGTTGGCATCGCGGGCAATGTCGGCCTACATACTACAGATGCACACAGATATATATATAGATCGTTGGCATCGCGGGCAGTGTTGGCCTGTACTACGGACAGTATGGTAGGGGGTCCTAAAGCTACGCGGGTCCTAAAGCTACGCACCACTTATCGCGCATGCAGTTTTTAATGGCAAATGCGCACTCTGTGTGTGGAACTGTGACTGCAGTGTGACGAATGATTCCTAATCATTTTTTTCTACAGAGGCTGCAGTAAATCTCTAAATGCAGAGAAAACCAAAAACTTTTTGGAATTTTGGAGTTATATTCACTTAAATTTCATTTTATCCTATAATATTATGAATGTATTCTAGAAATTGAGGCACAGGAAATACTATTTTTTTACATGATAAATCGAGTACGTAGCTTTAGGACCCCTTCTACATCGGGTGGCGAAATCAAGAGGTGTTCGGATAACACGGCGGGATTTTCGTATTAGGGAGTTTTGCGATATTTTCTTCTTGGTTAATGATCTTTAGAATGTTTGCCACAAATTAGTGAAAGATATTTGTTGAAATATTAAAATTGGGATAGTTTTTATTGTTTGAAAACAATGTGCGTAGCTTTAGGTCCCCCCATCATACATCGTTGTGCGTTGGCTCTCCAACGATAAGGTAACGCAGTGTCCGGGTATTCTGCAGTTGTTCCTAAATCTGCATTTTTTATGCTATGCTACAAAACACAGACATCATCCCATTACTACTAGTCCTATCCAACTTACAGGCTCCGAATGCAGAGTAAAGGGTCTTTTTTACGAGGGAGATACATTTTTTATCAAAAGCCCCTACCAATATTTACTACGGTCCCACACGTATTATTTCGCGTAAGTTCATTTCACATCGACACATCGCGATCCGATTTTGCAAGACAAGCTTTGATAAATTCAACTCACCAAAACATTCTGGTGTCAAAGAAACATTCCTCTTATCACAATAACTTGTGGCAACCCTTGGACGAAGATTTGAAGACAATATTGCGCCTATTCGTCTCGATAAACCGCTCCGCAATGCGGAGGCTCCAACACTCGCCATCTTTAATTCTAGCCTGGATGGATCGCGAGGACGCGAGCTCGATCGATCGAGCGATCGTACCGTTTCGTACGGGAGTAGTCGGGGCACGGGGGGGGGGTACTGGTGAGTAATAGGGAATATATCACCAAATAACAACACCCTATCAACAACAACAATAAAATGAACCCCGAGACCAAGAATTTTAATTCAATTTTTTTTTCCGGTTTGAAATTAGGTTACGGGGGGGGGGGTGTTGCTAAATATGGGGACAGCTGTTATAAAACTAGGGGCGGAAAAATGGAACTTGTTCCCACGAAATAAGTTTACTTATTTTGTTCCCTAAACTTTTTCGCAAATTCCCTTGACTTATAGTTACAAGTCGAGCTGGGAAGTCAAGGGACCAAGGTGCAGCTATAGTATATAGGAACAAATAATTTTATAAGTCGAATGAACGAGCTATTAACCAGGGGCGGATCCAGCTTTTTATAAAGGGGGGGGTTGGGGTGGTATACGAGGGAGCGTAGCGACCGAGTCCAAGCGAGCGGAGCGAGCGAGGGGGGAGGGTGTGGGAGGGGAGTGTCCCCCCTCCCACAGTAGGGAAAATTTTTGAAAATCTGTGTGTGAAAATGGCGTTTTCTTGCTTTACAAGTTTAAAAAAAAAGATAAGATTTAAAAAAATGGTCCCCGGATTTTTTTTGGGGGGGGGTTGCAACCCCCCCAACCCCCCCTCTAGATCCGCTTCTGTTAACTCTGGGAAGAACGAATTAAAAAGAACCATGTTATGTCAGCTTATAGGGGCTATCTATCTATATACCCGTGTCATTCACATGATAAAAAACTGGTCGTATGAAAAGTGTTAATTCAAGACCCTAACAGAAATTTACTTTTGAACTATACAATAGGACAGTTGTCACTGTGGCAGGTATCCTGCCAAATAACCATGCTCCAATAAATTTGCAAATCAATTACTGATTTATCATTTTTTTTCATTAATATTTTTTCATTTTATTTATTTTATTTTATTTATTTATTTTTATTATTTTTGTTGTTGTTTTTGTTGTTGCGGTATGGTTTCCCCGTCCTGCATGGGCATCTTTCTCTTCATCTATCTCTATTTTTAATATATTCCCCCCCCCCCCCACCCCTTTAAATTCTATGACTATAACTTGAATTATACATGCAATATCAAATGTAGATATATTTTTCTCCAATGATTGAACATTTAATTCAATTCCTCATGGAACATTAAATAGGGGATGCGCTTTACGGGTAGGAGTGCAGGGTGCATGAACCCCTCCCCCTATCATTTTCAATTAGAGAAAAGGAGAGAAAGAAAGAGGAAGGAAGAAGAAAAAATTAGTATAAAATAAAGAGGTATTGGTCTTGTAACTGTAATTTCTTTTTCTATACCCCTGTGATTAAAGTGAGAAGCCTGGGGAGTGTTTCGTCAACATTTTCATCCGACAAGTCGTTAGATCTGACATCTTTCTCTGATGTTGATTGGCTGAGAGGTACTGTTGCTATGGTAACTGTCGGATAAAATGGGACTTGTCGGACGTTTTATCCGACAGTTACCATAGCAACAGTACCTCTCAGCCAATCAGAATCAAGGAAAGATGTCAGATCTGACAACTTGTCAGACAAAAATGTTAATGAAACGGTCCCCAGGGGGGCGTTTCATCAATATTTTCGTCCGACAAGTTGTCAGATCTGACAACTTTCCTGGATTCTGATTGGTTGAGAAGCACTGTTACTATAGTAACTGTCGGATAAAACAGGACTTGTCGGATAAAACGTCCGACAAGTCCTTTCATGAAACGCTCCCCAGATCTTACCACTCCATTTCCCTCCAAATCACCCTGACACTTGCCCTGACACCACCCGTGGGGTTCGTTTTCATTAAACTTGTCACTTGTTTAAGCGTGACTTTGCAAAATACCATTCATGTGGACCTATACTATGAGTCTATATATGAGATTTTTACAAGAACTATAATTATCATGTTTATGTTGCTTTGTTTAATGATAATGGTAAACCAATTTAGAAATATGAAAATATTTTCAATAAATCAATTGCTTTCATTGGTCACCTTCCTTATCAGCAGTGCTTCCAAACAAAGTTAGTAACTTTTAGTTTCACGTATTGGCTTCAGTGATAACAAAGCAAATCAAGTTATTTTTATCAAAAGCCTCAATTTGTCAACGACCCTTCGTCTTTGTCAGGAGTAAATGAAAATGATCAGATCAATCGTTGTCAATTACTCCTGACAAAGACCGTGAAGGATCGTCGAAAATTTGTAATGTTGGTGTTCCACCCCCATCCGGCCCCATCGGTCAAGCATTTTTCTTCACTTTTTTTTATGGTGGTGGTGGTGGGGGTGCATGCATGACCGGTAATACTCTAAAAAAGAAGAAGAAGAAGAAGAAAACAATTAGGCACCTAGCTCCAATTAGCATTCTGGATTCCGGCCGGGATGACTTTTTTTTTTTGATTGGAGGAAAGTTTTTGATTGGAGAGTGGACCTGCAAATTGCGTAGACGTTTGATTTTTTTTTCAGTTGTCAAATGATTTATGTCCCCCGATAAGGTTTTCCAGGTACTTGGTTCACTTACTCCCTTCCCATTATATAGCCCCCATAGTCCCCCGGTATTTTTCAATTCGTCTAATGCCAATTCGTCCAATTAACTCGTCTACTATCATGTGGTCTAACATCAGTTCGTCCACTATCCAGATTATCTAATTACAATTTCGTCTACTCACCATTTCGTCTTATAACCAGTTGGTCCAATAGCCATAAATCCATATGCCATTTGGTCTAATTGGGCGAAAGGAATGAAAATAAATTTTTTTTAGACCCGACTGGTTATGAGACGAAATGGTCATAGATGAAATGGTGATTAGACGAAGTGATGATTGGACCAACTGGTTATTGGACCAAATGGTTGTTAGACGAAATTTTGATGGACAGAATGGCATTAGACTAAATGAAGCCAGAAGGTAGACCATGTGTTGAATGTACGAGTTGGCTGTAGGCGAAATGGCAATTTACCAACAAAATAAGGATACGCTGTATGGTATTTCAACATGTGATGGCGCTAGACCACTTGATGCCAGCGAGCTACTCGTTTGTTTACTAATCATCATACCGCAAACACTTTCGTGACCTCTTCCAAGGCTCTAATATGATAAACTTGTTATTACTGTTAGCAACTATGGAAAGTGTTGGGAGCAGCATACATTTGTTCTATAATACCCAGACATGATTTTTAATGATTTTTGTTTTGAGTTTCCTATTTGATCATAATGTATTACATTATAAAAATAATTTTCAGTGAAAAGAAATACATGCCAATGATAATGATAATAATGATACACTGATAAAAATCATAATATGCATTTGTATTCCAAGTTGTACAAGAAAAAAGAAAGAGTTTGGAATTTTATTGGCCTTTTATATTCTTTATATTCTTTATTCATCTACATTTTCATTGTATGATTGTATCTTATTTATATGTCCATTGTAAAATATGTATATGTTCTTTTTATCGTTGCAGGGCCTCTTTGTAAATCAGTTCTATAACTGAAAGGGCTACCCTGCATAAATAAAACTGAAATAAATAAATACATCCTTATATACATGTAGTATGTTGTCCTTTTCCACTTTGTTGATATGCCCTCCCCCCCCCCACACCCTTGAAACTTGAAAAATAATTCCTAGTTTCAACAGCTTCAAAGCTATCCTGGGATAAAAACATTCTGTGTATCAGTGCGAGGCGACATGGGGAAATAATTTTAAATTTCTGTCATATACAGTAAAATTTAATGCAGTTATCACCTCTCATTGGAATATAATTATAATGTGCCCAGTGGGCCGAGTACTGAAGCTTTGAACCTCGATCACATTTTCATGAATGTTGTCAGGTGTCCCATACCATTCAGGCAACCACCATAAGAAGCAAGCAAATCAAATCAATTAAAACAAATAAATTTTCTGATTATCATCCAAACACAGAAAAATACAACAAGAAATAATAAAAAGATATTTGATAACATTCAATATGGAACATGTCAAGTTCTATTTACAAAATATAAATAATTGCATAAGATTTTTTCATGTGTACATAGCAGTTACAAAACAAATGAAATAACAATCATTATTATGAAACTTGCAAAGCTTGATTTACAGGTGTGTTCCTGTGTTTGCAAATCTAACATGTAAATTACAATACTTACCAAAATTTTATCTAATAATTATAACTTTGTATTATAAATGCAAGGTATGTTTCACTCATGATATTAAAGGGGGTACAATTTTTGCGTTTCATAATGCAAATCAAATCAAATCAAATCAAAGATTGAATAAAAAATCCCCCTTACATTTGATTTTAATCAATAACATAATAAACTATGCCTGTGCAAGCAAATTTCAAGAAAAAGACACCTAAATCTCATTTATTTTTGTATTTTATTTTTGGTGATTAAGAGATGAGTAGATCATTGAAATGCATGCTGTTTTATAAACATACATTAAAATAAACAAAATAAAAATTTACCAGGAAAGAAGAAAATCTGACATATCCTGAATTTAGACTACTAGACTGAAATATGGAGCTGAGGAGAGAAGTCACAGCAACACCCATTGTAAATTCATTGTGGGGAATTTCCGATTTTCTTTCTACTAATTGTCTCCTTCTTACGCAATGATCACGGATATTTTCAAAAGCAACTCATGTGAATTAACGATTTTGATATGTTTCCCTTCAATATGGTCGAGCGAATGTGGTACGTTTTGTTGTGTTTGATCAGCAATTCGCAACTTTTATTGCCGATACACTCGTTCACTCTACGGGACGGGTCGGGCATACACGCCCGTGTTGTAGGCAATAGCAATGGCTCAACTGTACACATAGTGCTGCAACGTTCGACTGTGGACACTGTCGCAGGGAAAGTGTGCCCGACGGGATTTTATGAGCATTCCCGCCGCCCTGCCCGCAGGACTGGGAGGTCAGCGGCCGCTGCTATTGTCGGGCGGAGTGGGCCTAGGAGATCTTCAAACAGTGGAAGTAGAAAACCCAATGAAAATGAAGATGATATTGTACCGCTGAAATTATGCGTAGCTTGCACTGTTTGCAGACAGGATCAGACAACGAAACAACCTTGCACGCCAACACAGGACACAATTTGCCAACAATGTGGAATAAACACGGATACCGGTCCCTGCGTTCATTATGACCAAGTCGACATCAATCTTGCCACTACTCCACCGAGGAATGATAAACCATCAAACGTCCAAGTAACGCTTGATTTTTCGAAACCAGATGAAGTCGTAGCGGATAAAAGCGGGCATGTACCCGCTCCACAAGATCTGAATGTGAATATTTTGAAAGCGGGGAAGGACGAAAGGAATTCTTGGTATTTTCTAAGTTTATGTGCGTTGATCGGCCTGTTAGTATTCCTGTCTCTTGTTATGGGAGCTTATCTCGTCTCTGTGAAGGTAACGTCATGGTGGCGATATCAACGTCCTATCACTGTTCGAAGGAGAGGTAAATATAGATAGGCCCTATATTTTTTTTTATTTAAAACCATTGAAACAGAAGGCAACAATTTTTGAAAGAAGGGGGCGGGGCCAGGATTGGGTGTAATGTCAAGAAGCCAGCTCAGATCTCTCAATGTAAAGACCATAGTTCTTGGGTATGAAATTTGAATTAACCTATTAAATGAATTGTTACACAGTCATCTTTTTTCAAAATAGTGGAAAAATTATAATACAATAAATACATACAGTACGTTTCAAAGTGCTTTACAAAATGAACATGTACAGTAAAGTACATAATGTACATGTAGGCCTATGATTTTGAACAAATGTAATTTTTTGGTTAATATTGTTTTTGAAAATTATCCCGGGAAGATGACTCACTTGTTCCAAGCTTCTTTTTTCTCCAATCATGACTATGTCATCACCAGGTTTCATCATCATCATCATCATCATCCTGATGATGATCATTATATTCATCTTCATCAATCATCGTCATCGTCGTCATCATCAGCATCATAATCATCATCACCATCATCAATTATCATCATCGTCACTGTCGTCATCATCATAGTCATCATCACCATCATCATCATCACCATCATCATCAACATAACCACAACCATCATCATCACTACCATCACCATCATCATCATCATCATCATTGTCATCATCATAATCATCATAATCATCATCACCATCATTATCATCATCATCATCATCACATCGTCATCATCATCATCACCACCATCATCATCAGCACCATCATTATCATTGTCATCATAATCATCAACATAACCACAACCATCATCATCACTACCATCACCATCATCTTCATCATCATCAATTCATCTCCATCATCATCATCTTCCTCCTCTCACCATCATCATCAATCATCATCATTATTATAATGAAGAATAAAAGGGATGGGCATCAGCATCACCTTCACCATTACTGTATATCACCAGCCTCTGCAACTCTTTGTAAAAAACATAAGATTATCCAAACTGAAAAGTTTACTAACAAATGTACAAAAGTCTTGTGCCAAACAGCCAAAGTGTAAAAAAAAAACCCATGCTGTAGATAGCTCTATATAATGTTTTGTTTGGTCTGGATGCTCTTGTAGGAGATCCCTTTTCATTTACCTGATTCTGAAAGAAAGACAAACAAATTACTTTTGAAAATGTAATTCATGGAAATGCCTACAGGGAATAATTTTCCTGGTACTGGACTATTTACTGTATGTACCTACATGTAGTATAAAGATCACAATTTGCTTCATTTGCTTTTAAAGGACAAGTCCACCCCAACAAAAAAGTTTGAATTAAAAGAGAAAAATTCAACAAGCATAACACTGAATATTTCATCAAAATTGGATGTAAAATAAGAAAGTTATGACATTTTAAAGTTTCACTTAATTTCACAAAACAGTTATATGCACATCTTGGTCGGTATGCAAATGAGGAGACTGATGACGTCATCCACTCACTATTTCTTCTGTAATTTATTATATGAAATATTCTGATTTTCTCCCCATTGTCAAGTGAAACAAGGATTAGTTCCTCCCTGAACATGTGGAATTAGCATTGTTTTACTGGTTCAGTCAGGTTTTAGTCCTCATTGTCAAATCTGTAAAAAATGAAATATTGTATAATTCAAACAATAAAAAACAAAAGAAATAGTGCGTGATGGACATCATCGACTGACTCATTTGCATGTCACTGAGTTGTGCATCACTGTTTTGTGAAAAATAAGCGAAACTTTAAAATGCCATAACTTTCTTATTTTTACATCCGATTTTTGATGAAATTTTCAGCTTTATGCTAGTTTGATTTTTCTTTATTCAAATCAACATTTTTCTGGGGTGGACTTGACCTTTAATATGACAATAAAGTTTCGCTTATTTTTCACAAAGCAGTCATACATAATTCAGTGATATGCAAATGAGAGAGTCGATGATGTCCCTCACTCACTACCGTATTTCTTTTCTTTTTGTTGTTTGAATTCTACAATATTTCAATTTTTACAATTATACAATAATCATAATGACTCTCTTGTTTTTACCACAAAATTTTACACATGTTCAGGGAGGAATAAAACTTTGTTTCATACATGTATGGCAATGAGGAGAAAAATTAGAATATTACATGTTTAATTAATGAAAAATGAAAAGTGAGTGGATGATGTCATCAGTCTCCTCATTTGCATACTGACCAGGATGTGAATCTATTTTGTGAAATTAAGCGAAACTTAAAAATGTCATGACTTTCTTTTATATATCATTCGACCGATGAAATTTTCAGTGTTATGCTTGTTTGATTTTTTTACTTTTTATTCAACCCAACTTTTTGTTGGGGTGGACTTGTCCTTTAACTTTGGACTTTACATGTAGGTGGTGTTTACTTGCCATTTAGCCCCACCTACATTACAGTTACATGTACAGTATAGTAACCTGTGAGAAAATGGTAATGGATTTACATGTAGGCCTACTATAGGGCTATTCCACGGTTACTCACGTTACATTTGGAGACACCTTGACTCATACTTGGAGCTGTAACTCCATTATTATTGATAGGAACTAAACATCTCTTTATCACAACATAGTACGCAGTCTGACTATCCTTTGTATAAAAACAAAACTTGGGAAATTTCATTATGCTCCTGGCAAATCTTTGAAATGTGTCGGTTACTCATGTTACATGATTTGGACATGTATAAAATGAAAAGTGGACATAAGTTAAAAGTGTCCTCATGCAAGGCTTTTATGAAAGTTGATTTTATCCATTTCAAAGAAGTATACTACGGAGACAAATTTGTATATAATTAAAAAAATAAAGAACACCTGTATGGTTTTTACAAGTGGTTACTCACGTTACGGTTCAGATGGGCTATATGTACAAAGACACATTGAGCTCATGTCCACCAACCTATGGAATTGCCCTATACAGTAAATGTTTTTTTTACATGTTATTGTTAGCTATCCCATGGATCTACATGGCTATCCACAAATATTAGAGCTTTTTCTATATCTGTTGATCAGCTTTGTACAGTTTGTACAAACTGTTTTCATTTTTCTCTACTATAGTACCCTTTACATCTGTTGACTGTGTGTACATGCACATGGAGCGGAAAATATTTTTATTTGAAATAATGTGATTGCTATCAGTAGTAGATGTAGATGTTTTGATAGTCTTGATCTCAGCTGTCAAAATCTCCCATCTCCAATTGATGAAAGGATACAGCAGCTGTATGTACATCCCATGTGTGTATTCACCACATGTACAATGTATGTAGCATTAGCATGAAACAATGTACTTTAATACAGCATGAAGAATTACAGATACTGTAACATCTCTTGGCATGCTGAAATTGCTTGTGTATGGAGATCGTAATGCAATAAAGTTGGATTATTCATTGATGTTTTTTATGATAAATATGTCATGATGTTCTCGATTGTATAGTACAAAGCCCTACACGATGTTAAACTTTATTTTAGGGAAGAGATTATACAAATGTTGTAGGGCGTAATTCTTCTGCTGGGGATCAACATGTTCATGGACAATGTCCCTTTGATGTGTGTGTGTGTGTGTGGGGGGGGGGGGGTTGAAGGATTGAATAACAAAAATTGTAGCCTACATAATTAATGTACATTGTAGGTTATTCCTTTTCCTAAAATTTTCCTATGAATTATTTTTAAAAAAGAAATTGGGCTGTAGCACCAGAACGGAATATTAGGAATGAGAGGAAAATAATTTGTGGCAAGAGCAAACATTTCAGTTCACAAGAAAAAAGATCACAGGAAATTCACTCTATAAAAGGGCACCCCCTCCCCACCAAAAAAGAGAGAGAGAGAGAAATAGGGGCCTTCAGAAAAAATAGAAGTTCACAATACATACATTGGTGTACAGGCTGTAAGCCTACATGTAGCCAGCAGTGATCTAGTTTTCTTTGCAAATTGATTTTGAGAAGGCTTCAAATCAGTCGCAAACAACAAATGAAATATAATTTGAAGTCATACATGTAGGCCTACATGTACTTGTACAGCGTATGGCCTGGATTTAAACTTTAATCATAGTCCATGCATAAAAGTACAAATATTGAAGGGTAAATATTTGTGGGGAATGGGGGTTCCATCAGTGTTGAATGGTATGAAATTATGAATAACTCCCTTTATATGTCTTTTTCATTTTTTTCTTACAGTATTTCATGTACATGTACATGTATGTGTGTTAGGTGAAAGCTAATTCATCATCATCTCTTAAAAAAAAATTCCAATGTAAAAGTGCCCTTTTATACTCTATGTACAGTATACATGTACATGCACTGATGAAAATGCACATACAGTATAGTACTACATTGTAGAATCATTTCACTAAAAATTTTATTTTTAATATGGGCACTCCTTTGATAGTTAATAATTCATTGCGAGTCAAGCTTGAATAGATTTAAGTGAGTCCAATGACAAATGGACAAATATGTTAATTGCATTCCATTTTAATCAAATGGAGCAAAAAGTATGTACAGTATTTGTATTCAGTACATGATGATACGTGCATGTGGCATTTCTCCTTGAACTTTCCTTTTTTTTAACAAAAATATTTACAAACTAGTCATGCATGGCTTTGAAAATAATTGTTTAAAAGATACCTACATATATGTACATGTAGGTTCTTATTATGTGAATTAAAAGAGTATTAAAGAGCTACATGTATATTCCATGAGATGTCTCTGAAATTTATGCCCTCAGTCATATTCAAAACAACAAAGCTTCAACAATTTGGGTGTACATGTAGTCCCACACATGTACATTTTAATCGGTGTGTAGTGCATTTGACCGACAATGGAATTGAGTCAACACACCTTTTTTTATTAAAAGTTCTACACTGTACAAGTAATTTGCTGATTAATTCCATTGTTTTTAAATTGCAAACTGCCATTTTTTATCTGGGCTGCAGACAGTTTTCTATGACCGGTGGGATTTTTTTTTTTTTTTTTTTTGCAGAGACGAGTGGACCAATAAAGAAGTGTCACCAAAGATCATGGTGATGATACGTACCAGTTTTTAACTTTATTAATTAGTTTAATATTTCCTTGACTATAAAAGCTTTCACCACTTGTAGATGGAAAAGAGATTTGCGAACAGGATTTCTCAAATTTCTTGCCTGATTTCAATCAGCTTGTATTGGTCACCTGATGTTAAATTTCATAATGGCAAAATTTATTCAATAGCCCTCATCTTTGTTTTTACACATGTGTCCTCGACATCAGGACATGCATGTACAGTAAACTGGTAGGCCGATAGTGATGCACTTTTGGAGGATTTGTACCAAAACTAAAAATAGGCATCAAAATTGAAATCTTGTCACCTCATTCTTTTCCGTCATCCCAAACCTGTACGGTACTCCCACTTGTAGATTTACTCTTCCATCTCTATGTCAACGACCACGTTCTCAAAATGTCACGTACTCCCACGCTCGGCATAGCGCATGTGTATTTCCCTGGTCAAATTCTGGTTTTGGCGGAGTGTGTTTACATCCGAGGAAGATAAAGTCGTGTTTAACTGTCACACTGGTACTAGTCTCTTTCAAGGCATAATGGAATATTGTTTATAAGTTGTTATTGAGTGATGGGACACGCTTTGACCAGAAAGCGGGTCTTGATACAAGGCTAGCCCAATTAAAAGAAAGAAGGAAAAAAATGAATTGATAAAATGAAATTAAAATTATTTTTAAAAGCTGTGGCATGAATACTCCATTCTGACTGGTTGCAATCAAGACCAAGGAAAGAGTTCATGTTTATAAAAGCTGTTTTTTTTTATAAGAAGATGGACCTGTAGACTGTAGTTAGATTGTAGTCCACTTTTTTTGAGTGAATGGTGTGCATAGCAAACTAATGAAATTGAAATTGAATTGAAAAATGTACATGTGTGAGATGCCCATTTGGCATGGTATACAGTTTGGGGGGTGGCTATTATCTTCATGGGGGGGGGGGGGGGGGGTCATTGCCTTGTTTTGTCATCTCTTTTTTATAAAACAATGATGCAGAATTACAATGTGCTCCTTGTACATTGTACATGTAGTTAATTTAACATTTAATATTGATTTTTCTCCTGCTCCCAAATTCTTGAAAAAGTGCAAATCAGAGCATCTGAGCACTATACTATGATACCCCGAAAATGTATATTTTTGCTCTTTCTTAGTAGTCTGCAGGCACAGACCCTGATTGAAACTTTGATCAACACAACAAGTGTGTCTCCACGCAAAGACTAGCACATACAAAACTTTTCTGTTTCAATTCCTGAGCGAGACAGCCTTCAGTACACAAGGCATTTTATGAGTTGGCTGCAATTCAGACCCTTTTATACCCAAGTGAAGGGTTTGCACAGCAGACTACTTTCTAGGGTGATACATACTTGTACAAACTCTTTTAAATCCATAATGTTTTCTTTGAAAATCTGTATTACATGCCCTCCTACAGAAAGATGATCTAAATACTGATAGATTTGATAAAAGAGGCATTTTCAGTGAAATACATTATGTAGAAAAGTATAATGGGAAAGTTGTTCACATATATGTGAGATCACACATCTTTTTCGCATTACTACATTACTGTGTCCAATAATGATGTAAACTTCAAATGCTCATTATTCATTCAAGTTTCTCAAACTTTGGTTTACAATCTGTTTCTTTGATTTTTTTTGCACAAGCTATCCTGCTTCAAGGGTTTCATTTTCCTTTAACCCAAGTAAATTTTAGACCAAGTAATGGTTAGAACAAGTGGCAAATTGATTGTAGACAAGACCACGAAGCAAAAAAATGCTTTGTTCGGGTGTATATAATTTTTAATAACATGTACAATAGAGTTGGTCAGTCTGGATTTTGTTACGTGTACGTGTACACACAACAACAACAAAATAAAATCATACTGTACAAAAATTTGGAAGCTACGCTCTGGTATTTTTAGGTTATAGCTTTTAAATTTATACCATTTTGACATGTTTCGCACATACAGTACATGTACAATGTACATTTACATTTGAATGACAATGTGAGTACCGGTATGACATTGGGTGATTTCAAGTCCGGTGTTGGTGTTGAAATTTTGATTGCTTCCCCTTGCTCCAAAACTTACTCAGAGTTTGTAAAACTGATCCAGATCACATTATTGACATCTCAACAACTAGTGAGTGATTTTTCGGGACCATCTTCATTTCATATTTGGTGTTGACCTAACACCAACACCAAAAGGTCAACACTGAACTTGAAATCACCCATTGATGTCATGGATTGGACACCATATCCCAACACTTATAAATACCCACTTAATACCAAACATGTACATGTACATTGTACATGTATATTGTACAACGCCTACTTAGCTTGTTGTACGCGAGCAAATGGGAGGCTGAATGTCAAACATTCGTACCGTTGCACAATAGACGTACCATCCAAAATGTACCGTCCAAAATGTACCGTTGCACGGCTTTAGGAGGTGACGTCACAATACGATTCAATCCATTGCGCTCAGTAAAAATGCAGGTGCAATACGCGTATAGCCTGCTGGCTAAATGCGCAATGCTGCCCGAGGTGTTCGTTCGCTTGTGGGATTTTGCTTTTCGGTTTCCATATTTTTGCTCGCTTTTCATAGATTACTGCAGGAAAAACTCTTTGTTTTTTTCATAAATTCGCTAAACTCCGAGGCGTTGTACAACACAAATAGCGAATATTCTTATTCGTGCAATGGTGCGAGATTTCGCATTCGGTGAAAGAAAGAAACACTATTCAACTCGGCTAACGCCTCGTTGAATAGAGCATCTTTCTTTCACCTCAGGCTCATGCGAAATCTCGCACCATCGCACTCATGCCTATTCGCTATTTGTATACTGTACATATATACCAGTACATCGTACAGTACATGTACATCTCCATACACATGTACATGTAGGCCTACATGTATGCATCTCTAGCATGCATGAGATATAGTGTGCATCATCATCGTATCTCACCGAGCAATTTGTGTGCGAGTAATAGATTTATGCGCCACCGAGTGGCAACACGCTGCCCATTTCACACCAATCTACCTCATTTACATTCCATATTACGCAGTGAGAGCAGAGGCGATTCATCAATCGGTAATAAATAATCCCACATGTAGATGAGCAAAAATCCCGAGGCCTACCCCCCCCCCCCTCTCGCTCTTCCATCCATTCCCCAGTCTCGAAAAGGAGTAAATCATCATAAAATTGTACCCATACAGAGCCAGGGACTTCGGATTTCTGCTTAAACTCTCTTTCTCCATCTTTCTCTCTCTCTCTCACTTGCTCTTCAATCCATCCACCAGTCTCTAGTATTTAGAATCACCAAATTGCACCCATATTTTCAGAGCTGGAGACTTTTAATACAGACTCATTTTCAAACCCTCTTTCTCTGTCTCCATCTCCCTCCCTCTCTCGCTTCCTCTTCAGTCCATCCCACAGTCTCTAGATAGTAAATCATCAAATTGCACTCATATTTTCAGAGCCGGGGACTTACAGACTCATTTTCAAAGCTCGGGGCATTTGGTGCCAACCATATTTCACAGTAATTGTCTTGCAGAGGCCCTTAAATATATGGGAAGTACTTAGGACGGAATACGTGTCTCTCATGCTGTACGAAGGCAATATTAAAAGGCATAGAAAAACAAATTAGTTGTCAATACCATTTTTGTATGAGGAAATAATGCACCAAATGCTATAAAATATAATTTATAAAATATTTTGTTTAGATTTTTTTTCCATTTTTTTATTCACTTCCACATACTTGTAGATCATGTATGCATGCCTTGTACATTTTAGAGTGCTTTGAGAAACTTGTACTGGTACCAGTATGTCAAATGCTCTTAAATTCATAATTCACTCAATAAATCTTTCTCTTTTTTTAAAATAATTGTTTGTATATTTAATGTTATTATTATTTTTTTGTTGTTATTATAATCATTATTATCTTCATCATTAATATTCGTCGTCATCATCATCATCTAATATGAATAAAATGTACATGTAGCCTACAGCTAGGGAGCATATCATTATTAAAGACTTGTTAGACATGATGTCCAATTTTAATGGACAGTTACCATAGTAACAGTGCTTCTCAGCCAATCACATGCAAGGAAAGTTGTCAGATCAGACACTAGTCCAATGTTCAAGAAATATTGATGAAATGCACCCCTATTAAGTAGTACATTCGTTTTATTGTATGCCAATTAATTAAGGACAAAATGCCTCATGGTCATCAATAAATGAAGTAATGTATCTAATCATAATAAATTTGCCTCCTATTTCAGTTCTGCCTTTTAGGGTGGCAAGTTTTGTAAAAACACATGTCCCTAATTGATCAAATTTCTCAATTTATTACAGATGTTTTAACATCTCAAATGGTATTTGAAGAAAATGCATGTTTGCTGTACATGTACTGTACTTTGTATGTACATATTATAATACACATGATTTTATTAAATACATATACATGTACATGTACAGTGTATAATAACTTTGAAAGAATCAGGCTATACCGTGACAAACACACAGATAGAACTGTTTGTGTTAATAACAAATGTCATAATTTTGCCCCTTATAATATTGTACTTTTCTATTTGTGTCGTGTATGTACTACATGTACAGTACCGGTATGTTACACAAGTATACATGTAGGCCTAGTATTGTGTGCCATTCAAAAATTCATTAATAGTGCTCACCTACCCATCGTGCCTCCAAAAATTTATTTTTATTGAAAACAAGCAGTAGCTGCATGTGACCGGGCTTTCAAGGCGATAATATTATTGTTTCTTCTAATAACAGTAGAGCATTTTGTGTTTGTGTGACTTTCATTTCTTCTGAAAACTTTCCCCTGTGGCCAATAAGAATTTGAGAAATATTACCATATTAACTCACTGTATACTGTATGTAGCTCCATGGAAGTACCATGGATCTTTGGAGTAGGGTACATGTATATTTACATGTAGTTACATATACATGTATATGTACACTGTGATCATAGAGCTATTACAGATAGCTCTATGCTGTGATTAATTCTACTGGTAGTATTACCCCTTAATATACTCTTTCAAACAAAATTAGTATTCCAATGTTACATTTTTTTTTTCATGGGCACTATTTTTATGTTTACATACGTTGCTAGATAATCACCTACATGTATACATTCTGCATTGTACATGTTCATGTAAAGGCCTACACATACTACATGTATGGTGAGACTACCACATATCGACCACCTCTTTTGAAATCGACCACCTTGCGCGCGTTAAAATTATTGCGTATTACAAACGAGTAGGCGCAGTGTCCATAGAAACGGTAAGAATCAATTTTACGAGAAAAAAAGAAGCAACAAAAAGTAAAAATTAAGAATTAATCAATATTGTATTGACCAGACCCAAACCCCGCTGAAAAACCAAGAAATCCGATAGGAAACGGCTTTAGAACAAATATCCGTCGTCAATCGTCGAATCATTTGCCGGAGCTCGCAATGGAAGTAGTGAGCCGATCATTTAGCATGTTGACATCATAGAACTGATTTGGAAGAGTCAAAATACTTCGCCACCGCGACAAGAATTGGCCGTAAACTTAGTGTATCACGGGTGGTCGGTTTCAAAAGATGGGTGCAAATGAGCAAATGTAAAATCGTTGTATTCGTTGTTCGTCGATATATACGCGGATTGAATCGGAGTCGCCGTGCGAAACATGGAAATCTGATCTGCTTAATTTTCTGCACAAATGAGACGAAAACTGGGTAAAATTGATGAATATTATCGCAGATACGATGCTTAGAAGATTAGGTGGTCGATAAGGGGTAGTTCCAACCATACATGTATGTATTGTATCCACTCTCTTTCAGAAGAATACATTATACATATACAAGACACTTTCAATTAGGAAAGGAAAAGTGCATTGACACCTGTCAGAGGGTGAGAAAAAAGGAGAGAGAAATGAATTAAAGGGGGGGGGGTTGTGGTGGAGGATGACCTAATTCCCATGGTATGTCATGGCTTCATAAAGGTCCAGTATTAGTAGTCTGCATCGATCCAGCCTCAATTAGAATCCCAGCCTGGGGGAGTATAAACCGGGTCCCTTTTAAAAGCTGTACATTATTTTGTACTTTGTAGCCTAATATTTTATGTACGAATTAAAGCCAAGTAATGGTGTTATACTAGTAATCCATACTAGTAGTAATCCATAGTCTTTACAGTTCAGACTAGTCACATTTACTGTGAATGATTAGGGTCTGTTGTTGGAGACTAATGTGGCATTGTTGTGATAGGATAATGGGCAATGGATGAGTGATGGGACCTTCTTACATTGGTGGTGACACAAGTACTTCATACATGTACATGTAGGCCTGCTGCAATAGAGAATACACAGTGGAAAAAATGTGACCTGAGCTTGGTCCAAATGCAGCCTGCTATAAACAAAAAAGCAGCTGTGCATTTTGCCCATCTATGATAATCTCAGATGAGTCTCCCTGTACATGTACATGTATATTGTACAAGTAGCTGCGATCTTGTGGAATCAGTCTTCATATACAGTATGCCTACATATAGTATACATATACATTTATTCCTGTGTTTAAAGGTCAAGTCCACCCCAACAAAATGTTGATTTGAATCAATAGAGAAAAATCAGACAAGCACAATGCTGAAAATTTCATCAAAATCGGATGTAAAATAAGAAAGTTATGACATTTCAAAGTTTCACTTATTTTTAACAAAATAGTTATATGAACGAGCCAGTTACATCCAAATTAGAGAGTCGATGATGTCACTCACTCACTATTTCTTTTGTTTTTTATTGTTTGAATTATACAATATTTCAATTTTTACGAATTTGACGATTAGGACCTCCTTGCCTGAACCACAAAATGTTAAAATAATGGAATTCCACGTATTCAGGGAGGAATGAAACTTCATTTCACGTGACAATGACGAGAAAATCAAAATATTTCATAATTCATATAATAAAATACAAAAGAAATAGTGAGTGAGTGATGTCATTAGTTCCCTCATTTGCATACTGACCGGGATGTGCAAATAACTCTTTTGTGAAATGAAGCGAAACTTTAAAATGTCATAACTTTCTTATTACATCCGATTTTGATGAAATTTTCAGTGTTATGCTTGTTGAATTTTTCTCTTTTTATTTGAATCAAGTTTTTGTTGGGGTGGACTTGTCCTTTTAATATACATGAATGCCTAATACATGTAGGCCTACATAACTTGTACATTCAATGCAAGTCAGTATATAGGCTTACATGGGTAGAGTGATTACAGGATTTCATTTTTGCAAAGGTGTATTTATGTATGCGATGAACTTTCTCACGAAAAGTAAAGAAGCAAATGGATTTTCTTTTTGCCTCACTGTCTCTGTACGACCTGCAATGTATAGTAGTACAGTCTGGTAATGAAAACTTCTATTGCACAATGCTCTCGACAGTACACTCTTACCCTTTTTACACACGCTAAAATTTCCTTAACCCCGTACTATAGGTGGGGCTAAATTGCCATTTAGCCCCACCTATAGTACGGGGTTAAGCTTAGCCCACTTTCTTTTTACACAGCATTTTTGCAAAGTGGGCTAACCCCACCTTTAGTACGGGATTATTTGGCCCTGCAAAAAAGCAGGGTTATCCCAGCAATTGCGGTGCTAAGAGCGATAGTACGGGGTTAAGATTGCTAGTGTAAAACGAAAGTGGGCTAAGCTTAACCCCGTACTATAGGTGGGGCTAAATGGCAATTTAGCCCCACCTATAGTACGGGGTTAAGGAAATTTTAGCGTGTGTAAAAAGGTACGAGTGAAGTACTTGTACTACGAATGATCGACAAAAACCACTAGTCCGGGGTTAGCGAGTTTCGTGTGTGAAAAGCAAGCATTCCTTATCCGGGGTTAGCGATAACAATTTGGCATGTGTGAAAAGAAAAAAAAATAGTACGGGGTTAAGGATAGTACGGGGTTAGCGATAGTCTGGGGTTAAGAAAATCCTGTGTAAAAAGGGTATATGTACAGTCTTTGTAGTACTGACATATATTACAATATACATGTACATGAAGGTGTACACTCAGTGCTTCCACTCTTTCCGAAATCTAGGAAATTCTGGGAAGTTTTGCTATTTTCCAAGATCATTTCGGGGAGTGAGAAATTCCGGGAAGCTGTCATTTCCAGGAATTAGGCCTATTATTTTCTGAATATTATGTCAAAATCTATCTCAAAATTGGATCTTTGTGATGAAAATGTCCAAAGTTTTGCTAGCTCGCTTCGCTCGCAATTATTTTGCCTGATACACTGTAGTTCGTTATTTCACCCCCTCAAAATCTTTGGCTCATTATGGCACAGGGCCCTATACGTCATCATTTTTGTGTATTACATAGAAGAGAAGTACAATGTATAACATCTTGGAGACAGGACAACATCTGTAAAATTCTGGGATATTTTGTAAAATTCCAGGAAGTTTTGTATTGAAAAGTGGAAGCACTGTGTACATGTACACTGAAGGCCTGTGCTGGCTCCAGTGTGTCCAGCGTTACATAAATTATGAGAAGTCTAGGCCGGAGACTAGTTGAGGAGGCTCGTGTAAATATGACATGTTGGAAGTCAATTTGTGATCACACAGTGCTGTGATTGTACTGTGAATTGAGTTTCAAAGGTTGTCTGCATCTGACATGAGAATGTTTTTAATATACTGTAGCACACTACATGTCAAGTGTGTACAATGTCTGTCTGTTATCAAACTCCATCCCATGAGTAGGCCCTACAGTATATATGATTATAATAATACAGGTATGCACAGGAGAAAAGACTAGTGTTTCACAAAAATATTTTACAAATGACTTTATGAATGAATGGTGAAAGATGCCTGAAATATTTGGTGACATTCCAAAATTCTGACTGTATAATTTCTAATATCATTCATTGTGGCACAAAATGTATCCTATTATAAAAGTACATGTACGTACATTTATGTGTACAAATAAGCCTTCTGTTATTATAGAATAGTTCAATTTTTACAGATTTTACGAGAAGGAACAACTTCACTGAAAAATAAAATTCTAAAACAATGGTATTAATTTCAGCATGTTCAGGGAGGAAAAAAACTTTGTTTCACATGGCAATGAGGAGAAAATTAGAATATTTCACATTTCATATAGGCCTTATAAAATACAAAATAGATAGTGAGTGAGTGATGTCTGTATTCCCTCATTTGCATACCGACTAGGTTGTGAATATAACTGTTTTGCGAAATTAAGGGAATATTAAAAATGTCATATAAATTTTACATCCGATTTTGATGAAATTTTCATTGTCATGCTTGTTGGCTCTTTCTCTTTTTATTCAAATCAACTTTTTGTTGGGGGTGATCTTGACCTTTAAAACAACCCAGATATTATTATTATTATTATTTGTCCTAGATACTGTAGGGACTACTTTATGCATCCCTCCCCCAACAGAAAATTTTGAGAGGGAGTTTCTGTCCAATATTTCTTGCACAACTCAAAGGCCAAACCCTTCCAGTTAAATAGCCTTGTCCTACATGTACAGGTATAATATCCATTGACCTCTGACCTTTGGCTAGCATTCTGCAGGCCTATTGTATATAACTTTGACTGATATCAGAATAATTGTGTGCCTATCACAATCCTCAAATCTAGAATAGAAACATGACCTTCCACACTTTACTTTACAATTACATGGGAGGTAGGCCTGTAGTATGTATGTACAATGAGGAAATAAACCGAGTACTCCAGGCTGAAAAAAATTATGATTTGGACAGATAAGATATTAAAAATCAGACATACAAAAAAAAAAAAAATCAATATCAGGCAACAATAAATATTGTTCAAAAACAATTTTAAAGCTTTGCTTTGTTGAAAGAGTTCTATCTACATGTAGATTATGCTATGAGCAAACTGATAATATCATATTCCCACTTTAGAGTTCTTTTGTAATTTTGAAATTGTATTTATTCTGTCTGCCAAAAATGGGAAAAATGGATTGATAAGTGATTTAATAATGAATAAGATATTGCTGAAATTTATTTTGTGACAAGGGAGACACATCTTTAAATGTTATGAAATCGAATGATTATGATTTCATGTAATAACATTTAAAGAAAAAGGAAAGTGGGGACTGATGAATATTCATGATGGCGTGTATATATTTGTTTTTCAAAAAAATTTGCTGAACTTTAAAATTCACTAGCTTTGTTATTGAAATGATATTTCTCCATATGTATTTTCAAAAGTAAAGTGGTAGTAGGCCTTTAGGTCAGGACCATACCATCTAATTATTTCATTAAAAAATTATTTTATTCTTTTCCTGCCCTCTTTTTTGGAATCTCTCAAAAGAATGATGAGATTACTGACGCAGTGAAAACCACCATGTTTCAATAGGTGGTTTCAAATCGCCTCGATCACAAGAATCCCCGTTAAACATTTTTAGGCTAAAAAATACCCATTAATTACTCCTGCATTCAGACCGCCCCGAAACATACACTTCGGGATAAATTCCTGAAGTTAGGAGCATGCGCAGTATGGTCTAATAAGCAGGCAAGGTGCGAGATTAAAAACTACTAGCCCAGCAGCCACCCACGGCGCCGCACCCAACGACACGCTGGGCTAAAAGTTCCCGTAATTTCACATCGCCAAAATACCTGCGACCTTGGAAAAATCCCCGCGAAAGTTCTCGTAATTTCGCCAAGTACCTACTATTTAGCGGGTATTTTCTTTCGGGGAAATTACGCGTAGTTTGCTTTCACATTTATACCAAAATACCTGATATTTTCTGATCGGGGTAAATTTCCCGATCAGAGAATACCTGGAACTGACGAACTTCGAGGTGGTCTGAAACCACCTATTGAAGAAATATATTATCATCCTCTTTATAATTTCATTGAAAATGTACATGTGTTTCCATTGAATGTACATGTATGTATGCAGGAGAGGTGTAAGGGAAAATGAGAAGAAAAAAAGGAAGATAGGGGAAGAAATTATATTGATAAAATTAGAGTATTTAAAAAGAAAAGTAGGTTGAATAATAACTAAATGAATAACTCTTGTTTTGGGGAGAAAATAGCATCACCTCTAGTTCGTCTTGCTCCCCCTCCTTAAAAAAAGACGGTGCTGCCCCAGTATGTACAGAAGATCTTAAAATTGAGGATCTCCTGTCAGAGTTTCAGGAAAACCTTTCCTGAAAGATGAATTGTATTTCCCTAGTCATGAATTGTTTATTGTACATAGTATTCTCATGCTTTTTAATCCCCAAGCCTTCAAGATCTCCAACTTTTTGTCCGTAAAATTTTACTGAAAGTTTGGTTTTATTTCCTTGTTCAAGATGAATTGTTCTATATACATGTAGCTTTACAACTCTGTCCCAAATTTGTTTTTTCACATCTCTTACAAGATCTTCAATCTTTAGTTAACCTTTCCTGAAAGGTAGATTTCATTTCCTTGTTCATAGATTGTTGCCCCTACATGTATAGCTTTATACTCATTCTGATATTTGTTTTTCCCCCTTTTTCTTTTGATTCTCTCTCATATAGGTCAAAGTTACCACCCAGAAAGTAACCACATAAACCTGACCACCTTTCCATCTTCATCTCAACAACGCTACGATGACATCATTCCAGGGTCAAGAGAGGTCACAAGGTCAAGGGAGGCGACCCCTCGAGAAGCCATTAAGCTGGTTAGTGGGCCTGAGGTTGTTGTAGGGGGGCCTAGCACAGAGGGCAGTTACCCGAGCACGTCAGCATCGACATCGGGGGCGCCAAATGCTAAGATCCAAGTGGTTCACCTCCGAGCTGGCGGCAGTGACTTCGATTCGGTGGCGTCATTTGATTCCTTTGTGATGGATGGAAGGGGGTTCCCCAAGGCGCGGTACGTGGATCGATACTACACTGCAGGCTACAGCTGGAATGGTAATGTGAATAAAGACTCTTCTGATTACTCTTCGGACGATGATGACGAAGATAATTGCGGCATGGAGAGAGGTGCTATTTTCTCGCCATCGCGGCCGTCTGCCATTCCCAGGACGGTGAGGGGGAATCATTTATACCAGTCTCTCCCCTTGAATGAGAGTGGTAGTAACGATGGTGGCTGCAAGGTACACATTGTGCAATGGCCCTCAGCTGTGAGAACAGGTTACCACTCTCCCTTTCAGATGTGCATGAATGGTGAGAGTAGCGATCACTATCACAGCGCCCCAACTCAGCGATCCGTCGACGATTTAAACCGAGGATACCCAAGTGGGAAACATAAAACTTTAATTGTTGAAAGCTCAAATTGTAACACTTTTCCCAAAAATTATCATCCCATGATGAACCTCAAAAGAGAGTATCATCACGATCCCCATTCTGTGTACACAACTCAAGATGTGACTGGTACCATAACTCAGGATTTGACTGGTGCCACTTCTCAGGAGGGATACCCCACAGAGTGCACCCCCCTCACACACCACTCTCAATCCTTTTCAGAGAATAGTAACCCTTCTTCAAAGCAATCCACAGCTGCTTCGGCTGTAGCTGGAGGCTTGAAATACGATCACCGGTTCACTCACCCACCGCAAAGAACCAAGTTGGATGATAGGGGGGCTGGCTACCAGACCTGTCAAAATTTTCATGAACATCGGTCAAAAAGTGAGAAAAGCCATTCGTACCCTCCTATCGATTGCCCGGGAACGTTTAATGAGATGTCGGAAGCAAACAATGGCACGGACGGTCCCGCTCGGGATGAAAATTGCGAACCGCATCCCTTATTACAGGAGGGCAACCCCCAAAACGTTGCATCAACATCATGTACAAATCACAATACAGCTGACGATCCAGAAAGGGCTCAACCTCATATGGAATGAAAATATCTCAATATATATATATATACATGTATTCTCTAGTGTCGAAATGAAATAGATATGTCAAAAATGACTGTTCTGCTGGATATGTAATGTACTGAGGTTAATACTTTTAAGATGTAATTGAGCATCTGCAATAATGCATGTAAATGTTGTTCAATGTTTATTGAATTTATTTGACATGAAATCCAAGCTACGTATACAAGTACATGTACTGCTGGCCTGTCGATGTATCAAGAGAAAGGTTGACCCAGAGGGCTTTTCAGAGATTATGGGATATTCCGATTTAACTTTAAAACCAGCATATATGAAAGAGCGACTCCTCAGCTTTTTATTGATACATGTACAGTGTATGTATGTATTTTGTACCTGTGGCATGTATGTTCATGTAGACTTCATAGCTACATAAAAGTGAAATATTAATTATCAAATTATAGTCACACTTGTGGAGATAAAATAGGATGTCTTGCCTACAGAGGGAATGATAGAACAGAACGCGCTTTCATACCCTCTTAATCACAACTTCACAAGAATATCCATGAATTTCAAGAATTTATTGATGTCTCAAATATATATAGTGATTCTGCCTATTAAAATTGCATCTCTTTAGGATCCTAGCAATCTGTTATACTAAATATGAGATGCAAAAAATTGTGTTATTATATTATTCATTTTGTTTATTAAAAACAGAGGTGATAAAAGTCCAGGACCAACACTGAACATGTAATACAATAATCACAAGATAATTATCTTTATAGAAATTAAACTACAGTTGAAATGTGAATTCATACAAGACAACTACTTTATGAAAACCAGTATACATGTACATGTAATGTCAAGGAGTAAGATTTTTTATCACAGAAGCCATCAAACCATCGTAGTAATGTGGGAATTTCTCTATCAAATTTAAAGAGAAAGGAAATATATACAGAAAAAGACATTTCCAAGAGGTTATCGCAAGTTTGCCAAGGTATAATTTAAATCAATGACATTGAAAATTTCATCAAACTATGATTACATATTTAAAAGGTTAAATATGTGATGTTTTGCAAATTCAGGGCCCCGTTGCATAGATGTTTAATACCATTATGGTAACTATGCCATGCAGTGGTTGCTTGGAATCCTTGATTCTGATTGGCTGTTGATCAGCGTTACCATGGTAGTTACCATTGGATGGCAAAGTTAGCATAATCGTAACTTTTATGCAACGGGGGCCTGGTCCAAGAAATGCCATGTGCTACAGTAGTATTTGACTATCTGAGTAGATAAACTACTCGTTTTCAAGTTAACTACGAAATGTTTTGATCAGGGGCCCGTCTTACAAATTGTTGCGATTGATCCGATCAATCGCAACTATGGAAAGCCAGCAAAGTCAACATATTAAAATGCATGTTTGTTCAAAAAAAATTCTAGTTATGAATGTTTATCCATAAATTCATTGATTTCTTGACAATTTGGTGTGTTCTCCTTTGTTTACAGAGGACATTTTGCAAATTTCCTGTAAAAAAATTATGACACTGATGGATTTCCATAGAGTTACGATTGATTGGATCAATCGTTACTCTTTGTAAGACGGGGCCCTGGATATTAAATTCCAAGATATTTTCTATGATGGCAGATATGAAAGCGCCTATTCGGGGGAAGTCTTGTAATGAAAACACACAGAGAAAGGAAGAGGAAAGGGAGGATGAAGATGAAAAGATAACAATCGAAGGAGCAAGAAAGTGAGTGAGCCGAACAGGATGAAGAATCTAGTGAAAATGAGAGGCGTGGGTAAATAACCATAAATAGAACATATAACTGTATGACTAATAAGCACACCTTCAACTTGAATTCATCTTCATATCAGATGAATATAGTCCCTAGTTTTCAGTTTTTTTAAATGCAAGTTCCGTGTTCTTCGGTGTTCCAACCATCAAAATTTTTTGCGCTTCACTGTCAATTATGAATGGTAAAAATAAATAGAAAAACAGAAGTTTCCATTGCATTGTGCAGTATATGTATGCAGTAGAAGCATTGTGAACAAGTTTCCACTGATATAAAGGGTTTTGCTTCGAAATTCATGATTTTCGCTGTGTTTTTTATAATTCATTATTTTGAGCCTGATAATTGCATATTCCTTGAATTGTGTGTTCTTCCTGATTCCATGATTTTATTGTCATTTCCCATATCGTATCGCAGAAAATTGAAAACTTTACATTTCATATACAGTATGTACAAGTAAGA
The DNA here is from genome assembly GCF_037042905.1 of Lytechinus pictus. Classification (NCBI taxonomy): domain Eukaryota; kingdom Metazoa; phylum Echinodermata; class Echinoidea; order Temnopleuroida; family Toxopneustidae; genus Lytechinus; species Lytechinus pictus. The sequence goes on along the minus strand of NC_087253.1, from coordinate 21,243,685 downwards.
TTTGAATTCATCCTCATATCTGGCAACTTATCATTGTTTCACACTTGATAAATATTTCCTTCTATCCTGTTTTACCCAGTTATACGTGGACGATGTTATTTTATTGTAATTACTTCCTATTCTTGGAGATTTCTCAACCTTAAACATACAGAGATGTAGGCCCTTAATATGTTATTGCATACAGTACTTCTCATTCAGATAAGTGCTTGAAAGGGTATAAATCCAGACTGAAATAATATGGTTTTAACAGGTAAAGTAAAATCAGACAAACATTAAAATTTCATCAAAATTACACAAGGAAGTTATGCATTATTTCAGTGAAACAGTTCTATGCTTGTCTTCATGGATATAGAGGTATGGTACTCCTGAGTCCAGACTTTATGGTTTGAGCAGTAAAATCAGAAAAACGAAATTCAGTGAAATATCATCATATTTAGATAAAGGAATAACAAAATTATGACAATTTAAAATTTAGCATTTTTTCAGTGAAACAGTTCTATGATGCTTGTCTTTATTATTATTTAATTAGTAAGTTGATGATGTCATCTCCAAATTAAATACTTTGTAGTATTAAAATATATTAATTCAAAGTTTGTTATTCAATAATGTAAAAATTGGATTGACCACTGCTGTATTATGTGCCAGATCATTATTGCTGACAGATATTTTGTTGCAATAAAAGGGAGACATGCTTTTAATACAAACATGCAAGAAAATATGAAATAATTATGAATTAACATAATGAAATATTAAAGACAAATGAATTTCCATACTTGTAAAATTTACAGGAGTTTGATCCAAAGATGTGGGCTAGGATAGTCTGCAAGCAGGACTCAAATTTCATACAAGATAAAAATACCATGTCTGTGCCAGAGACTAGTCTCCAAGCCCAATGCGTGTGTCAAATAAATCAACCATAGTGTGTGAGTGAATCTAGTCTAACTACTTCAGACTCTGACAATATGCACTGTGAAAATCAAATAGTCTGTGCCCGCAGACTAGGGGAAGAGACTGAAAAGGATTGTTTTCTGGATTTAGGATTGACAGCATACTTGTATATGTGTAGGAACAAATGTAGAACAAAGAGTTAAACATGGACTATAATATAATCCCCTTGAAAACACATGTATGAACATGTATGTATATGAAACTCTCTCTACTCTATGTTCCTCCCACACTGTTTATCATATAAATAGGATATTTGACATTGAATGCTGCATTATGAAGATCATAATCCCACCCACTGATCTGATCCCTCCCTACCTTTCAATTATACCCCCAGTTCAGACTGACAAAATTAAATGTATAATGTATGCAATTATACCCCCAGTTCAGACCAGCAAAATTCAATGTATAATGTATGCAATTATACCCCCAGTTCAGTCCAGCAAAATTCAATGTATAATGTATGCAATTATACCCCAGTTCAGACCAGCAAAATTCAATGTATAATGTACCCCCAGTTCAGACCAGCAAAATTCAACGTTAAAAGTATACAATTATACCCCTAGTTCAGACTGACAAAATTCAATGTATAATGTATGCAATTATTATACCCTAGTTAAGACAGGCAAAATTCAATAAGTAAACAATTTGGCTTTATTACCCCAGTTAATGTAGTTTGAACCCAGTTAAGACAGGCAAAATTCTATGTATAATGTAATCAATTATACCCCAGTTAAGACTGGCAAAATTCAATGTATAATGTGTGCAATTATGCAGGCAAATTAAACAGGCAAAGTTTTATAATACCCCAGTAAAGACGGGCAAAATTCAGTGTGCAATGTATGCAATTATACCCCAGTTACGACAGTCAAAATTCAATTGATATATAATGTATATTACATGTACATGTAATTATACCACAATTTGGACCAGCAAAATTCAATGTATATCGTAGGCCTACGTTGTACTTCTGTATTCATGAGCAAATGAGCATGAGCGAAATTCTAATCACGGTTTGATAATATAAATGCATATGCCCTTTTCAATTATACCCCAATTCAGACTGGCAGAATTCATATAATCCATGTGTTTGTGTATATGTTTTTTTTTCTGCAAGCGAGCATTTGTGAAATACATGTATGCCTTCATCTTTTAGGCTTTCAAGGCACTAGTGTTTAATGTTGTATGTAATAATCATGTATGGCTCTACAATTGGAGAAAAAATATCGTTCTGAATTATTATTTTATTATAAATTTTTAGTTTCATATATTTTTTTCTATATCTTGGTGAGGGGGGGGGGGGTGACTTCAAAATGCTCCAAATCCCTACTCCGGACCAGTATATTTGTATGATATTTTTATGCCAGTCATGCATGTAGGCATACACTTGAAATTATAATGATTATGATGCCCTATGTGAATTCAGAATAAGAGCTACAAGTTAAAAAATGGTATCAATAATTTTTCCTTTGCTTCAAAACCTTTACGGGGAGTACTGCATGAACCATGGAGTCAGTCATTCTGGTAAATTGCCAATTCGTCCACTACCAACTCGTCCACTCACCACATGGTCTACCTTCATTTAGTCTGATGCCATTCCGTCCATCAACATTTCGTCTAACAACTATTTGGTCCATTAACCATTTGGTCCAATCATCACTTTGTCTTATCACCAGTTCATCTATTACCATTTTGTCTAATAACCAGTTGGTCTAATACCCATTTTCTTGTCCTTCATTTTGCACAATGAACACTTCAGTTTAATTAGACCAAATGGTAATGTATATGGACTAAATGGCTATTTATAGACCAACTGGTTATTAGACAGAATGGCATTAGACTAAATGAAAGTAGACCATATGGTGAGTGGACGAACTGGTGGTAGACCAAATGATAGTAGACGAGTTGGCCATTGGACGAATTGGCATTAGACGAATTGGAGATAAATCGTCATTTTCACAGACTAAATTTGTTTTCAGCCTATCAGAGGCAAAGATTTTAGGAGCTTTCAGTGAAAATGACTGATTACTTGTTCCATGAAATGCCCCCACCCCAGCTCTCCTGCAGTAGAGAGAGTAGATGGATAGGAACCTCATTAGAACGTATGACCTTTGACCCTAATTAGAGGTGAATTCCAGACCCATTGTATGGCTTTGACATTGAACTCTGATGTATGAAGGCTTCTGTTCGTGCTGACAGAATGCAGTGTGCTAGTCTTTCATATCAGACTCCACCTGCGGAAATCGTGATGATTAAGCTGCTTTTATATGGTGCTTGATACATCGGATTGGCATCTCTTGCGCTTTACACTATATATTACACTGATAATATTACCTTTGCTTGCCTGGGTCAAGTGAATGACTTTCTCCACTCCTTGGGGAGTATTCCAACAAGTATCCAACCTCAAATGTACATTTAAAGGGGAGTCTGGAACCCTATTAAACCACATGAAAGGCTGTTTTGAATCCAAATTGAAACGATGTCTTAACTTTGTTATTCCTTTTCCAAATTTTTGCCAAATTATCAGTGTTTTGTCTGTCTGATTTCAATTCATCTGTCCAAATCATATTATTTTTAGTCTGGAGTACGTCTTTAAGATCAAATATTGCCAATTATTAATTGATTCCCCCTTTAAAGCTTGCATGGATAAGGCAGTGAGTTGACATTTGATGTGATCCTATAAACCTATTGTTTGTTAACAAATTTTCGGCATTACTCGGCATGTTTAAGATCGCTATGCTCGATCTGTAATGAAAATCATAATTCAGGAAAAATTGGAACCAGTGGGATTTGAACCTGCCATCTACTGCTTCCCGGGCAGCGGCTTAACCTACATGTATTGTTCTTAAATATTAATAGCTGTATCATTTAGGAAGCAATGATAACTCCTGTTTGGTTTCATTTTCATGTAGTCGAAACTAACTTCACATACATAGAGAGGTGTGTTCATTGTAATTTGGTCTAATTACCACTTAAAGCCAAAGTACGTATAGTTGCAGCAAAAAAAAAATAGATTTCATGAGTAAGTTTTTTTTTTAAATTAAGTATAATTATCACCATATCATTGTAGACATTGATTTGGTTTATTTACATCACCCTACATGTAACTGTGTGATATGAATTTAAGCTGAAAAAAAAATATCGTACTGAAGATCACCAACACAAATATACATGTACATGTATTAATGTGGAACAGTGTATTTTTATTGCTTGGAAAAAAGGCGCGACACCTTGCCGGATGGCCATGTTTCTTAGCAATTACACATTTTCTTAATCATGTTTTCCTCACACATAGAGACCCTATGATGTTTAAATATTGAAACTGTACTATTATTTTTATTTTTATATTTTTGTTATTACATAATTGATTTGTTGGAAATGACCTTCAAACATATCTTTTTCTTTCAAAATTGCTGCATTTAATTTTGTCAGGAGGTACAGTGGTATGATATATTGGGTCTGAATTCACAGACTAAGCTAAGGTCCCTCTTGGTCGTGTGAAAATAGGAGTGAATATATATGATCTGGCTCCATGTACAAGGATGCCTTATTATGCAGTGAGCGTAACATGGATGGGCACATTAGAAATATGTATGGATGCCTGCCCCCTAGGAGTACATGTATACAATGTTGCCTTTAAGCTAATACTGTAGAATCAATGATTGGTCTATTATGATGAATGTATTATGACATCATAATTCAAAATATTTTGTTGTATTGTATTTGTTTTATTTTACTAGGGTGGCTCTTTCAACAGTATACCATAGGCCTACTACAGTCACTTTTTTGTGACTGCAGAATCAATGATTGGTCTATCATGATGAACGCATTATGACATACAAAATATAAAAAATAATGCAAAATATTTTGTTGTATTATTTGTTTTATTTTACTAGGGTGGCTCTTTCAACAGTATAGCCTACTGTTTTTTTTCTCCTAAGAATGACTTTCAGCACAATCCATATGATTGATCCATGTGTGTTGATATGAATTAATATTGATTAATTACTTTCAACTGTTCAGACATACATCTATGTACTCCATGCACATTAAAAACCCGTTAGAGGCAATCTTTTGTCCCCAATGCTATTCATTACTTTAACTAAACGCTCAAGTCCGAAGGTCTGTGTCTCGCCCATAATTAATAAGTGCCCTACTCTTTTGATTGATTGTTATTAATCACGATAGATAACTTTGACTTTTCACTTTATATTAATTAGAGATTTTCTTCGAATCAGACACACCACTCTTGCACTTCCCTTACTCTCTATTACTATTAGAAAAAGTCTAATTGCTGAGAAATTGACAAACAACTTAAACAAGCATGATTCCATCCTGATGTCTGGTCATTTCCAAGCAATAATGATAATACACTGTCCCACATGTTCTTATCCATGTTGGTGGAATGGTGTTCTTCCGTTTGGGCCATCATAGATTTTCATATTTTTTCTCAGAGTTGGGGTTTTGTATTTGAATAAACCAGATCAAGATCTACCTGTACATGTACAAGTACCATGATATGTAATGCTGACAACCTTGATTTTAAAGTGATTGGTTAACATTGGTTTGACTTTTAAAAAATCTGAGCTAGAAGGTCACACTTGTCACCTGTGTCTGTGATACGTTCCAAAAATGAAGCCCAGAAAAAAATTGCGTTCGAAAATAATTATTTAGTGCTTCAAAAATTGAAATATAAAGTGACCGAAAACACCATCTTAATTTCATCCCATACACTTATGTGTACTATTTAGGTTATAGACGCCTATTTACAAAATCGGGGTTTGCCTTGTAGTTTTAGCTTTTCATTCTCAATAATGGTTGTTTTCAGGGTTTATTAGTTCTAATACATGCACTTGTACACATGTTTCATCTTGGTTTGAGAATTTTTTAAATCGGCTGCTCACAAAGTTAAACAATACCTTTAAAGGCTTTCTCATGAAATAATTGTCAGCTGCAACAGACAGGTATTGGTACTTGGCCTAAATGTAGCAGCTCTTCCCAGCTTCCACGGCTAATGGGCAGAATATCATCTATTAATATTGTATGGAAGGTGATGAGATCGTTGGAGTACGAGCCAATCTTACGCTTCATTAATCATCCCATTTGGATTACTCTAAGGTAGTTTATTTGGAATGATATGCATATTGGAGTGAGTCACTCTCAATGTAATGGCCCTCGTACTTTAATATAAATAAAATAACAGCATTGCAAGTGGTATAACAAATTATAATTTTTTTTTTACTTTTTAATGTTATCAAGCAAAAGCTATATGAATATATTTCTGTAGCCAATATGAAAGAAATTTGTTTCTAAAGAGACATTGAATGAACTTATGCTGACCAGTGCAAATATCATATCGTCGGCGGTCATCTGAACCGTCGCATCACACATACATGTATGACAGTGCAAACCCATTTCAGAGTAAATCGACTTCAAAGTTTACCATAATTTCTACACTTGTTCCTGAGCCTTACAACATTTTCATTGCTAGAAAAAATACATGGCTGGAAAGACCAAGACAATTGCTTGACATTTTTACACAAATCCAAGAAACACATAAAATATCGCAAAAGAGCTACATGCCTGTAACTTCGGTTTGGATTTTCTTTGTACAAAAACGCCATAGGGGATACGACAACAACCCTTACCCTGTTGTTTGCTTGCTACAGTGCACGTTTCAAACGTGATTTGCATATTACATCAAAAATTTGTATTGCTTCGTCGTGTTAATTCCCACATATCTCAGAAACTAAAATAAATTGCTTCTTAGAAATTTAATTATATATAGAATAGGACTTGTACATTCACTTTCTGCAAAATGAATGCCGACGATATGTAAGCATAGTGCATAGAACAGATTCCAGGCTTACTCTACAGTGTAACCCAGAAAAAATTGAAACAAACAAAGTACATATTTGGAAAATTTGAAATTCAAGTATATGGCGATTCATTGCTAAAAGTGCACTCTCAGTATCTCTTTACTACAAATCAGACAACTTAATTCTAATCATGGAATTCCAGTGGCCACAATATTAGGAGGAAAATATGATTCAATCAACTTCCAGTCTGCGTCTCTTTTAGCGTTGGCTGGTTTCCAAAGTAGGTCAATATTAATCACTTCCGATCCCAAAGCGGATTAAGTTAATGACTCTTTTAATTTTATCTTTCCCTATCCACAGGAAATATTAGTATTTTGGGAGGCTTTAGGAGATGGTAGAGTATTTAGCAATCATCAGAGAATCGCAATGTAACATGAAGAAATAGTATACAAAGAGGGAATAGGCATGAGTGCGATATTTCACATAAGGTGAAAGAAAGATGCTCTATTCAACGAGGCATAGCTGAATTGAATAGAGTGTCCCTTTTTCTGAATGCGAAATGTGGCACCATTGCACAAGTAAGAATATTCGCTATTTGTGTTGTACAACGCCTCGGAATTTACCGAAAATACGAACATTAATCAATATTTCCGTAGGTTTATTAAGGAAAATGAGAAAGATGATTGAGAGCAAAAAGCAAAATCATTCAAAGACGCATCTGATCTGCAGCAGCAATGCATATTTCGCCAGTAAGCCCTATGTGTATTGCACTTGCATTTATTTACTAAGCACAATGAATTTAATAGTATTGTGACATCAGACTGCAACGGTACATTTTGGATGGTACGTGTGCAACAGTACAAATGTTTGACATTCAACAAGCTAAATAAGTATTGCACAATTTTAAGAGGTGGTAGAAAATTTAGCAAGCCTCGGAGAAACCCAGTGCAACATAGAGAAATAGTATTGCTGAGAATTTCTTTCCATTTTCAGATGTTTTTCTTTCATTGATTATCCAAGTTCTAGCATTGTATAGAGTACTAAAGGCATGAACTGTGGTGGTATTTGTAATTGTGTTAACTGTTTTAAGCTGAAATCAATCATGATATGTAAATGCTGGGGCTCGTCTTACAAGGAGTTGCGTTTGATCCGATCAATCGCATCGATGGAAAGCCAGCAAAGTCAACATATAAAATGCATGTTTGCTAACAAATTTCTCTACATATGAATATATCCATAAATTCATTGATTTCTTGACAATTTGGTGTGTTCTCCTTTGTTTACAATCGACATTTTGCAAATTTCCCTGTAGAAAAATTATGACACTGATGGATTTCCATACAGTTACGATCGATTGGATCAATCGTAACTCTTTGTGAGATGAGACCAAGATCTTTATTAACCCTTTGAACCTGAAAAGCCGGAATACAGGCTTCAAGTCATGTGATCTGTAAAAATGGGGTCATTCAGAGATATTCAGTTGATAACTTAAGTTTATGATTTCGTCGACGATTGGCTTTCATTTATAAGGTTTTAACATTAAAAAATGACCAAAATGTACTAAATTACAAAGGAGGCTCGTGTGAGGATACACGGCGAGTCGTATACAGACTACAATGTATGCATAAGCTATTGTTGAATTTTACTTCCGTCAAAGCAGTGATTTTGAGACAAAATTTGATGTTATTGTTAGTACAGGAAGCTAAACAACATCAGCCAGCTCAGGTCGGGTATCGGTGGAGTAAGGTGCTGTTGAATTGGCTGGGCTCGAATCATGAGAATAGGAGATCATTTATTTCAAATGTTATGTATTCCTTCATTTTGCCGATAATCTTGATCAGTATCTGCAAATAATTCAGGGTGAGGGTCATTATCGTCCCAATTAATTCAGGGTTCAAAGGGTTAAAAGTGATGAATAGTACATGCTTGCCGTTATGATTAACGTTTAGGCCCATATTCTGAAGTCCTGTTTAACTCCATAATAAAATTATGGAAAGCTGAAAATGTGTAAATTTGTCATGTTCACTGTGATCTTTCATCATGGTATAATAGTGAAGAAAAAAATTCCATTTATTATTTCCAGTTATGAATGATCTGAGTCAGTGTCGGACCGTGTCCCGGAGGAGACAAAGCATGGGAGGGGCACAGCATTATTCACAAACAATACAGTGCCTCTCCAATCATTGTCTCTTCCAGGTCACGGTCCACCAATGATCAGAGAGACAGATGAGAAGATAACTCAAACCTATACATTCATGATTTGTGTCACAATTGGCTGTCCGTAGTTGAACCACATTCTTAGACCCGGTGGGTGTTTCATAAAGCTGTTCGTAAGTTAAGATCGACTTCAAGAACGACTGGTGAACCTTTTTTACGCGCTAAGTAATCACAAATGCGCATTTAATGGTGAATATCATTTACCACGAGAAAGGATCACCAGTCATTCTTAAAGTCACTCTTAACTTACGAACAGCTTTATGAAAGGCCCCCTGTTTATTTAGGCCATGGTCTAACTCTGTGATAAAATTATTGGAAGCTGAAAATGTCAAAGATTTATAATTGTAAATTTCTCATGCTCACTGCCTCTTTCATCATGGTATAATAGTGAAGAAAATTTAATTCTGGTATTATTCTGAGACAGTCATGAATGAGTGACAGATGTGCTGTTAATCGAACCTGTACTATTTTTATACAGATTTATGTCACAATTGGCTTTCCATAGTTAAACCACATCTTTAGACCAGAGTTTGAATTACATGTACACCCGACTTCAGAATACGGGCCTTATAGTGTTCTAACAAAATATCTTTTCCTGCCATTTTGATTTCGAGAGCCAATCTTGATGATGAATACATGTAGTACATATAATTTTCCATTGTTTTGATCATTGTGCGTTTACATTGTTGTGTGTACCGGTATTTCTCATGTACATGTCTACGCTGCAAAGTATTATTGTGATGAAATAGGATATACGTGTAGTGCATATGTTACGTATTCAGTTAAATGCTTGTACCCAATTATTATCACCTCACAGTGTTTGTATTATGATATGCACATACATTAGGCCAAGGCAATGAGTGAGAATTTTCAGGGGCTCTTTTCTTTATTTTCCAGGGCTTTTTTGAGCAATTCGGGGTAATAATCCTCCCAGACCCAAGCCCCATGTATTTTTTTTGGGGGGGGGGGAAGGGGGGGGGGGTTGGCATGGAAGTAAATACTATTACAATTACATGTTTGACCTGTCAGCTTCCCTTAAAATCTGTTTATATTTATTATTGTAAGTTGCCATTAACAGGGAGTTTTCACTCAGCGATGTTTTCACTCAGGATTCAAGAACAAAGTAAAGTAATGGAAATGCCCGTCAGATGACAATGAACAGCTGGGAGGTATTTGTCGAACATTGGTGGACCGGAACAGAACTTTCATCCCATGTTTTGGAGCTGACAATAAATTGCAAATATGTCGTTATTCCAGAATCAAGGACCAAACTGCTGTTTCGATTCACCAATTTTCGACAAAAACCTCTTGGTTGTTCATTGTCCTGATGGACATTTGACAATACATTGTCTATGTTCTTGAAACCTCTGTACATCACTGAGCGAAAACTCCCTGATGTGTATGAAGGTGGACCTCACAATCGTGTTCAATTTTTTTTTCTCGAATAGTGTAATGTGTGATTGGGACTGGGATTTGTGTCAGAACTTTCATGACATGTATACACCAACAATTTCTAAAGATTATAAACCGTGTCATAGATGGAATAATCACTGTTTAATTAGATCATGCACTGCTAGAACATTGATTGTATATGTTAATATCACATGAATGTTTTCAATTAATGAAATACTATCAGTATTATTTTGAAATTGATTTTATTTTATGTAATTGGTTTGCCATTGACTTACATTTACAATTAATCAAACATTTGATAGTGACTCTGAGTTTCAGGGCTCTTCTAGCATAGTTTTCCCATGAACTCAGTGGCATGATGAGCCAACAATTTTGAGGGGCCACAACATGATTTTTAAAAAATAATGAAAATTGCAACCAAGCAAAATAATGACCTTTTGAAAATGAAATCTAATTTTGTGAAAGGCTTTTACGTTTCACATATTCTGGAAATAAAAATCATATTTCACCCTTTTTGTTTTCCTTTTCCTTTTCTTTTTCTCTTTTCTTATTTTTTTATGGTCCTGGAATTATTTGGGGGTTAAGTCGTACCCCCGCCCATCTGTACTCAAGTACATGAACTTGCGATTGCAGAATGATTTTATATGAAAAGACATATCACATCATTATTTACATTTTTCTTTGTCATGTTTTTGATCTATTGTAATTTAGATCAATCTAAATAGAATTTGTCTCGAGTCAAACTCGAGCCACAGTTAATGAGTATGTTGACTGTATTTTTTTTTACATTGCATTAAACATACATACCTCAAAATGAATCATTTACATTTTAGCCTAAAGCTGGTAAAAGGAAAAAAGTTACAGGCAAGGGCTCTGAAATTTTGTTAAAAGTTGAGAAATAATTATAATTTGACTACCATCATGACTACAAGCACCTTAACAAATGGGATATATATGTTTGATGCTCATTGTGTTAATTTGAGTTTAATAATGTTTAAATCTTTGAATTTAGTTCAATATTATGTATTGTGATTGGTTGTGCTATCAATGACTTATTGTGTTCAGATCAAATCATGTTTGACACAAAAATCTGTATATATATTATATATACAAATATCTATATATATGATAATAGATATATTGTGTGGTATATTGAATGACATAGGAATAAAGTTCATGATTCTGTTTTTTCTTTTGTTGAAATTTTGCAGGAATTTTAGTCTTTATTCTTTTCGTTTCAGAGGTGACCAAAGATATAATACTTATGAATGTCATAATTTTCGTCATCATTATCATCATTATCATCATCACCATCATCATCAGCATCATCACAATCATCATCACCATCATCTCTTCATCATCATCATCAATGTCATCAATATCATCATCATCAATGTCATTATCATCGTAATTATCATGATCATTATCATCATCATTATCACCATTTTCATTATCATCGTCATAATCATTATCATTGTCATCACTATTATCAGCATTATTGTCATCATCATCACCATCATTATCATCATCACCATTATCACAATCATCATCACCGTCATCATCATCATCATCATAATTATCACAATCATCATTATCATCATCATCATCATAATGTGTACAAGATATGGGATATGAGAACTTAATTGGCCAAAAGAGGGGGAAGTGATATTTGTAGGAAAATGTGAAGAGATGATAAGAGTGAGGGAGAGACAGAGGGAGGGGCAGACAGATAGACAGGGGAGAGGGGGGGGGGTAGAGGGGAGTGAGGCAGATGTACATGTATGACCATTGTCCAAGCGAAAATAAATGTAGGCACAAAGAAAAATCAAGGGAAAAGGAAAAAGAGAGAGATAAAAAGAAAGAGAGGAAAGTAAAAAAAAAGAGATGGAGGAGAGAGAAAAACACAGGCATGACAGAGTTAAAAATGAGAGAGGGATATAGTTTGATTACTCCCTTTTAAGAGTGAAAGAACGAGAGAGGGGAATGAAAGACACAGCACGGAGTGAGAGAATGGTATTATAGACCTCAACAAAAAGTTGATTTAAATAAAAAGAGAAAAATCCAACAAGCATAACACTGAAAATTTCATCAAAATCGGATGTAAAATAAGAAAGTTATGACATTTTAAAGTTTCGCTTAATTTCACAAAACAGTTATATGCACATCCTGGTCAGTATGCAAATGAGGAGACTGATGACGTCATCCACTCACTATTTCTTTTGTATTTTATTATATGAAATATCAAATATTCTAATTTTCTCCTCATTTTCAAGTGAAATGACGATTAATTGCTCCCTGAACACGTGGAATTAGCAATGTTTAATACTATATGGTTCAGTCAAGTTGGTTCTTATTGTCAAATTTGTAAAAAATGAAATATTGTATAATTCAAACAATAAAAAACAAAAGAAATAGTGAGTGATGGACATCATCGATTGACTCATTTGCAGGTCACTGAGTTGTGAATATCACTGTTTTGTGAAAAATAAGACAAACTTTAAAATGCCATAACTTTCTTATTTTACATCCGATTTTGATGAAATTTTCAGCGTTATGCTAGTTTGATTTTTCTCTTTTCATTCAAATCAACATTTTTGTGGAGTGGACTTGACCTTTAACTAAGCAACCAGCCCACAATTTTAGGCTCATTAAACCACTCTGACAGGTACCGATAAATGTGCATAAGTTGACCATCCATAAGTCGGTTATTCACAGAAATCAAAGCAATTCTTAGACCAGCTTATGCAAAACTAAATACCCTTTACACAGATTTCTGTTTCCCGAAAGATTGAAATGACAGGCAAAGTTACCTTTATCTCTTTTTAAAATCGTGATAAAATCGCTAGGATAGAGTAATAAATCATGTTGAGCAGGGCCCGCGGGGGAACAGTTTTCGGAACTGAAGTGGCTACCCTTGGTAAAATATTACATTATCATTATTATTATATTGTTTAAAATTATTCTTACAAATATATAAATACGAGTCGGCTATAATTTAAGCATTTTGAAGTATTCTCTGTACTGTAGTAGTTGATTCTTATATCTTTAACAGTAAAGTTACACGTATAGAGTCTATACATGTAGCTTCAATGTTCCCAAGAATTGGGTTTAGCAGATAAGGTGTTAAGTACACCATGATTATATATTCTTTGTGTTTTAAGCCCCTTTCAGACTCCTCTATTGTTAACTTGAGAAGAATGACCAGAAGATGGGATGAGGTTTTGATTGAAGTGGTTTTTTTTTAACTGTGTACATAATGAGATTGGTGTATTGTGTGGGGGCTTGAGCTAATTAAGGTACTTTTGAAAGGAAGGATGGAGATTCGGTCATTGATGATGATTATCTTGGAGGGGAAGGGATGGAATGAGCTTTTAGACTCGATTTGATGATGATCGACTGTGACAATACACTTGTCTTCTAAAGTGAGTGGGCTTTTAAAACACCTGTGTAGTTTACATTGCTATAAGCATATACAAGTAGTTTAACATCAAAAGCATCTTTTCTACTGTATTCATGTACAGTATAATTATAATTCAAAATTGTTTGAACCTGTATACTTCGGATGTAATGAAGAGAGATCTAATGCCATGGTCTTTTAGGATTCATATTCCTATTATGATGATGATGATGATGATGCACAGCATTTGTATAGCGCCATATATCTGTCAAAGACATTCAAAGGCGCATTGGAGGAGCCAGCCGATCTGGGTCGCCAATAAGGGCGCGCGCACAGAACTGTAGAAGGTCTCTCCTCCCGATAACTGGTTGGGGAATGCAGGTGGACCACTACACCGGGGTTTCCCCCTACTCTTATGTATCCAGCCTCCATAAAACTAAATACATTCAGGGTAATTTGAAGGGGTAAGATCAAAAATTCAATTTCATATTAAATGTGTCCTCCAAAATAAACTTGTCAACAATTTGGTATGAAAGATTTTTAAATACATGTACCAAGTTGTGAAGTTTAATTTTATACTCTTGACCTCCAAAAGCACAAAAATAAAAGTAAATAGCCACTTGGTCCACACCCACTTTGTCTAATATTCTGTTAGTCCGTCTTATCCCACATGGCCCAATCTTAAATCATTCATAACTGGATGGAAATAATTACTAAAATAGCTCTCTTCATCATTTAAACATGAGGAAAGAGCCAAGTAAAGAAATGTGATATTGAAGAGTTAGACAATGGCCCAAGTGAAACCAAACTTCAAAATACAAGCCTATATCTAAGAATAAGACCAACTGATGGTAGTAGAACAAATGAAAACAAATCAAAATATTACACACCATAAAAGAAATAATAAACCAATTGAACTATGTCACATATCAAACAAAATTTATTTTTGAATACAATATGCCATTCCATCAAAGTCCAAACTTCAAGAAGACTTTAAAACAAACAAGAGCAAAATATTTATCGTACAATGGCTCCACAAATAATCACATATATCCATAGACATACATCAAATAATAACGTGAAAAGGACCTCTTCAGATGAATACATATATGGTTCGTTGAAACATTCCATTCCAACTTTATAAAGAATACATCGATAAAAAAACACATAGATGCATATAATTTCTTTTATAATTTAGATGCATAGAATAAAACATTGTACATTTATACTGGATAATAAAAACAATTGTGAATGGGTCTACGTTTTTAGAGGTGGTGTGAATGGAACAAAAATGAAAAGAAAAAAATATCACAAGTTTTAAATATTGAAATTAAGATCATGGTTAATACTTACGGTAGACATTAAAAAGGGGAGAAAAAAGTAGTCTTTATGAGAGCATGGATATGTTCCTTCAATACATGTTTCAATGGGAAATTCTGTTTCGGGGAAACTAATTTTGTTGTCTTTATTAACAGGTGGTCTTTATAATTATACAAATGGATGGTAGAGAGGATTATTAATGTACTATTAAGGTGTTTTAGGAGAAACAGTTGAGCGTTATGTAGGTTTTGTGAAGGGTAGGTAGCAAGCATAAAGAGAGGGAGAAAGAGAGAGAGATAAAGAGAGAAGGGATTGTCTGGTGACGGATACCACTTTGTTTCCATGGTAACAAACCACACACAACCTTGCAATTTACAAATCAGGTTACATTCTGTCAGCACTGCTCATTAGCGAGTCATAACGATTATGGGATCGGCCACCATTACACCCCCCCCCCATATCGCTTGAAACACAGGATGAAATGAGAATGATACGCATTAATACAATTGGAGAAAAGTTTTCGCTCGCACGGTGGCAGAAAAGTACCATGACCTTTGCCTAGCGAGGAGGAAAAAAAAAATCTGGAATAGTGTAATTGGGTTTACTGTGTTAACTTATGAAGTTTTCCTGTTGATCTGTGAGAGGGCATGTTCCCACGACCATAAACTTGAAAAACCATGCACAGTATGAGATAAATGAACAAATCCCTACTTGACATAAAATGGGATGGTTAACCCAATTAACACTGAATTTGGTAATTTCCATAGACTTGGTACAAAGACCACCCGGTTCCAGTAGATTACAGGTTAACACTGCCACTTCATCAAGATTATATTTGCACTTACTATATTGAGGCTGAATGAATACATTTCCTCAGGAGAAATACTAGTATTACAGAAATACACATCAAATTTGCATAAGCCTGACAAATTTTCTTCAGGAAGTTCTATGATCATAAAAGTAACATAAACATTTAGAACATCAATTCCACTGTTTTAATTAAATTGTTAGGCATCTTGAGCTTGAGTATTACTCGGAATTTATATAAGCAGGACAGGAGAAAAAAAATAAATTGCATAGGAAGAAATCATAATTACATGCCATTCAGAGGGAAGGGGAGTCAATTAAGATATAAAGACATATAAAATCGGTTTTGAAGTTTCTTTGAAATAACTGATGAGAGGATTAGATTTGAATTGTGTGTTTGAAGATGGTTTTTAAATGGCTTTATCAATATTAACATAATAATGGTGGCAATGGAAATGGTGTGGCTTCATTTTCGTCAACAATGTGTCAGGATTTATTTCCGGATCATCAGTATTCTTAGGGCTCAAAAAGCATCCCCGCAGATCATGTGTGATAACATGTTTATCATACATTAGGCTAGGGGTGCAGCGAAGGGAAAATACAAATTGAAAACCTATCAGCACTCTGAAAGCTCAGCACTCTGAAGGCTCCAACAGCAGACTAAGATCATGACAGATAGCATGTTTACCACAGACCAGATTAGGGGTGCCATGAAAGGAAAATACAAAATGAAAACCATCTTCACAAACTTTAAAGTTTCATACCAGTACATGTAGTCATGGTTTTGGGGAGCCAAATCCGCACACATATCTAAATAATTTGAGAAAAGGATTTGGAGACATTTGAGAATTAAATAGTAATTCAAACTTATCCATACATGTACATATACATCATCAATATGAACCAGGGAGCTGGTATAAATAAACAAACAAGCTCTTGAATGGAATATATCATGTTCATTAAGAAAGGTATCAAACAAGAATCAATATTGAAATTCAAAAATAAATTTGAAGTAATAGTATTATCCACTTACAACTCAAGTAACATTTATATTTTTTAAACAATTTTTCAAAATAACAAATCAATATTATTTTTTTGACAAAATAGCCTCGGCCTATTCACTGGAAATAAAATACTCTATCTGAGCTCAATATATACAAGCAGTAACTACTGCGGGTATCAGAAGAAAACATAAGGAAAACCAACTTCAAAATCTTTTCCTGAAACAAAAAATACACCAGTGACAATATAAAACATTTCTCCTAAAATAAAACCTTCATTGCATTCCAAAAACCTCACCAACATTGTCCTGTCTCATATTAAAAAGTTTTTATTTGAATTTTTTTTATCTTCAAAATATCAAGTATAACTGATGATACAGAAAATGCATAACTAACTGTTCATAAGTGCGCACTCACAAACTGCCAACCGATATTTAATGTGCAAAGGAAAAGAATCACTGGCTAGATTGCAGAACGTTCTAAGAACAATGGTGCTAAGATGCATGGTTATAGAAACCAAACTCAAGTGTCTCTGGAATGCTGAGAAGTCTCAATTTCAAAGCATATATTCACAATTATCCACTTGTTAATGCTCTCATAAAAAATCATGAAAGTTGGTTGTTGTTTTTTACCCACCCTGTAGCATCCTTCTCAACCTGCGATCGCTATATATATAAAATATATTTCTATATAACTTGTAACGAAATTGTACATCTTGTCTCTATTATCAAATATGCATTCATTTTTTACAAGCAAAACTAATATTTATTCCAGCAATACCCGTTAAAAAATACATAATCTATACATAAGAAATAAAATAGACTGCAAACAAAATATACAGATCACTTTGCTTTGAATATTTACAAATAATAATCAAAAGTCAAATACATACGAGTTTATGAATATGGAAGGGATTAAGAAATGGCATGTCTGGGGGTGGGGGAGGGGGAATGTTTCACAAGTTTTTAAGTCTGACTTAAAAAATCTTACTTCAAGTCCATTGGCATATGGTACCCAATGCATTAACACATTGGTCAGCTCAAAATCAGGAGACACATTCATCAATGAGATAATATGCATCACACTGGCACCAAAACACGTCTTTGTGAAACACACCCCCTTGGGTAGATTACAAGGTAATGGTGGGAGGAGAATTAGTCAAAGTAGAATACATATCGATTATAAATGTTAATACTGTTGATTTTTCAAGGCAGTGTAACTTGGCTTAGTACACACAGCTAAGTCCAAAATTGTTGCCAATTTGGTCAAAACACAAGCACTGATATTGGTCAAGATTAAAAATAACTTCTCAAGTTTCATTTGAATTAGCAAAAAGAAAAAGAAAAAAAATTTACAATAATTTTAAATTAAAAGGGCAAAATTAGAATGATAATTCTCCAGATCTAATACTTTTTCATGAATATCAAATTCCTTTTCTGAGGGGAAACAATTTGTTCTTTTTCCTTTTGCTTCGGTAATATTCATACAGGAGTAGCCTTTTCTAATGACTTTGTTTGAAATATCTTTTAATCAAGACATTAACTACTAGTAAATATAAAGCCTTCAAAATTCTCCCTTTTTTTGTACCAAACATCTGTGGCTTTAAAAACTTTGAAATGAATATTAGATTAAAAAATATATCACATCTTTGAAATAAACTTTTACAGCAGTAAACAAAGAAGTAGTATACGGCTTCAGGAAAAAATCAAAGTGAATCTTAATAAAGTTTAAACTTCATAAATATTTCAGAATTCTTAATTAAAATGCACACAATGCAATGTGCTTAAGCATTAACACTGCATTTAACTCAATATTAAATTGACCTCAATATAAAAACTGGTGTAGCACAAGCTACCCATACTCTTTATTAGTTTACATATAACATAATTAACTCTGTAACTTTGAATGAACTGTTCATTTTTGCTTGATAAAACAATAAAAAACACAATTTATGTCTTGCTCTTTAGATTTAAACATGATAAAAATTTACAAAACATTTTCATTAGATGTAAATTAGAAAACATATGTTTTTTTTCACTGTTCATCAAAATATAAGATACTCTATTTAGCTTTAAAAAAAATACAAAATATACACTTTTGATTTTACAATGGAAAAATATAAATCTTAGCTAACAATCTCCTAAAAATCCCAAAGAATGGAATCCGCCCAAGTAGATCTTGCACACATATTTAAAAATGAATAAAAATGTTCAGAGTTATAAGATCTCAGAAAACAACTACATGTTTACAAATCTGAATTCTTATAAAATATCAACAGCAATACAACAAACAAACAAACACATGTTTTATTGTTTCATGGTGTCCCCAAAACTGCAAATTCCTCCATTAATTTTCTTTCCACACAAATGAAGAAAAAAAAACCTTATTGTACTTCAATTGCCTTAAACAATACAGACATTTGCTTTTCACAATCTTTGTAATGAAAAATACAGGCAACATTCATGTATTAAAGCAAGAATAAAAGTTCAATAATTTTTAAGCTTCAACCAACCTAATGATAATTTGGGGCGAGCTTTCGTCCACGCCTGTGGACTTTCTCAAGCCAACTGCATGAGAGTTTTCTGTTAGAATAAAAGTCTTACAAATGCATGTAACCACATTTGGACTTAAAAATGGCAAGAATCAAGTTGTTTCTTTAACTTAAAAAGATATTTAAAAAATGTTTTTGTAGTTTTGTTAGAAATAATCTAATAAAAGCTCATATTTTAGTTTAACCCAAACACAACCAGGCATGCAGTAAAGATAACCCACATGTATTGCAAATCAACTTTTTTTTTTACCTCCTAGTATAAAAACAATTAGTATTATTCACATTTAATTAGATATAGGGGATATCATTTCTCCATGACATCAAACTTTCCTCTTTTTAATGTATATGACATACATGTAGTCATAAGAAGATCACAGTGCTAAATGTACATGTAAATGGTATGAAATCTTTTCAACTTCTCTCCAAAAAAATCTAGACTTTTTTCTCTCATTAAAAAAATAAAGTCAATTATATGATTACATGATTATTCAAAATCTTAATCAGTACTGATGAAAAAGAAAATAAACAAACTTTAGTGCAAAATTTGAGTGAGCTGATCTAAATGAGTATGTAGTTTACTCAGTTCCTAGCTATTTCCATGAATTTCAAGTCATTCATGCTAAATAAATCTTTGATATTAAAGCTGCCAAATATTCATGAAAATTCTGCTTTGTGGTAATTTGTTTAAAACCTCAAAAGGAAATGATATAAAGAGAAGGTTAATTCACCTTAGTCACGCCAATAATCATATTTTTCAAGGCTCAGAGTGAGCGCATGTCATTCCTATTATACAGTCACTGCACCATCAACACTGCACGCAATGCAAAGAAGTGTTACCAATCTTTCCAACAACTCTGGTACATAACATAATAATGTAAATGCAAGTCAATGTACAATAATGAATCCAGCTCATACGAATGCAGTAAACACACTTTATCAACTGCTCATATGCAACATAGATTATTACAATATTATAAAAGCCTTTAAGAACAAGAACATGTATAGTAACAACTCTCAAAGTTACATTATTTAACACAAATGTGGGAAACTTTGCAAAAGCTTTTTAATTTTCAAATCTTTTTCGCCAGAAATTACTATAATAGCTTACTTTGGCTGGGTGCTAATTTTGTGAGAACAATTGCAATCAACACTATAACAGAATTGTAATCGATCTAAAATTAAAATTGATTTTTGTTAATAGCAACTTTCCATTAACAGGCTAAAGCCAATCCTATCTGGGCTCAGTTACAACTAACATTCCCATCGATAAGTTTTATAATCAATTGAATCGATCTACATGTAATAAGTCCAATCAATTACATGAATCAACTGAACAAAACAAACAACACAATTGCTAATTTGCTCTACGTTAAAACAATTACACTGTTCACCATTGGCAGTGATATAGCATTAGCTCACTTTTCATCAAGTAAATTAATGCTGAAGTAAGCACAGTATAAAAAATGAATAGGTCAAAGCACTCGCAGGCAGTGATGTGCTGATCAAACGTACATGAACAATAGTCCAATGTTTATTTACAATAATTATAATGGTATCAAATAGAAAATGATAATAGTGATGAATAAGTAAGAAAATTGCATATGACTTGGAAAGCGGATGTTCCATGCATATTGAATACGGATGCATAAGAGATGATTACAAGGTCTAATGGTTTAAGCATAGAGATGCTGTGGTGACGAGTGTGGATATGTATCCAAGGTTAAGGGTTCAAGTCCGGGCACATCAATTACATCCTTTGCTGGCAAGGTGTTACTCTATATTTGACACACTCGACCCAGGTGAGGTAAATGGGTAACACCTAGTGTAGCATTATGTCCTGTCTCAGAGGTTCTTGCTTACGATTTGCTCTTTGAGTTTCTTGACGTAGGTCCATCAGTAGGAGTCAATGGGATATCTTGGAGACCTGTCTGCAGTCTTAATTCAGCTGCTCCAGGATAGTAGAAAAGAAGATGATAAGCCTTCAGGAATAGTAGAAGAGGCCGCTCTATGACCCTATAAAAGCTAGTTTAGCTTGGAAAGAGCTATGTAAGGGATCATCTCTTCAAGGTTCAAGGTTTGAATTTCCCATCCTAGGGTTATCTGCAGCAGTTGAACCCAGCTGCTCCAGGATAATTGAGGACGTAATAAACCAAGAGGAATCTTCAGGAAGACTGCTCTACTATCCTATTTTAATTTCGAAAGAGTGACGCAAGGGATCAACTGATCAAGGTTCAAAGGTTCAAGCTTTTAGTTTCAAATCCAAGGGTTATCTGCAGGAGTCGATGGGTGTGTTTTGGAGACCTGTCTCCAGCCCGAATCCAGCTGCTCCAGGAGAATTCAGAAGTAGATATATTAGGCATCAGGATGTGAGAGAATCTAAACATTAGTCATTCACAATGTTCAAGGCACATTGAAAGAGAGTCAAGATAGAGAGCTGAGTTGCCCTTGTTAAATCTCCAATAACATAAAGAGGAAAGTCTCCTCGAATACTGCACAAAAAAAGTTTAAATAAAAGCTGTCTTTCACAGTTCTGATGTCGTCCATACAAAATGCAGCTTAATCTATAAATATGTACACACACATACTGACGACTTGCTATTCACAATTATTGTCTGTGAATTTATGGAGTTTATTCTCCGTTATTTTTAAGTCCCGAAAAGACGAGAATGCCCCGCTGCCGCAAGAGTCGAGGTTCACATTTTTCGGTCTCTCACACGGCCTTGGGTCGTAGTAACACGGTGCAGTGGCACCATATGGTGCGGCGGCACCGTATGGCACCGCACATGGTACCTGACAGGAGGACATTGCTCCAAACGAAACAGGAGGGGGCAGCATTTTGTCAAGCTCCTCGTTATTTACTTTGTTGGGCAGGCTACCACTGGAGCTATGCGAATGCTCCTGGATAGAGAAAGCAAAAAGAAAAAGAAATCTAAATGAATATGATCTCCTTTTTCATTTTATTTATCAATTTCCACTTCAAGATAAGAACATTTCATACATTATAATAAATTAAGTTACGATAAATACCTTTGATGGAAATTTTTGACAAAGTTCATGAATACACTTGGGCAAAGAGGCCTCTAATTACCAAGTGGGCACCATGCATGCTCGTACATAAAGTCACATAAAAAATTCCCCCAAAATCCATGCTTTGGCGACTCTTAAAAAAATGGTTGCCCCAAAGCACGCAAGATGTGTCACAAACAATATTCAAGATTATTTAGAAAGTCAATTATCCAACTATGGCAGAATAATGATATTTGCTTTTACTGCACAATCAATTTTGTCCCCTAAAAAGTAGCCCTTCAAATTCTGAAATTGCCCCCAAAATTCTGAAATCGCCCCAATGTGGAAAAAAAAAGATGAGCCCCTAAAAAATAAAAATAATATCCTACCCTGCTCACTGGTGTAGAGTATGATATCCACGCCCTTGTAATCCGTGGTTCAATCATAACTTCATTGGTCATATGATTGTAACGAGGATTGTAGAAATTGCTGCGACTGTCGAGACGACATCGCCGCCTTCTTCTCCTGAAAGTCAAGTGAAAGGTACATGTAAATGGAGGAGAGAATAAGAATTGAAGACTGGGAATAGTGATATTGCATGAAATGATATGGGTGATATTCATCATCATCGTAATCGTCACTGTCATCATTATCACTACCATTATCATTATCATCACCATCACCATCATCATCACTATCACCATCATCATCATCATCACCACCACCATCATCATCCTCATCCTCACCATCATCATCACCATCATCATCACCACCATCATCATCATCATCATCGCCATCATCCTCACCTGCTTCTCCTCCACAATATAACCAGCATGAGTAACACAGCAACGATGAGGAACGCTAAAACACCCACTACGATGTAGGTATACAACATACGATAACCATTCTTATTCGAAGCCTGGACCCCGTCGTCACAAAGTCCCAGCGCCTCTTCTTCTTGCGAACATCTGTTATTGGAGGGAGAAGGCAGAAATTGATATAAGCATACAATAAAGTGCCAGAATAGGAATAACCACTGTCATATACATTCGTGTTACACCTTACCAAATAATCAAATTTTCAGTAGCTTGTAACAGTCATCAGTGAAAATCAATATTTGTTTCATGGATTTTTTAAGATAATTATATTTTGAACATGTAGCACAGACTGTGATTACAAACACAAACTATACAATGGTTTATTTCATAAAAAATGACAATCTAGTTTCAGATAAAATATTATTATGCCACATACTGTACATTTGATTCTTTGCTTTTAATTCAGCATTCAAATAATACAATACCTTACATGTATTAAAAAAATCTATGATTTTAATTTTTCATGTCATTCTGCTAGTACAAATTGTGATACATGAACATGTATAAAATATGATTATATATACAATATACATAAATAATCGATAATTTATTCAATGAAGTCATTTTTCATAAGAGATGCAAAACAATGATGTGCAATATAAACTTTTCTTCCTTTTAATAAATATATATTTAATGAATGCAGGAGACTGCCAGTGTTTAAGCTCGAAACTGATGGTGCACTCCTAAAAAAAAAGGAGGGTAAATCAGAATATCTGAAGGAAATTAATTTATATCTTACCCATGAGGAGCACCGAGAAGGTTGGTCTTCATAGGTTTAACAGTAGTGAGGATCTTCCATGGGTCACCATTACCAGGATCAAGGGTGATCTCTACCGGTCCTTTGGGGGGCTTGTCAGTACCTCCTGGTCTTGGTGGCTGGGTGATGACGGGGCCTGGTTGGTGTTTGGTGGTCGTACTACCTGGCGATGGTTTGGGAGTCTCGTTGACATCGATGGCTCCGGGTGCTATGCAGAGATAAAATTAAATCACAATTTTCATTAGTAAGCCTAAATATATTTTTAAGTGTGAGATTATTGCATTCCTTTCAGAATATGAAATTATTGTGTGCAATTTCTGAAGACATTTTACTCATATAAACCACTTTTTGGTCTGGAAAAGATTAAGAAAAAATGCAAATAAGGACTGGCACAGTGGAGATGGATAAAAGAAGTCTTTAAAACTGTAAACTGTGATAGGTTTCCAAAAGAAACTTGTTTACTATGCAGATCATTATTATCTACAACACCATCAACAGCATCATTGCCGTCGTCATCATCATCACCACCACCAGCCCCACCACCATCACCAACATCATCATCCTAAACAATGTCTCTACTCAATGCACCATCGTCATCATAATCATCATCATCATTACCATCACCATCATCATCATCATCATCATCATCACCATCACCATCATCATCATCATAATAATTATCATCACCATCGCCATCATCATCATCATCACCATCATCACCATCATCATCATCATCACCATCATCATCACTACCATCACCATCATCATTATCATCATCATCACCATTATCATCATCATCATCATCATCATCATCCTCATCACTACCATCACCATTATCATCATCATCATCATCATCATCATCCTCATCACTACCATCACCATTATCATCATCATCATCATCATCATCATCATCATCATCATAATAATTATCATCACCATCGCCATCATCATCATCATCATCACCATCATCATCATCATCATCATCATCATCATCATCATCATCATCATCATCACCATCACCATCATCATCATCATCATCATAATAATTATCATCACCATCACCGCCACCACCACCACCACCATCATCATCACAACCATCATCATCATCATCACCCTAAATGATGTTCCTACTTACTCAGTGAACATGTCCTTCCATCGGGTTCATCAGGGCAAGCACACACATAGCCCTGAGGTCTGGCTAGACAAAGATGACTACAACCACCGTTATCCACACCACATGGGTTTGTGCCTGTACATTAGGTATTAAAATAATACACATCAGCAAGGTCATTATTATCAATTATAAACACCACATGGGTTTGTTACCTGTACAGTAGTACATAAATAAAACACATCAGCAAGGTAATTATTAAGAATTATAAACACCACATGGATTTGTATGTTATGTGGTATACATATATATAAAAATGATCCACATCCACATGGGTGTGGGTATGGTAGTATAGAAGTAAAGCACAACAGAGAAGGCATTATACAGAATTATCCACAACACATGTGTTTGTAACTACATGTATAATATATAATACATCAGCAAGGGCGTTATTAAGATTTATCCATCGTACAAGGGTACAATAGTATAAGAAATAATTACAACAGTGAGGGCATTATCAAGAATTATCAACACTACATAGGGTTGTGTCTGATTTGGCGTTTTAATCGGGCATCTGATCCACTATACATGTATGCAAAATCACAAACTTTATCAATAAAAGATATTTCCTATATCTTTCACATCATATCTGCTTTAAGGCATACATAGTCTGCATTTATATAATCAGGCAATGAATTGGAAGAGTGGCATTCACTTCTTGGGACATTTACCCAAACTAGAAAATGGCTTTCACCATGTCAACAAAACAAAAATATTAAGAATTGTAAATATACCAGTCTGCCTGAGAGGGGACACCATTTGGATGTGCATTAGGGAATCTAGATTGTTCTGGAATGTGACCACATCTTTGCCTGTAGTCTTCTCCACAGTCTCAATTGTATTGGTCTGCCAGTCGGTCCAGAAAAGATGTGATCCAAACTGAAAGAGAAAAGTTCTTATGGTTATTTTCTTTCTAAGACTTTGCACAGATTTCTATAACACCTTGATCAAACTAGAAACAGTAAAGACATATATGAAACTGAAAGAGAAATGTTTAGATTATTTATAGAGAGAAAAAAGAGGGAGAACGAGAGAGAAAGAAAGAGCAGATTTCTTCTTAACTTTCTCAGACAAGTTTGTATAGAATGACACGAGTCCATGATATTCTATTTCGACTAATCAAGAAAAAAATATGTTTCTGTGTATGTCGAGTGAGGATTTTGGCCAGTTTTTCATACATTACAGGCACTTTGGGATAGAATTCCTAGAATATAATCATAAATTACACATACATGTAAGACGAGTGAACTTATATGCAGCAATATCCCTTGTTTAAATCACTGTCACCAAATGGATTTGGGTTGTTCTTATATTAAAAAAGTTAATTATAATGCTGCTTCCTTACCATGGTCAAACCAAAGGAATGGGTAGTCACATTGCTGGTCAAAACGACTCTAAACTTCCCGCTGAAATCTGCCGTCTCGATCTTATCAAGATAGGCATCCACCCAGTAGAGCCTGCGCATGGCGTAGTCGATGGTGAGACCGTTAGGCCAGCCAAGATCAGTGTTTATCAGGGTGCGTCGTCCGGTGCCATCGAAGTGCGCCCTCTCAATCTTTGGATGGTTTCCCCAGTCACTCCAAAACATATACCTGATGCAATTCAATCAAAAAGATGAAAGCTCATATATATCTTACATATTACATACAGTCTCCATGGGGATTGTTTGTACTCTATATAAAAGGAGAAGATGAACTAAGCTTGAAATGACAAATTCCAAAAGTGGCTTTCCTAAAATCTAAGGGACTGCATATCATATATTAAAAAAAAGGCAACAAGGCAACATGCATCAGACATTCATTCATCCAAAAACATTTGTGAAGTTAGTAATAGTGATTGGAGCAAAATCTGGAGGAAAACTGAGGTAATATTGTGCCCTTGCATAGGCAACTGGATAATCAGTGTCTCATAAATGCTACATACCATTTTTATTATTACTTAACTCTTTGCATGCTGAATTAATTTTGGGGGGATAATAATGACAATTGTTTCCATGTTATTTTCTTTAATTCAAGATTTCCAGACTGCACCATTGATACTAATGATTATTGTTTAGATGTTATCCAAGAGCTATTGTAATTTAAAAGCTTTTCTAATATGTATGTAGAGGAGAAAACTGATTATTACAATTGTTAAATTTAATTGTACGAGCACGCAAAGGGTTAATACAAGCCTTGATAACTCACCCACTGGAAGGAAAGAGAGCTATAGCCCTTGGTTCATGAAGACCTGACGACACCACTACCTTACGGGAGCTACCATCCAGTCTGGCTACTGCAATGTGATTATAACCCGCATCAGTCCAGAACATGTTCCTACCAATCCAATCCACAGCGATGCCGTCGGTGGTCTCCAGGCCTTCAGAAACAATCACCTCCATGTTCCGACCGTCGTAATCAGCTCGGCTGGAATTAGAAAGATATTGAAATTGGAATATCTTATCAGGGATTGGATTTCAACTGAATTACAGGTGTATTTTAGTAATGATTATATTTCCCAAATGCAGAAGAATAAAGTCAGAACAATTTGAGGGCATGGAATGGCTTTAGCCTATGATGAGCGGGCTTGTCAGGATAACATGCTATACAGGGCAGGAGAGGTGGTCTTGCACGATTTTCTAAGAACTTTTCTTTCCTCTCTTTTACTTTTTTTTCTAACTGATATAGATTCAACAAAGAAATTATTCTGTTTTGGAATAAAAGGAAAGCAAATTAACAAGGCAACGATAATCAAAACTGACTAGTTTGCCTATTCAAAATAACAACAACAAAATTGGGTTCCATAAACATAGAAGCAAGCCCTCTCTATCCAGCATGGCTGTCCTCAGTCCATTAATGCTATCAAGGACTGAGTCTTTCTTCAGAACACTGATATAAGTGGCCCAGCATCTCTCTCTTCTTTCTGTGGATGAGGGGAATTGCAGATAACGACCAACCTGTCTATTAGGGCCACTCAAAGGAAAACAGAAAAAGTGGCCCTTGGAGACAGGTGGCCTCATTAACAGCTTCTATAATATATTTTCATTCAAATGGGAGAAAACCTTGAAAGCCACTACAGACAGGTTATCACAATAACGAGTTTAAGTGCAGTGCTTTGAATATTTGTAATATGATTAATACACTTGTATTCTGAATAAAAAAGAGAATTACAATTTGCTTTAGTAAATGAATGGTAGAGAGTATAGAAGCTGTGATCAACAGAATTGGTAGTCTAGCTTAGCCGGGGTACTCTAGGAGTGCCTCGAGCACCCAACAAGGTGGAGATGTATCAAATATGACTATCCTATATTATGATTATTATTTTATAGATGAATTCTTACCCAATAATATCTGAGAGGACGTCAGTAAAGTAAATCTTTCTATCGATGCTATCAAAGTCCAAAGCTACAGCATTCCCAAGATTCTCAAACGGAAGAGAAACGTCGGTGTGGTCGGGTGTATCCATGGAGATACGTCGGATGCTGCGACTGTTGGCAAACAGGAGGAATGTGGAGGGGACTGCTCGGTTGGAAGAGAGAAAGAGAAAGGAATCGATGTTACGGTTAATCAAGATCATGAAAATTAGAATTATTCAACCTTGGGTTAACAGCAACACAGCATAGCTGCATTTATTCTGATCACCACCTTCATGGTCATTGAAGTCAATCACTAATATTATCATCATCATAATCATCTTCACCATCATCAGAGTAATGGTCTTTGTCCATTCATCATCATTTTCACCATCATGATTACTTTCATGGTCATTACATTAATTCATCTTCATCACCTGTATCATCGTCGTCATCATCAACATCAACATCATCCTCACCACCACTACCACTTCCACCAGCTCCACCACCATATCATCATCATCAACATCATCCTCACCACCACTACCACCACCACCAGCTCCACCACCATATCATCATCATCAACACCACCATCAACGTCATTATCACTACCAGTACCACTACCTACATCATTGTCGTCATCATCATACCACTACCACCACCACCATTATCATCTCCACCAACATTCTACTTCCACATCTACTTACCATCAGGACACGTCCTATTATCTTGATTTATGATGATACCAGTTGGACAGGCGCAGGAGTAACCCTGTGGGTTCGGTAAGCAGAGATGACTGCATCCACCATTATCAGACCCACAAACATTCTCCCCTGAACCAAGAACAAGCAATTGATAACATTGATTAAAGATAAGTACCTGTAATTGCAGCTAACAATGATTTCATTAGGTGAATTGTATTCATATCAAGAAAGATCTAGTTCTGGGCTCCGTAACACAAAGACTGACTAGGAACCAATCAGAATTGTTCTTTCAAATTAGCGAATAATTGCTAACCTTTGTGTTATGGGGCCCTGGTTTGTTTACATAAACCTTACAATCTTGACTGAAAATGACCACACTGAATTGTACCAATACAGATAAGGACATGCAGAACAAAGTGTTGTTGCTTGGGAAAAGACCCAACAGTTTTCTGGAGAGCCATGCTTGTTTTGTCACTTTCTCAGCAATTAACATTTTCTACCAGGACAATTTGGGACATATTTTTCATTTATACATACAGTATATAAAAAACTTTGGTTATTTTATTAGATTCTGTTCAAACTCACTTTTAGATCATTACTACAACTGGCATTTATAAGTAACTGTTCGTTTCTCCGCTACAGGTGATCACTGTCACTAGCAAGGCCTTGCAACAGAAACAAAAGAAATAGCTAGTGCCTATTCAACTGTATTTACCACATGCACATGCTTTGATCCCATGCTGTGGGTTCATATTTTACCTCCTTGATTTTTCAATTCTTGTGTACACTGGATTAATTTGTCAGCTTGAACTTAAAGAATATCCTGAGAGAAATAACTTACCTTTGTCCTGCATGTTGACAGCCTTGATGTCCATCAAACTATCAAAGTTTCCCAAGATGTCGATGGCCCCGCCCCCATCCTGCTTTTCAGCTCGATGAATAGCACCGGTATCCCAGTCTGTCCAGTAGATATAGTCATCCAGGACGGTGAGACCGTACGGGTGACTGACGCCATCGTAGACGAGGAGCCTCCGTGAGCTGCCGTCCAGAGCGCAGGATTCCACACGCTGTAAGGTAAAGCAATATGGATTATTATTATTATCATTATCCTTCTCCTCCTCATCATCATCACCACCATGGTCATCACCATCATCAACATCCTCATAATAATCACCATCATTATCATCATTATCATCATCATCATCATCACCATCACCATAAATATCATTATCAACATCAACATCATCATCATCATCAACATCCTCATAATCATCACCATCATTATCATCATCATCACCATCATTATCATCATCATCATCATCATCACTATCACACAATCCTCACCTCAGTCCTTGCATCAACCCAGAATATCCTATCAATAGTCTGATCGACACAGACCCCGTTAGGCCATTCTAAGTTGGAAGTGACGATTGCTTGTCTTCTCGTGCCATCCATGGAGGATCGTTCAATGCGAGGTCGTGATCCCCAATCTGACCAGAACATTAATCTGAGATCGATAAGAGACAATGATTTGCTTAAAACATGATCACTGAGAGGGGAAATACCCTAAGAATGGAGGGGGGCAAGGAAGTTTCAAAGTAGAACCATAAAATCAGACTGATTGTATTTGAACCTATCATAGATCGTAATCCAGCAATATGCAGTTTTTTAGGTAACCTCTAAGAAATGTAGCTCTCATGTATATGTGGCCATCAGCGTAGAAAATGGGCAATATCGTCCTAATAACAGCCTGAATCGCCCCTAAATCATGTATTTTCAAATAGGAATATTTTGGGGGGATCATCTTTTCTTAACTCACCCCAAGGAATGTTATAAATAATGTTAAAAACATTGACAAAAATAGTAAGATTTGTTTTCACAGCATAACTGCTCATTGAACATAAAATGTAACCCTTGAATATAAAGAACTAGCCTCAGAAATTTAGCAGTCAGAGTGTAGAACAACACCTTTGAAATATTAGAATTACGTCCTATGCTAGTGGCGATTATGTGCCCCATACCTTCTTTAATTCTCTCATTTCCCCCTCTCTTTCTTTCAAAATAAAGTTTCATTGATTTTTTTATCTCTCTCACTTTCTTTCTTTCTCATTCACTCTCTTTCTCTCTCATTGTTGCTCATACTCTCTTTAACTCTTTCCCTGTCACTGTCTTTCTTTCTACTTCTATATCTATCTCTCTATCTCTTCATCTATCTCTCTTTATTTCTCTGTACCTTCTCTTAGTATGCAGAGCAATCCCGCGTGGTTCTTCCAGATCCCTCCACACCAGGACTTTCCTGTTTGATCCGTTCACATCAGCTACCTCTATCCTCTTCCTGCCTGCGTCTGTCCAGTATAGTTTCTGACCGCCGCTATCCACGGTGATTCCTTCCACCGTGTCCAAACAGGTGTCCAGGACGGTTTCAACGTCCGAGCCATTCAAGCTTGACCGCATGATTGTATGGGTGATCTTATCTGCCCAGTACAGCTTGCCTGTGATCAAAACAATGATGTATCATGTTATGATAATTTTTCTATAATATAATCAAATACACCAAGGTATGGAGCACAAAATGTTGCGCAGGGCCCGGTGGAAGAACAGCTCGCAGATGAATTGGTTACCCTAGGTAAAAAAGAATTATCATAATTATTTATCATAAATGCTTGTATAACTAGAAAAGGAAATAGACTTACGTTGGACTGTATCGACATCAACTGCCACTGCATTTGTAATTTCGTCAATTGGTGACACCACATCAACAGCATACTGGGTTTCAAGGGAGACTATTCGGACATCAGTCTTATGAGCAAATACCAAGAACTTATCAAGATCTGAAAAAAATGAAAATAATAATGTAAACCTTATTGATTAATAGATTGAGGGCTATTTTTAAAAATATCCTTTCTTGCAGTCTAAAGCAGGCTTTATATTTCATTATTTCTAGGGCAATGCCACTTTTCTATAGGGCATATAAGAAATTTTCTACAGAGCACATTTCAAGACTATTTACATATATATGTAAATATATAGAAAAAGTTTCCTATATAGGAAACTTTTTATAGGGCACATTTTAACACTAAACCACATATAGGAACAATTCTAAAAAAAGTTACAAACAATATCCAAGGCTTGTGAGAGAGGCACTGAGGCTAGCAGTGTATTAAGTAAGGCAGTGTGAAAGGACAGCACCGGGAGTGCAATAAGAAAAAAGAAGATGACAGTTGAATGTGATAATTTCCTGATGGCTGGTGGGGCATTAGAATTTGAAAGGGCTCCAGGACATTTCCACTAGTGACAATTGCTCTGATGGAAAATCTGCATGTTGAGCTGAACCTAAAACCTAACCTCCAAAACTAAACAAACCCTAATTCTCATCTTTACTTTGTTCTGAACCCAACACTCTATTACAATCTTAACTCTAACCCCATGCCCTCTGAGATATTAAAACCAAGAGCAAATGTCGCAAGAGAATATGTCGTGTCACCTAGCCCAGGGTGTCATTATCACAGAGAATGGGTGTTGATATGGTTACCTTGGTTACAGGTGAAGCCATCATCGCCAAGCATGATACCGGTAGGGCAGGCGCAGGTGAACCCCTCAGGTGATGAAGAGAGAAGACAAAGATGGCTGCACCCGCCGTTGTTGACGTCACATGGACTGGTTCCTAAGTGGAAAAGATGATCGGGTAGAAGAAAGCATGTTTTTAGGTACCTTGTCAAAAGTCTCAGCCAAGTTTTTTTAATCAGGAATCCCACAAGCATTTTCCTCTTTAGTTTGTCTCTATTTATTTAGATATTATCATTTTCAGACTGTAGAACCCTTTCAATTATCAAAATCTAATCTTACTTGTTGGTCGATTGTGGTGAAATACTTTGATATCCATCAAGTCCTCCAGTCCAGCTCTGACAGTTTCCCTATTCAGACCAGTCATCTTATTGGCTCTTTCAACACTCTTTCTCTCCCAATCCGTCCAGTAGATTTGGTCATTGTGAATGGCCAAGCCAAATGGGTGAGGGACATTCAGACTGATAAGAATCTTAAGGAGAAAACAAGAAAATTGATTGTAAAGAGAGAACACTATATCAATACCCACTTTACAAGAGTATTTCATTAAAAAAATTTACAAATATATATATCAAGATGTATAGCCAGAGAACATTCGAATTTGTCATTTTGGCTATTCCTGGCTATCAGTCGATGGGTCTTTCAATTTTCTTTCATTTGTAATTTCTAGTATTCCTTTTGCCAGAAATAAAACAAAAAAATAAATAAATAGAACTCAAATAATAATGAAATTTCTTCCCTTTATAAAGTAGCAAGATCCCCATTTACTGCTTGAAATCAAAATTCAATTATTTATCTTTCTTACACTTTATATATATGTTTTATGTACTGTCCATATACTGTTTATAAATATACTTTATTCTTTTCTTCTTTTCTATTCTTTTTTTTATTCTTCCATTCCAATATTGTCTTTAAATAATTTAGAACTTTTTAGATACTTAAATCAAAACAAAACATTTCTTCTTTTTAATTATACTATTTTATTTCCTCACCTCTCTATAACTTCCATCTAGACTGGTAAACTCGATTCTCTTAGTCCCAGCATCAGCCCAGTATAACCTCTGTTCATCCCGGTCCAGGACTAACCCATTAGGCCAGAACAGCCCGTAGGAGACCAGGACCCGACGTTCAGACCCATCCATACTGGAGCGCTCAATCTTGGGGTCTGATCCCCAATCTGTCCAATATATCAAGCTATAAAAAAAAGTAATAAGAAATGTAAAAAGATGAAGCCAATTTGTTATTATGCCAAGCTTCCATTAAATCTGCCAGACCAAGTGAATATTATGATAAAGATAAATACCAGTTGTTGTAATGATCGCAAAATGAGTTCGAACAGAATCCAATAAAATTACCACCCAAGTGTTTGTATGTATACATGTATATAAATAAAAAAATATGTGCCAATTGGCTCTGGAACAAAATGCATTATTGCTGAGAAATGAGGAAAATAAGCATGGAATTTCATAAAATGTGTGGTATTTTTCCAAGCAATATTAATACACTGTCCCACATATGCTATTCTGTGTTAGTGATCATCAGAATTATCGCTAAGATTGCATGATTTTACAAAGATAAATTTTCATTAATGTATTAGATCGAGATATATGATAATATGGTGACAATTAACCTTGATTTAAAAGACTTTCTCATAAAACATTTGTTTGATGCGACTTCTGTCTTCACCTTTAAGTTTCTTACTCTTATTGTTTGGTCTAATTTCAACCCATAAACATCATTGTTATCAATGCATAACTTTAAAAATTACCAGTGATAATAGCCATCAAGATCATTATGATTGTGCAGTGTAGAGCTTTAACCTGCGCTTAAGCCCACTTGACCATAAGCAATTCAAATTGAGTGTTCTATATTAAAGTCTTTCCACCTCCATGCTTCAGACATGCTGTACCTCTGCATCGCTCTATATTTCCTTCAATATCCTAGGTAGCTAGCTTCTTACCATTTTAAAGATTGGTGGGTTATATTTTGCAAAATGACCCCAGATCAGAAATTTTGAAATACAAATAAACAACCCTTTGTTAAAAGAGCAATTAGCATATTTTGTTAGTAATAGAAAAATATAGCACTTTCATTGGTTTTTCTAAATGTAAATGACAATAATTAAAGTAATGAAAATGAAATAGCATGTGTCTTACCTTGAGATTGGGTCTACAATGATATCTCTCGGCCGGTCCAGGTCCTCCCAGATCAGGACCGATCTCATAGAACCATCAACGTTAGCCACCTCAATGCGGTTATTAGTGGCTTCAGTCCAGTAGATTTTACTGGTGATCCAATCTATGGCCAAGCCAGCAGGACTGTCCATGTTGTTGGATAGGATCATCTGTATTGAGAAAGGAACAATTAGGATTACCAGTTTCATCAAAATAAATCTTACATTATCACTTTAAAATATCTGTGAGCATTCGTTAGGGGGAAACAAGGGGGGATAAGGGTTATGACATGCATGTTTATCCATGACATGTATATACATGTAGGAGCGCCTTGAGCACCTAACAAAGTGGATATGTGCGCAATATAAATACCCTATATTATTATTATTATATGATCTATCCACTCTCGTTGAGGATGTATTTAATTCACCCCATTGTGCACAGCATAACGATTTCGTGCAATAGAATGAACATAAGGATAGAACACATAGTAACCTCATGCACTGTTCATGCACATTTGAATAAAAGGCCACGTGGGATATTAGGTGATCAAACTTAAGACAGCCTAATTGGTAATCATTTAACAATATCAAACAAAATTATCCAACTTACATGGAAAAATATATATATATATATATATATATCTACCATGCGCAAGATACCACTTATGTACACATACAAGATATTGATTAAT
This sequence comes from Lytechinus pictus, assembly GCF_037042905.1. Taxonomy (NCBI): domain Eukaryota; kingdom Metazoa; phylum Echinodermata; class Echinoidea; order Temnopleuroida; family Toxopneustidae; genus Lytechinus; species Lytechinus pictus. The sequence goes on along the minus strand of NC_087253.1, from coordinate 21,207,936 downwards.
ACATCAGGCTCTAACTTTCATACTTAAGGTTTGCCACACCTAGATATTTTGGCCAGGGTATGCCGACATACAAATGACAATCCAATGAAGCCATTTTATCATTCAATCATATCAAGAATTCTAATCCAATCTAATCATGCATACACATCTTGGTATCAAGAAATCATTTTATAATTTTAATAAATGACAATTCTTAATACCCAGATAAATTTTTTTGATAAATGATTAGAAGGCTTGCTACATGTATGTTTGCATACGCTGGCAAAAGAATTTAGGTGCAGTAGCTCCTTTTGACGAAAGACATTCCCAATCAGTGAAAAAATCATCCCAAATGTGTAATAAAATTCAAGCTGTGTGTCATCATTCGTGCAAGCAAACAGACACAACAAACGTGAATGGGAAAGGAAAAAGTATAAATAAAAAAAATATATTAAAAATAACATAACCAAAGACACTAAACAGAAAAAATACTGTGCATGTATGCAAACTTTGACATTATGCCAAAGGATTCCACATATCCTGGGATTCAAACTGCAAGCACATCACATGCCAAGGTGCATACACTGATAGACTTACCATATATGGGCATATACTTGAAATGCAATGGAATAAAATTGAACATTTGATAAATTGGGAAATAAAATGTTAGTCAATGCATGTCTCATAATGTCTGAATATTTTCATTGGCAACACAAAAATCTACCAATATGCATGTTTATGAATCTAATTAGGAAAGATGAAAAGATATTATTACTACTAACCATTAAACTAGGGGAACATTTCATAGAACAATAGTCTGGGATTTTCACTGACAACTGTTATAAGCTACTGAAATCCTTGCATCAGATTGGCTCACAGCAAATTAGTCAGTAAGGGCTTTTAGGAGCAGTGAACGTGAACGACGTAGCAGTCCTCTGATCGTTCGAGTCAACGTCGTCGTCTGCCCTCGTTCACTACAGATGCGAATACTTTAGATTTCACTCGACTTGTACGTGTACGTACGTCCACTTGAAACAGCGCGATAACCAGCGGGTCATGACACGCTGCCCGACCCGGAAGGTCTGGCGCACCATCACCCGGCGACCCGGTCGGGTGATGCGAAGGTGCAACTTGTGCACATGTGCCCTTTCACTTGCTTTGATTCCTTTTTATGCGAGTTGGGATATATATTGATGTATATTTTCGAGATCAGAAAGCAATTTCAAATATGATAAACATAATGCATCGTACAACTTACATTAATTTTGTGAAAAGTCACTGAAAACTGTCTTTTAAAAGGGAAATGTTGATCTTCATGCTGGGCTTGAACGGTTAAAATGACGTCACTCACGTGCACGTCGTCTATGATTTAGGAGAACCGCAAAATGGATGTGGCGAGGTTCTCGATTTTGATAGTGGACGTGTGTGAAGACCTGAGGCATATGGCAGGCCAAAAAATGACGTCATTTCGTACCAGTCCATTATGTGGACGTACATTTCTAAAAGTGCTCAGTGAAAGCCACTGACAAGATGCTTGATGAAACACTCCCAAGGTTGAGACAAGTCTGAAATTTCTTAATCAGATTTCCCATGGTGTTGTAACTTTGGGAATCTGGTATTCTGATAATGAATGACCTGTGTCGAGCGCTGGAATATACATTCAGAAATCATGGATGTTCATGTCCCCATTAACTGAATTCGTTATCTTATCATAATACATTGGACCCGTGTCTTGAAGTCTAGTTTATCTCTATGCTACAATTATGTGAAGGTGTAAAATTTTGTTTACAATTTTGTTTCAGCATATTTAGTGATGAAGAAAACTATTTCGGTTATTATTCAAATAATGTTATGCATAATATGAGTCAAATGACTTGTAGATTGAAACGGTAGTGTTAGAGATTTATGTCACAATTGGCTATCCATAGTTAAACCACAACTTTAGACCAGAGTTTAAATTAAACCTGATTTTGGAATTTAAGAAACAGAGAAGAACTTAGTGGAGCTGTGGAAGGCTCACTAAACTGCGCTCCCAACACCAACATCAAACTTGAAATCATCAACTTTCCTAGCAATAATATGAACCTGAATGAGAATAGAAAGAAATTGGGCGAACATACTTCTTGCTCTGATCCATTCCAACGAGCCCGGTTGATCTTATTGGTGCTCACGTCGCCCCAGTAGACAAAACCCCCATCAACATCATCCCAGTCTAGCGCCACCGCTTGTTTGAGACCAGACAAGGGCAACACGACATCGGAGCCGTCGTCCGTATCAAAGGAGATCCGTCTGATGTCGGTTTCTCTGCTGAACAGGAGGTAGCTGTCAATAGCTACACGGAAAGGTACAAAAAGGAAATAATTACATGCCATGCTGCTAATCATCTCCAAAATCAAACATTTAAGGGGCAAAAATAAAACAATTAGTAGATTAAATGAGAAATATGCACTACTACAGTATGATGTCGAGGATAGAAAATGTGCTTTACTGGATAAACTTGTGCAAATAAATAAATATCTGCATTTTTTTTGTTTCTGATATCAAAGTACTTTTAAAGCAGGGAACAGGCTGACATTTCAGGAAATTAATCTCGTCTGTAGCTTTCTTATTTCCAATCACTAAATTTGTAAGCTGCATGCTAAAAAATCTTATTAAAAGAAAAATTAAAACATAACAGAAAGTGCTGGATATGAAACAAAACAAATTCTTACAAATAAATGGCTGAAAATATATTCAACAGCAAATTCACTTATGTGGGATTGGCCAAGCAGTTTGATGATACTCGAGTAAAATTCACATTACTGATCCTTAACTAAAGCTTTAGAGGTGAGAGCCATCCAGGCAATTATTATTATTTTTTTTTGGGGGGGGGGGCTTACTTTTCACAACTTACTTCCTAAATCTGCAACATTCATATCACAGTGCAATGAATGGGGATTTCCAGGTATCGTTTTTTTCACTTTCCAGGGCTCTTTCGACCATTTTGGGGCTAATCCCCCCCCCCCCCCCAGACTCTGTTTAGTTTTTTTCCCTGCTAGTTATCCAACTGTCTTTGTGTACTTACTCTCAGCACAGTGAGTCCTATTGATGAGTTTGAAACCAGTAGGACAGCCACAGGTGATATCTATTGTTCCTCTCTGCAGACATAGATGACTGCACGAAGACATCAGACAGAGATTACTCCCTAGAAAAAGGAACAATATAAACAAAGTATATCAATCGATGGTCTAAAAAGTTAGGATATAATAAAATGCTTGATATATTTACCACATAATAGATTGTTTATGATGAACATGTAGCTAATGCTATTGCACGTATCACCGATAACATTATCATCATCATCATCATCACCAGCATCATCATCATCACCAGCAGCAGCATTATCATCTTTGTTCAAGTTTTAGCCATCACCATCATATTCATCTTTGCCATCATCATCATCATCATCATCATCATCATCATCATCGTCATATCATCCCTATCATCTTTGTTCGAGTTTTAGCCATCACCATCAAATTCATCTTTGCCATCATCATCATCATCATCACCACCACCACCACCACCACCACCATCATCATAGTCATCATCATCATCATCACCATCACTCCCACTACTACCACCATCATTGCAATCACAAACCACTACCCCCACCACCACCACCACCACCATCACCACCACCACCATCCAGACTTCCATCAAACCCTCTGTGTACACTAACCATTAGGTTGTCTCTGAGGATGGAAGGTATGTATATCCATAGGGAAATGCAGCTGCCCTTGGATGATGGTTAGATCTGTCCCAGTGAACTTGTTAGCCGTGTTGATACTCTTAGTATGCCAATCCGTCCAGTAAATGTAATCCTCAAACAGGGTGATCGCAAATGGGTGTGGCAGACCTGCAAAGTGACAGGTGAATCAATGCTCATGATTTTTTTTCTTAATACTTAATAGTCGAGGAATAGTTTTGCTTCACACATATGATTAGTGTTTTTGGTCTCAACTTAGTTCTATACAGTCCTACATGTATGTAACATCTGCTACACAAAATAATTTTTATGTAGCAGTCTTAAGAAAAAGTGGAGCAAATTGCAACCATTTACAAGAAAAGTCATTCACTGATAGTAATTTTGAAACACAAAATATAAGTATAATATCTGCGTATTTTTATTATTAAATATTAAATACTTTCTCCTGCAAGGATAATCTAAAAATATCAGGATATCGTTGTTTTCTCCTGTAGCTTTCTACTATCCAATTACCAAAATTTGTCAGATAATTGCTGAAACGGTCATGTTTAAAGAAATGAAAATCATTACAGAGAGTGAGATAAATACAAATTATGAATTATAACAGTTCAAAAGAGATTCAATGGCCAGAACACTTTGGATTATCAGGGAAGCGTTTCATGAAAGTACTTTTCAGATTTTTTATCCGAAAGTCCAATTTTGTCCGACGGTTGCCATAGTAACAGTGCTTTTTAGCCAAACAAAATCAAGGAAAGTTTTCAAGATCTGACAACTTGTCAGACGATTAATGTTGATGAAATGCTCCTCAGATGATCCCATTACCTTGATTAATGACGATCTTTCTCCCGCTCCCATCCAGGTTAGCACTCTCAATAGAGTGATGCTTGGCATCCGCCCAGAACAGTTTGTCAGTTGCGTAGTCCAAAGTAAGACCATTGGGCCAGAAGAGCGTTGTATCAGCGACGACCTGTCTCCCGGAACCGTCCATGTTGGCTCTCTCGATCTTAGGCAGACTTCCCCAGTCTGTCCAGTAAATCATGCTGTTCAACAAATGGAGTAAACATATGAAATATAAAACTAACTCCTTCTTTTTCAAAATAGTGTTCTTTTTTCTAAAAAAAAACATAACTTTTTAGTGGAACATGTTCTGGGAGTAATGTTCCCATACTGAACTGTTGTGTAAAAATGTATTTATCTTGTCAAGTCATTCAAGGGTAAACATGCAGTAAAGCAAAGAAATAACTTTTCAAATATCACAATAATTAAAAAGTGCACCCACTTCATGACATGAGATGATACATCATGCAGAATAATATATTTCAATCTTATTCAATAAACTTAATGGATTTAACCATATCAAAATGTAGGTAGGATTACAACTTGTTTTAACTAAGCTCACTTAAACGTAGCAAATATGAAAAGTGTCTTGAGCATTCGATCCAGCATTCAACCAATCAATCAATCAATCGCTCAATCATCGATCGATCAATCAATCAATCAATCCATCTATCCATCCACACACCCACCAACCAACCAACCAACCAACCAACCAACTAACCAACCAACCAACCAACCTATCAATCAATCAATCAATCAATCAATCAATCAATCAATCAACCAATCAATCAACCAACCAACCAACCTATCAATCAATCAATCAATCAATCAATCAATCAATCAATCAGGCAATCAATCAACAAAACAATTCCATTTAAAACAAACCAACAGACTTACCCTTTGACAGGATGTAAAGCCAGAGCTCTTGGTTTCTCCAGACCTTCCCAGATAAGAACTGAGCGTGAGGAACCATCAAGATGTGACACTTCAATCTTGGACGTTCCTGAATCACTCCAGAATAGTTTATTACCTATCCAGTCGACTGCCACTCCACCTGAGAAAAGTACATCACAAATTCATTCAATCAAAAATCTATTTCAGAGAATCAGTTATTACCAGTCAATGCCAAAAATATCAGTTACATACTGGACAAGCTAAACCAATTAATATAGTTATTTAAGATATTGAAAATTCAGTCATTATCATATTTCTCGCTGGGAAAAAAGTCCTCTTTCACAATGACATCACAATAAAGTAAAAGGAAGTCTATAGTAGAAGGAATGCTTATGAACCATCCATTTCCATTACCATCATCACCATCATCATCATCATCTTCATCATCATCATCGTCATCGTCATCATCATCATCATCATATCATTGTCGTCATCATCATCATCATTATCACTACTAAAACCACCACCATCATCATTGTAATTATCATAATGAAAAAATTGTAATAATCGTCATACTCATCATTGTATCTTACCTGGACTCTCTAATCCCGTGGAAACGACATCCATGACTTCCGTGCCATTGAGGTACGCCCTCTTGATGCTATCCAAGCTCACATCCGACCAAAACACCAGCTGCTGCTCGATATGATAATCAAGGGCGATGGCGTTCTCTAGCCCTCTCAGGATCGGGGTGAAGCTGGAATGCAGAGGCTCCAGCCGCCGGATGTCGATGCGGTTTGCGAAGAGGAGGTAGGGTTCTGGACCCTGGGCTTTGCATGTCTTGCCGTCGAGTCGTAGTTCGTAACCCTCCACACAGGTGCAGAGGAAGGAACCTCTGGTGTTGGTGCATACCTGGCTGCAGATGCCTTCCACGAGACACTCATTGATGTCTGGGTAGGATAAAGATAGAAATAGAAGTTAGAGATCGATGTCTAGATGAAATAGATGAAGGGAAAATACGGAGAAGATAATGACGTTGTTCGTACAGAAAAGGGAGAAAAGGAAGGAGCCAATATTCAAGTATTTTGATACAGCAAATCTGGAGTCAAAATACTGGGATCTAATTGGGTGTTGCAAGATCATCATCATCATCATCCTCATCATATTCATCATCACCATTTTCATCATTATCACAGTCCCCATCATCATCATCATCATTGTCATCAATGCAAATCAACAAACTTCAGTTGAAAGGAGCTCCAATTTGCTTTTAAAGAAATTGAAGGGTAACCTAAGCTAGAAAATACAACCTACCCTGTAACAAAGCACAGCTTTTGCTGCTACCTACCTCTACAAGTCTTTCCATTGATATCCAATGTATAGCCCTCTCTGCAGGAGCAGCGAACACCTGAACTGACATCTGTACATGTGTGTTCACAACCTCCATTATCGGAACCACATGATGAGAAGGGATCAATAATATCTGCGGGAAAATAATACAGAAATGACATTAATAAAAAAAAGTCCAAACTAATAATGTTAAAGTTATAAAAATCTAACAAATATCTGTGCAAATATATCAATTTCCTGCAAGAAACCAAGGACTGCCACTTTAAGATTGAAAAAAAAATAGTGACCTATGTCTGTGCAGCCACTCACTCAGCAGTTTTAAGAGTTTTAAAGAGGTAGAGTACATACAAAAGCCTTTACATGAAAGGCCTGAAATTTAATGTACATATATTCAATATAATTTCCACTTTTATATTTTAATGTATATATGTCTTTATACTGCAGGTGTAGGGTTTTTAATCATTGTAGGTCTTCTTTGAGTAGAATCGAACAGAAAAGCATAGGCTCAGACAAGGCAGAGACTTAGGGCACCACGCAATACAAGTACGCACAATACAAATTTGGTATATAAATGTAGATTGTAATTATGACTTACTGCATGGTCCATCCGGTTCAACTAACTCATCACTACCGTCACCACAATCGTCTCGACCGTTACAAACTTTCCTGTTCCCTACGCAACGATTATTATTGCACTTGAATTGGTTTACGTTGCATAGGGTTGGTCCTGTAAAAAGGTAAATACATGTACACACGTTTAAGCATATTATCATTCTTATTACTATTGTTAAATATTATATCATTATCATAATCATCATTATCATCATTATCTTCATTATCATCATTTTTGTAAGTTTCATCATAAACACCATCATTATCATCAATATCATTACCACCATTATCATAGATCTCATCGTTACGATCAGTAATATTACATGTAGTTTATCATGATTATTATGATTTTCACTATCAGTACCATCTTTATCATCATTATCATTATCATCAATACATAACAAATTATTTGGTATTTGATATCTGTGGTGCAAAAGAGCAAATTTAAAAATAGAAGCATGGCTATTTTCTCAATATTCAATAGCTATATTAATATTCAATAGATCTTACAAATAACAAAGGGGCGAGCGTCCCTTGAGCCCCGCCTGAATCACAAATGTGTATTTTTCATCTTTATCATTATCATCATTTTTATCTACTCACTACAATATTCTTCATCACTACATGTATATATTGTCTCCACAATCACAATATTCAATAGATCTTACAAATAACAGGGGCAAGCGTCCCTCGAACCCCGCCTGAATCACAAATGGGTATTTTTCATCATTATTATTATCATCATTTCTATCTACTCACTACAATATTCTTCATCACTATATATTGTCTCCACAATCACAATATTCAATAGATCTTACAAATAACAGAGGGGCAAGCGTCCCTTGCGCCCCGCCTGAATCACAAATGGGTATTTTTCATCATTATTATTATCATCATTTCTATCTTCTTACTACAAGATTCTTCATCACTATTATCTAAACCAATGAAAATTTGGTGCGCAAAATTTTCAACAAGAAAGGATCACCAGTTGTTCATTAAGTCGCTTGTAACTTACAAACAGCTTTATGAAACACCCACCAGACCTTATATAATTTTTATCTACTCACTACAAGATTCCTCATCACTATTATCTCCACAATCATTCTCCCCGTCACATTCCCAGGCTGCTGTAATACACCGCCCTGAAGCACATTGGAACTGGTTGGACAGACACGTTGTTACCGCTGCAAAGATAAGAAAATTATATCAATATTATTGGCTACCTATATAGTGCACATGTCCAAATTTTGGTGCTCGTGGCATGACAAGATACAGTCGAACCTATTCCAGTGGCCGCCTTTCTGTAGTACAAGCCTGTCTTTAGTGGATGCAGATATTGTCCCCCATTTTCTCCAATTTGTATTAATGGAATATGTATCATGGATCCTGTCTATAAAGGCCATCTGTCTTCAGTGACCATGACTGGCCTTTACAGACAGGTTAGACAATAATAGATATTGTAGAATATACATGTAAACAACAGAAATAGAAAAGAAATAGAAATTCTCCTGAATACTATCAATGGCGGAAGAATAAATACATTAAGGGTTTAGGTGGAACATGAATCATCACATACATGTAGAATTCTGTCAATCTCAGAAGATAAAAGACAGATCACATACTCGAGAAATAACTTTATAGTCAGGGTTGATGTGCATTTTATTATTTTCCCAAATATGCTGTGATATACAGATGTACCCTATGGAAAAGAGGCCTTGTCCTAAAATGTATACAAAATTTAATGCCTGTTATTCATAAATCCCAGCCATGGCATAAATATCCACACTGTGCTGCACTCAACCCAGGTGAGGTGAATGGGTACCCAGTAGGAATAAATTCCTTGAATGCTTTGAGTGCCTAGGCAGCCCAGCTAAAGCCGGGGTAATAATAATAGCAGGGCCCGCTGGGAGAACAGTTTTCAGAACTGAAGTGGCTTCCCTGGGTAAATGTATCTATATTATTATTGTTGTTGTTGTTGTTTTTGTTGTTGTTATTATTATCATTATCATTATCATCATTATTATGAATTACAACATGTACATTGTACATGTAACTCTGTACAACATAATAAGGAAAACTTACGACAGTTCTGCTCATCAGACTGGTCCTCACAATCATAGTCACCGTCACAATACCACTGCGCTGTGATGCATATGTTATTAGCGCACAGGAACTCATTATCTCTGCATGTAATGTTAGCTGTAAAAGGAATAGAAGAGAAACATTCTTTTAATGGGAGAAATCAACTTTGTTGAAACAAACAAAAAATTGATTGAAAAATAAGTATGAAATGATGTGTCTGATGATATATTGAATACACAAATTTATAACCTAACTTTCAATTTTTCTGCACTTTATGAAATTCATATCAGATGACATATTGGGGAGGCTTGCTCGCTTGTGAAGCGACAAAAATAAAAACTTAAAGGCCCGTATTATCAAAACTAGGTTTCAATTGTACCATGGTACACATGCACATTTTTTAGCGCCAAATGCGTGCATTTAATTGGATTATTTTAGTGTACACAATGAAAAAAGTATAATCAAGTACAAAATATGCATAGTCCATGCTTTTTTACCATATGGTACCATCAAAACCTCTGTCAAGAATATGGGCCAAAATATCCACAATGCTTTCCTTTGATATATTTTTCATAGCTTTCATTTAGATATTTTTTTGGGGTACATTTATTGAAAAAACCCTTATGTCAGGGTGACGTTCCCCTTTAAAAGCTCCAATCTCAACTCAGATTTGTGCAGCTGAAGTAACAAAAGATCCTAATAATCTCTCAACAATAGAAGATGATAAATGAAAGCTTATTTGGTAAAGACCAAGACAATAGAACAGAATCAATATACAGCCTTTGCAATCCACCAATCCCTTAACATACTTAAGACACAGACAATAAAGATTTTTTTTGTGAGCCACTGATACAAAGCACTAAGAACATCCCAGGTCATTACCAATCGCTAGTCTACAAAATCATACTCTATGCTTGTTTTCTGAAATCGGGTGTAATTCAAACTTTAGTCTAAAGTTGGGGTTTAACTATGGATTTTTGTGACACAAATCTTTATTACAGGTGTAATTTACCTGCTCACTTGACATACAGATTAGTCATAATTGTCTTTGAACATGGGGAAAGAGCAAGGAAAACTTAAGAAATATACAATGTTGTAAACAAAATTTTTCATTTTCGACTTCAAATAACTTTAACTCAGACTTAGTCCATGGCCCAAGTTAAACTAGATTTCAGAATATGGGACTATGGGGGTGTTGCAAGAAAAATATGCGATCAATTGCAAATATTCTGTTGCAATTTTACAACTGATAGATCAACGTTAGTTATAGCAAATCAGATTAAACTTCTTGTTTCAAGGAGCAGATTAGCAATCGATCACAAATTTGCAATTAACTGCAAGACATATGATTGATTTAGGGACCGAAAATAGACTTGCAATTGATCGCAAGTTCCTTCCAACACCCCAATATGAGTTGAAAGATGAAACAATTTAACAGTGTGTGACAAAGTTGTGCTGTATTTAATGAATGGTCTCAGGGGTATACACAAAACCATGGAAACATTTCACTGACGATTTTGCTTACAGCCAATAAGATATAAAGATTTCAGTAGCTTATAACAATCAGTGACAATCTTTTTTTTTTCTGAAACACTCACCATGCAATTTACAGTCTTTAATTCCAGACAATTTGATTTTGTTTTATCATCAAAATTCATATATTTTTTCACACTACATGTACAGTGTAGTAAGAAGGGTCTGAGTCTACAGACTAGTCACTCAAGAATAAGCTCATCCTGAATTAAGCATTCATTGTCAAAGACTTACATGTAGCATTCTGGAATGAAGTCAAGCACTGATTTAGAGGAAGGTTAAAGGGTGGGACAATATGAATGGTTGAATTCTACAAAGCTTTATCTGATTGAGGATTACTGCATACAGTTGTATTCTATTAATGAATGGCTTGATGTACACATAATTATGTACTCATCATTTTGTTCTAAAATGCTGAAGACATTTGAATCATTAAATGTGTAAGATCAGTGCACAATGGCATCAATTCAAGAAGCAATCCTATTGTTCAGAGGGAGGGGGGGGGGTGAACTATAAATAACATGTAGGTCGAAAAAATGGAATATTGCAAAGAAAATTTTAAAGAAATTATACATAATTAAATGGACGCTCCGGGCTGAAAATGTTTATTTCTGAATAAGTAGAGTAAAATTTACAGAGCTATATGGTGAAAATTTCATCAAAATCTGATAATAAATAGCAAAGTTATTGAATTTTAAAGTTTAGCAATATAATGTGAAAACAGTTATATGCACGTCGTCATGAATATTCATTGGATAGGCTTATGATGTCACATCCCCACTTTCCTTTTTCTTATGTTATTACATGAATTTTTTTTTCTTTTTTTTCATACACGTATGAATAAATGTCTCCCTTGTAATGAAATAACTTTTAAAAATATATTACATGTATTACGTACCACAATGATCTTCATCACTATTATCATCGCAGTCTCTCTCCCCATCACACATATAATGCATTAGAATACATTGGCCTGTGTTACATGTGAATTGACCTTGTGTGCAGGCTCCTGTGTCGTGGTGGGCTGTGGAACAGAGATTAAATTGGAACATATAAAAATTGATGTCTTACTATTACTATGTCAATTATTTATTTCAGCAAAGAAGAATACACAGAAAGAAATTGATGAATATATATCCTCCCCCCTCTCTCACAACTTCCTCTTTCATCTTCTCCTACTTCTCCTCCTCATCAGCTCCACTTCCACCTCCTCCATCTTCTCCCTCTTCCTCCTCCTACCCTCCCCTCCTCCTCCTACCCCCCCCCCCCCTCCTCCCCTCCTCCTCCTCCCCTTTCCCCTCCCTCGATCCCTGTGAGAATTTAAACAAAAGACTGGGTATTATTTCTCAGTATCATAATTACAGTCAAACCTATGTCTGTCCCCATCTTGTGCCTCAAGTGACCACTATAACCTGATTCAAACGGTGGCAGAATATGTGGACAACGAACTTGTACATAAAGCCCCTATTTTGTGTTTCCCTAGTCCAGGGTCCCGTCTCACATAGACCAGTTATAGTAATAAATGCACCATTTCTATAACAAATTTACTGGCAGCCAATCAGATTGAAGGATCTTAGTAGCTTTTAACTGTTAGTGCAAATTTGCTATGACAACAAGTTTTATGAAACGAGCCCCAGGTTTGCCCCTAGTGGAAGGAAATCTACTTTCCTCAAAGTTACACTATCCCAATAACCCCACTCCATCCCCTTAGGCTAATAAAGTGGATTGGGGGTAGGGATAAAGTGATTTTTAGGAGTCTCCTTCTAAACTGGGCTCCAAGGAAAGTAGATCCCTTTTAAAAGGGGACCAACTGGCCTAGTTGCATGGTGACTTTAGACAGACTTCACTTGTTTTATTGTAATGGTGACTATGATCTTGATTACTTACAGCAGTTCTTTTCATCGGATCCATCGCTGCAGTCTCTATCACCATCACACTTCCATGCCTCATCGATGCAGCCCCCTCCGTCACAGGTAAACTCACCCTCACTACATACCGTCACTAAAAAACAAACAAACAAATAAACAAACTTACGGGCCTGTATTCTGAAGGATTTTCTCAGCTGAATTTGTGATATGATAATATCAAATACTTGTCGACTCTTTTAATTTATGTGAGGAGTCTCATCTATGAATGTTAAATTTGAAATAAAATCTCATCATCCACAGTGCAAAACCTAAAATTACTTAAAGAAATCAACAGTCAATATTAATGTTCATCAAAATATATAAATGTTATTAGCATGTTAACTTTAAAATCTGATTTTACTGTAATGTTTCAACCTGTTCATTAGCTTGAGATCACCAACGCCAACACCAACACCGAACTTGAAATCATTACTTTTCCTCAGTGCTGGTGTTGGTGAATGGGGATTTACATTTACATGTATATCGTCAACACCAGATATATATGTAATGCTCGGTTCCTCATTAGCATTCAGTATCAGCACTTGACACCAACTGCAGAAATAAATTCTATTTGCCAAAGTCAATACCAACACCAGTCACATTTCAAGTACAGTGTTGTGGCTGGTGTTTAACACCATCTCCCTTTTGCTACTTTTTGCTAAGCAAGCAAGACAAAAAGTAAAATTTGTCTGAGTCATGCCTAATGTTCCTCAGCACCCTTCCCTTCAGCTATAACTTGTCTGTCCCACATCTAGATTTCAATGGATTTTTCATAGAAAATTGTATTTTATTGAGAAAAATTAAACAAAATATGAGAAAATTGTATCGGTTCTGGTTAGCTGGTGGGTGTTTCATAAAGCTGTTTGTAAGATACAAATGACTTTATGCACGACTGGTGATCCTTTCTTGTGCTGTGCGATATCCGTATATAATTGATTTATGACCTAAGAACATGATCCATTCGTGAGTAACTTTACGAACAGCTTTATGAAACATTTGGGCCCATAACACAAAGCGTAGCGATGATCGTAGAACATTTTTCTAAGATTGATTGTATTATCTACATGTATAATGTTCAATCAATCAAGAAAATCAAGCATACGATTAATCGCTAACCTTTGTGTAACCGGACCCAGGGGACCGTTTCATAAAGCTATTCGGAAGTTAAGAGAGGAACGACTGGTGATCCTAAATCTCAAGGGCTAAATCATCACCAATGAATATATACCGTTTACCACAAGAAAGGATCACCGGCCAGTCGCTCTTAAAGTCACTCTTAACTTACAAACAGCTTTATGAAACACCCACCAGGCCTGGCCTTCGTATACTTACTGCAAGTTTCATCTGATCCATCTTTACAATCATTATCACCATCACAAACGAATGCACTTCTGATACAGTGATCATTGTTACACCTAAACAGGTCCTCCCCTTCACATTCTACACGTGCTGTAAAAGACAAAAAGAAAAGGGAAACATTCCATCAAAGATAGTAACAACACTACACACAAGTAGCAGACTGATAGAGATTACAATATACTGCAATAAAAAGACCATTGGAATACTGTTATAAATAACATTTTGGTTTATTGTTTTGATTACTAGTAATTTAGCACAACCTTTTATTTGATTTATACACAATATTCTCTTTAGAATCAATACATTTTTCAGATTTTCAGCAAATAAAATAAAATAAAATCCAGTCAAGTCAACTGAAATGAAGTCAAATCAAGTCAAGTCGAATCAAATCCAGTCAAGTCAAATCATATCATATCCTATCATATCATATCAAATCAAATCAAATCATATCATATCAAATCAAATCAAGTCAAATCAAATAAAAACGATTTAATCAAATCAAATAATGTAGACTCCGTTCACTTACAGCATTCTGCTTCATCTGAATTATCTTTACAGTCATAGTCTCCATCACAGACCCAGTCTGATGGGATACATACACCAGTACCACAGCTGAACTCTGACTCCTTACACGTGGGACGCTCTGTAAAAAACAACCATTTCAAATCAGCTTTATCAATTCTACTTCAAGATAACAATCAAATAATGATATCAATATATCTAGCATCATTTACATTGGTATTTCTGGCTAAGCACGAACTAACATTTTCAGCACTCAGGGCAAATAGGAATTAATCCTGCCAGGTACCCATTAATCTCACCTGGGTTTAGTGCAGCACAAGTTGGGTAAACTTCTTGCTGCTCAAAGTAAGCACGCCATGGCTTGGATTCGAACCCCCGACCCTCTGATTGAAAGATGAGAGTCAGAACTTCTAGACCATAATGTGCCCACAATACTATATCTACCATAATATTTTAAGCCAAGTTGTAATCAGAAATGTATTTGAGTAGAATCCTAACAAAATCATCTCCTAAATGTTAGCATATCAGGCAAATTCTTTTTTTTTTCCTGCGTTACTTTTCATAATTTAGTATACGTACTGTCTAAATCTGCAACATTGGATAGGCTTTATCATTGAGATGAATTGAGATTTCCAGGGCTCATTTTTTTTTGTTTCAAGAGCTCTTTTGATCATTTCGAGGCTAAATTGCCACCAGCCTCTGTGTAATATTTTCCCTATTGCATATTAGTTGAAAACACAAGATACATAGCAGGGTTCCCACAGAAATTTTAAAACAGAATTCCATGACTTATCCATGACTGAATTGCTGCTTTCCATGACTTCCCGTGATGTCAATTATAATAGCAGAGTATGAGAGTAGCAAGATGGAAAGCTGCCATAGCCAAGAGGTAAATGCAATTCCATGACTTTTCACAAAGTTTCCAAATTCCCTGACTTTCCGTGACCACAAATTTTTCCAGGATTTTCCATGACAGTGGGAACCCTGACATAGTATCTGTATACTGATGAAAAATATAATTATGTCCATGTCAAATGGCTTGATGACATCATACATGTAACTAAAGGTTATGATATCTTACCACAATCTATCTCATCTCCATTGTCCCCACAATCATCATCTTGATCGCATCTCCATTTAAGAGGGATACACATACACTCCGCGTCCTCCGTCAAGCGAGGGCAGGAGAACTGGTACGGCAAGCAGCTACAGTCCGAGCTTAACCTTCCTCGTACACCTGTCATGAAACAAAGAACAAAATAAAGAATATATGCTAAAAAAAGAGTGACAGGAAGTCTAATAAAATGATAGAAATAAAACTCCCAGTACAGTCATATTTCATGAGTTCAATTTTTTCAATCTTTTCATCATCTTCAGGCAGATTCTATTTCTGAAAAAAAGAAAATCTACTTTAATTTGTAACTTTCAAAAACATGAGTTCACTGGGGACCCATAACATCATACTTACAGATTGATTTGATCACAGGGGTGATTTTTATGATCAAACGTAAAATCATTCCTGTGATCTTTCGCTACACCTATTTTTAGGGAACCCAGATGTAAACAACATTTGTGGAAAATATTCATGGTGGTTTTATAAATTCCCTTTTGTACCAAAGTTTGTAGCTCTGTAAATTTAAATTATATGCTGATTTCATGAATAAATGATAATAATGAAAATAAAAACATTAACAGCAACCCTTATTACCAAGGGTAGCCACTTCACCCTTAAGCTGTTCTTCCTGCAGGGGCTGCATTTTAAAATTAATCAAACCATTCTTCATTCTCATATACTATACAAAAAAGGCAGAAGGTTCCATTTTCAGAAAGAACAAGTAAGCCAGGGATGGAACCCACAACCTCCTATTCATGAGGAAGGCATCATACCACTGAGCCACCATGCCCACTTCAAAGTGGTGTGGTGGTAGAAAAGGATCTCTTAAGTCATCATGTTTATAATAGATCAATCTATTACATGCATCAAAGTACAATGTACGTACATGTAGAGGCAGAAAATCTTTTCCCCTAATATATCCATGACATGTTAGCTTTTTACATGTACCATGGAATATGTGTAAATTCCAGAGTACTCCAATGGAGAAATGTGTCAATATTAGCAGTAAGTACAATCTTGATATTAAGCTCAATTCATCATCTAGTTTAGAAAGCTCTTAAAATGTTTATCTGCATTCATATTCAAACAAAAGCTCTTGTTAAATTTCTGTTTCTCCACTCTTAGTTGATGTGTGATTCATTACAAATTGTTTCATCCATTGAAGAAAATGTAAAGTTTGAGAGAATACAGAGGATAAAGGGATAAAAGATACAGAGAAGGAGAAAGAGAGAGAGACAGGGAGACAGAAAAGGGAGCGAGGGGGAGAGACAAAAGGCGGTGCTGCACCAGCCCGAGTTTGCTCAATCTCAAGATTTTAGCCCGATCAGCCCTCTACGCGATTAATCTCGAGATTCAAAAAACCCGTCTCCACCATCGCAAGAGAGATTCCTGCTCGAGCGAGGCATCGATGCATAATGGTCTGACGACGGCGTCTGCACCTGCGAATTAGCGGGATAATTTGTAAAATAGCTCGCTATTTTGCAAATAATCCCAAGTTGACTTGGGATTGCAATCTCGAGATTAACCCTGCAAACTAGCGCGATAATTGCGTCTCCATTACAAATAATCTCAAGATTGTTCAGATCGAGATAATTTGCCGGATCAGAAATAGCGTGCTAATTTGAAAACTCGGGCTGGTGTAGACGGCTCTAAAGAGAGGTGGATTGGATAAAGAGAGTGAAAGATGAGGCTGAAAAAAGGAGGGAAATTGAATGAAAATAATATGAAAATGTGAGAATCAAAAAGGGGGATTAAAGTAATGTAAAATAGAGGAAAATGTGTAAGAAGGAGGAAGGTGTGGGATGAGAAACAGAAGAGTATTAGAGAAGAAAAACTGAATAGGTTGAGGAAATATAACAAAGTTAAAGGTGCTAATAATGATAGAAATACCATTGAAGAACAAACAGATTGTTACGGAGACAGAGATGAAAAGGAACGAGAAATGTGAATTTGAGAATAATCAAAAGTACCAATGAAGAGAGATGGAGAAAGAATGAAAGAATTAAAGACAGATAGGCAAACTGAGGGACAGACAGAGAGAGAGAGAGAGAGCTACAGAGAGGGGTTAAAAGTTGAGTAAATTCAACTTGCTTTACATTCCTCATTTCTGGTGCACTCATTCGTTACCAGGGTCGACCGAGAAAAACACATCCCATAATTGGATTGGGGTACAACCTGAATAAGAGCCAATCAAAACACAATTTAACACTCCGCTGATTTTCATATTTATCTTGCTTGTTCCAACAAAAAACAGATTCTGACCAAAAGGATTCAAAGTCAGTTTTTATTGCAAGAAATGTATTTTTCATAATGAACTGTTGCCAATTTGACTGTGATGTATTAGAAACTAATCTGTCTTTACATTAAAATAACTTTTAACTTCTGTTCTGACATCTGTATGATTTAAATTTGCTTTGTAAACATGCACTTTTAAACATGTACTTTTCATAATGAACTGTTGCCAATTTGACTGTGATGTATTAGAAACTATTCTGTCTTTATATCAAAATAACTTTTAACTTCTGTTCTGACATCTGTATGATTTAAATTTGCTTTGTAAACATGCATTATCATTGTTTTAAAGGATAAATCAACTTTTTTTTATTGAAGTTATATGTTTCTTTATGATGAAAATTGAGGTACTCTTATCTGTTCCTAGTGTATTTACCAGGACTCCAGGAGGCCATTTCACAAAGCTGTTCGTAAGTTAAGAGTGACTTTAAGAATGACTGGTGACCCTATCTTGTGGAACATGATCTTCATCATTAAATGTTCAATGGTGATTATTATGCTTACATGAAAACAAGGTTCTCCAGTCATTCTTAAAGTCACTCTTAACTTAATAAGAACAGCTTTATGAAACACCCAACAGGTACCTAGAAATCCCAAACTTACATTGAAGGGCATGTTTGCTCTCTAGGTCACATAGGTTTGCATGTTTACGAACGTGTTGTTACAATGAAGTGTACATTTGAAAAAGACTAACTTTGGTCAGAGGTAGTGCATATTTACTTCCCTTAAAATAATCACTGGATAAAATGATGTACACTATTAAAAAGTCATTAGTTTTCATGTGTTTTTTAATGTCTATGTAGGCCCCAACATGTATTTGGCTCTTGTTTGTAAGTTAAGAGCGACTTTAAGAACGACTGGTGATCCTTTCTTACGCGCTAAATAATCACCAATCAACATTTAATGGTGAATATCATTAACCACAAGAAAGGATTACCAGTCGTTCTTAAAGTCGCTATTAACTGATATGAACAGCTTTAAGAAACGGCCCCCTGGAATCGTAGAAATGAAATGACTAGTACCCTTTTTACATACGCTAAAATTTCCTTAACCCCGTACTATAGGTGGGGCTAAATGGCAATTTAGCCCCACCTATAGTACGGGGTTAAGCTTAGCCCACTTTCTTTTTACACAGCATTTTTGCAAAGTGGGCTAACCCCACCTTTAGTACGGGATTATTTGGCCCTGCAAAAAAGCAGGGTTATCCCAGCAATTGCGGTGCTAAGAGCGATAGTACGGGGTTAAGATCGCTAGTGTAAAACGAAAGTGGGCTAAGCTTAACCCCGTACTATAGGTGGGGCTAAATGGCAATTTGGCCCCAGCTATAGTACGGGGTTAAGGAAATTGTAGCGTGTGTAAAAAGGTACGAGTGAAGTACTTGTACTACGAATGATCGACAAAAACCACTAGTCCGGGGTTAGCGAGTTTCGTGTGTGAAAAGCAAGGATTCCTTATCCGGGGTTAGCAATAACAATTTGGCATGTGTAAAAATGAAAAAAAATAGTACGGGGTTAAGGATAGTACGGGGTTAGCGATAGTCCGGGGCTAAGAAAATCCTGTGTAAAAAGGGTATGAGATTCACCCATCCCTAGGCCTGCATGTCAAACAGAGCAGATTTTATCATTGTTGCCTGATTTGATAAAAACTTTTAATAATCTGAATTATTTTTCTTTTGGGAGTTAAAGGCCTATATGTTCAGATGGTGGGGCACCAAGGGGGGGGGGGTAGCCTTTGAAAAAATGAGTAATAACAAATTTAATTCTTACCCCTAGACACAAGCTTTGTTGATTTAATGATACAAATCTATAGTCATCTTTACAATGACGGAAAGCAAAGACAACATCTAGAAATGACTACTATAAAGCACAGCTTTGCATTACCTTTTTAGTAAAATATATTGGACAACTTTAAATTCTTATTAATTTACCAATCGCTTTTATGCACAATAACCCTGCCTTCTGCAAAAAAGAATATTTTTCATTACATCTGTTCCACATTCTAATGTATAAAATTGCGAAAAAGCTAAAGAAGTTTAGCACAAGTGTAGCAACTCGGAGAAATCTCAGGGTTTCGCCGTAGATATGGTACATGTATAACAGGGTCATGAAAAAGGATGAAGAAAACAAAAACGTTTTCTCTGATTTGTTCCTAGTCTTGGGCAGACCGTCAATGCTGAAAAAAAAAAATTTGGTGTAAACAAGTCCCAAGTCAACATCTCCTATTTACATCGCACACAACCTTTGTTTGATGGCCATGCGTGCAAGAACAAAACAATAGCGCTGGCATTACTCCTTTTTGAGTTCCTTGGAACACTGTGAAAACATGTTTATCCGCTCTTTACTTCTCCTTGAAGAAGCAGTCCTATGGAGCCATTAAGGGCACAAGGTCCCATTAATAGGGTGGCCTTCTTTAAAATGTGGGTTTTTTTTACGTTCCTGGAATAAAATGAAAATACCTCACCTTAAATTGCTCATGAATTCCTTTCTTTCGAATGATGATTGTTATTTTGTGCCACGATGAAAACAGCATACATTGGCGGTTTTTCTTTAATTTCCACTTTTTTGTTGTTAAAATACTCTTGCCATTCTCTCTCTCTCTTTCCAATTTCGTATCTCATTCTCTCACCCCACACATACTGTACACTTGTCATCTTTCGATAATTCTAAATTTCTTTCCTCTTCTCTTTTTTTCTCTCATGCTTTTTCAAATTTTTTGTGAGTGTGTCATTGTGTGTCACTCTCTCTTAATACTTACACACAGCGAAACACACGTTTGCCCCCCCCCCCATCATGTATTTTGATAATTTTTTTTCCTCCTATCTTCTCTCTACCTCTCCCCCATTCATCTTGCTGGTATTTTCAAACAAAATACTGAGGAATGTTCCACATGTAGGCCTACATTTACTTCCTTCAAAAAAAAGAGTAAAAATAACTTTACTTTGTAACTCTCGTCTCCTGGCACCTTGAGTGGTTCCGTGAGGCCATGTTAATAAGAAAGCAAACATGCCGTTTACAATATCAGCAAACAAATCTTTTTTTTTCTTTTACATTCGCTCAGGCACCTGGGAAGTTGTTATTCCAAATATTGTTGCTTCGGTAAAATATATTTGAGAAGTGTGCCCTGGCTATTAAGCATTGCCTCATGTTTCACTTACAAAATCATTTATTATAAAACAATTTTTCAATGTTTCATATGCATGCAAATGACGCAATACCTTTGCATAATGAAGTGAATTGCAAAGCTTGATGGTGAACCCTGTGGAACAAGTTTGCTTGTGTGAAAGTAGAAAAAAAAAAACGAAAAAAATAAGATCAATGGAAATTTGAGTAAAATTGGACAAACAATAAAGAAAGTCATGAGCATTTTAATATCGAAACAATAACACTTTAATATCCTCCAAATCCCCTTGGCAATGCAATAAAGATCTGTGATGTCACAACTCTCCTCTTGGACACTGAAAATATACCCCAAAATATCTCTTTTTGCTAATTCTAATGATACATGTAGGATAAATAATTTTCCATTATATAATTGTTGTGCAAAGTATATCGCATACATGTCCTCTCACAAAAAGAGTACATCAGATTTTGCTAAAAACTTCTGTTGGATAAAACTGAAATATGGGGAAGTTGTGCATAAGTTACATCACAGATCTTGGTTGCATTGCCAATGGGAAGATCTACATCACAACTAGTGATGTCAATATTCAAGTGCCCACAATAACAACAACAACAATAATAATAATAATAATAACAATAACAATAACAATAATAATAATAATTATAAAATTATAATTTTTCTTATTATTCATTTCATCTGCCTCAAACTTTCATTGATCTGTCTCTTCGATCTTTCTCTTTTATAAATATATTATGTATTCAACTGGTCTGGAGGGTTTCATTTCCTTTATAACACTGCCAATCTTTGCGATACGCACGGTTTCCAGTTCCAAACAGAAAAAAAAAAGCATTAAAAAACTTTCAGTGTGAATGACGCTTAATCTTATACAACACATTGATGTACAGTGTGTACACGTCAAGAAAATGATTCACAAGACACTATAGGGTGTGCCTATTCAACAATGCATGACGAGGGAAAACATTCGTGTGAGGCGAGCGATAAAGATGAGAGTTTGTACAATTTTCAATCGAGCATTAACAATAGGATGACATCTATCAAACTGTCATCAAAACTGTCAATCTGATTTTACCCCATAAAGTCTCATTTTGCCCCTCTCTTTCTCTCATTTGAACCTTTCTACTTCTCCATTTTATTTTCTTCTTTCTTTCTTTCTTTTTCTTTTCTTTCTTTTTTTTTTGGGAGGGGGCAGAGTAAACATGGACTGTCCTTGTTTTTAAAAAAACCTTCAAATGAATGCAAATCGAAAATGTATATTGCACTATGAAATACTTTGGAAATGGGGTAAACTGTTATATGCACTCATAATGTCCCCAGTTACCCAAATTTCCCCAGATAAATATAGGCCGACATTATTACAAAAGGTATACCTTATTACAGAGTGTATTTGATTATTTTTTTATACAAATTAAGATACATATGTGTATGGTGGGAGTAAAAAAAGCAATGTATTCCCTTATAGTCCTACTCCTACTTGTACGTGCGTGTAACAAGGGGTCAAGAAAAAAAGGTTCGACTACTTCAATGAAATATTCTTCAAGCCGAAGCATTATGTTACAACCAAAGCACCCTTCCAAAGATTTCATAAGATGAGAAAAGGGGATGAAACCCTACAGATGTCTTGGGGGCCAACAAGGTTTATAATCTGCTTCTATACCTTTAGTTCTATTCCTTCTCTCACAAGTCTTGGATCTTATTTCTTGGGAAGGGACCAGTTGATGTTGTAGTCTACTTTCCAGCCTCAGTTGTTAATCGGGGCCAGTATCACCGTACTGTTCGATCAGGTCTGAAATGCATTTTTTTTCCAGTGGATCCCATTAACAAACCTTTGTAATCTCTTTTAATATTCTAATACTTCCAAAAATAAACGTTATTCTAAAAGGACCCCCCAATCAATCATTTATTAAAAATTTAAATCCCTTCGAAGGGTTCCAATACTTCCAAAAATGTGTGTTAGTTTAAAATGCTTTTCCCCCTAACACATCTCTGTATCTCTTCCAAGTTTTCCATTTAAAAATGTTATAGAATTTCCAACAGCATTTTTTACAGCGTAAACTCATTTGGACTTTATGTTCTGTTAATAATTACATGTACGCTTTTAATTGCTCCCAATTCCTTCTCATGTCTCCAAAGAGGTTTGAAAACGAAGACTGCATGCAAAGGAAGAAAGGAACGTCACCAATAGAATGTCACTAAAATACCAGAGTATGCATAGCTCTCGATTTAAAAGTTCCTTTAGAAGTCAGGAGGCAGACGTGAATAGGAAGCCCAACGAGAAGCCCAAAGCATGCACGCAAACTTTTTCTTTGAAGGCTCTTTTTATTCCCACCAACTACTACCATGTAAAAACCCCTACTGCTTGAGATTAAAGAAAAATTCAGAGGTCCGTGACTGGTGATTGCATGAAAGATACTATATTGTACAATAACTTTGCCATCCAATGGTGTAGCCATGGTAACAAAACTTTACAGCCAATCAAATTCAAGGATTTCAAAGAAGTTAGCATTGGATGTCAGTACCTGGAACTTGGTAACTTTTATGCAACAGGAACCCAGGGGAAAAAATTGATATAAAAAATCATGACCAGAAAGGAATTTCACGCAGTCAGAGGTGTAGGGACAGTGATTTCTCGTTTTACCGGTAAATAAAACGGAAATTCCATTTGGTTCTTATACTTTTCATGTAAAAATTCATGGAATTCACCTTTGCAAAACGGAATTCGGGTTCTAGCAGTGTACATTTTCAGTGACAAAAACAGAATTTCCATTTTTAGATCAAGTTGAAACGAATTACAGATTTTCAGAAATGGAGAAGACCATTTTCTTTAATGGAAAATCACTGTCTCTAGTGGTGTACCTGAAAAAATTAATCATGAGGGGCAAAACACTTTCAGGTCAACTGAGGAAAAAAGGAAAAGGGGTCAAAGGTCACTGCAGTTCTGGAAACACCTTCCTGTACTATTTTTCTGACAATAAGAGCAAAAAGCAAAAATTAAAGGTCATCAAAATTCTGTCAGGGGGAGGGGCACTGTCCCCCCCCCCCCCCCCCCCCCCCCCCCCCCCCCCCCCCGTATAGTGAAGGTCTATTACATGCCTGCATGAAGCTCCAATTACACTGATTAATACATGGTTGGTATCTGGGCCTATATAACAATAGAACTGATCGAGCAGAATCAGATGCAAGCTAACAGATGGAAGCTTCAAAGAATTGCTTATCAAAGCTCAGGTTAAGTCAAATAAATATTTGTACATCACCAAGGTGATATTATACTCATTCTTTTTTGTTTATATATATATTTTTTTACTTGATTTGATAAAAATTAGATGTGGCATGAAAATGACCGATGACCAAAATATTGGGGTATTCTGAATATGCGGCCATAAGGACCGCACAGAAATGCTGTTAGCACTAACAGTGTACTATTAACAGAGGCCCTGTTACAACCGGTAATGTGGCGGAGATGCCTAATGTTACAACAATGCATTGCTTACACATTGAAATAGATGGTTTGACTTAAAGATCCAGACCGGACCCGAAAATGAAATTGATAAATTATATACCAATCGAAAGCTTATAAGCTACTAAATACACCAAGGTATGCTTTATGCATTTTCACCGCTTCCCAGCTGAGTATTTTGCTTAAGAATATTCCAATTATCGGGTTTCGAACCCCGCTTAGAAAATAGGCTTTATTGTGCTTTTCACCTGCCTTGAGACCGTGACGTCACGTTGTGTAAGAAGCGTCGTGATTCCATAGGTTTGTACACAAAAAAACTGGGGATTTTTTTGCTTTCCAGATAACGCATTTCATTCTCTTCACTTCTATCACAGAGGGATATCACATATATTTTTACCCACAAGCTTGAATTTATGAAATCTGCAGTTTTTAACTAGTTTTTGCCATATTTTATTTCCTGCTTATTTGGCGCAGATTTCAATTCTATCTGCATTTAGATTATGTATAACAACTTTTCCTGACATAGCAATTTAGGCCCAATAAGAGCCAAACAAAGAAATCACAAAAAAGGTAGTGAATAGTTGTAGCTTTACAACAATTTGAACAGTGAATAATTTTGAGTGCCATTTTCATCTGAAAACGAAAAAAAAAATGGATTCATAACATGGAAATGGAAGAAAATACCCAATGCTTTTGTACACAAACCTATGGAATCACAACCCTCCTGACACAACGTGACGTCATCATTTCCAGGCGACGTGGGGGTGCTCAATCGAAGCGTACTTTGGAGAAGCAGTTTCTTTGATTTTTATTTAATATTTTTAACTATTGGAAGGAGATACTGTATGTAATATTTTTGGTATATTCGTATTGTATGAATCATTACCTTTATTTTGATATATGATTGTTTTTACACCGGTCAGGGTCTTTAACAATCCGAAAGATATGACTGAGCTTATTGTTAGCACACTGTTAGGCTAACAATGTTTCTGAGCGGTTGGCACTGGTAGTGACTTGTGCATATATATATATCCCTCTCATTCAATTAAAACAGCAAGTTGCATATTATGTGTTACTCCAATGTCTGGATTCACTTCTTGATCAAATTTTCAATCAGCTTCTGTGCTGGCAGACTACTAGGGACCTTGCTGTACACAAATCCCAGCCAGGGACTTTAGACTACATATTCAGACTACTTTCCCTGTGTGAAGGGTTCACAACGGAAACGATCCCTTTCTCAAACTACAGTAGTCTGAAGGCACAGACCCTGATCGGAACTTTGTTCAATAAGTGGGTCTTCACACAAGAATAGCACCTATGTACAAGTTATTGACAGACATGTACCTTTATACAGGCTACATATTCAGACTGTGTTCCTCCAGTAAAGGGTTCACACCTCAAACTATCCCTTGCTCTTGCTGCCATTTCATATGACAGGCAGTAGATTATAGTCGCCTGGACTCCCTTGGCATGGCAGTACAACATAGTGAAGAGAAAAGAAACTTCAATACAAGACTGGACGTCAATCACAATCTATTGTTACTAAAGAATAGCTTTAAGACTGCCTTTTAGCAGTTCAGTACACCACTCTTTCACCCAAAAAAATGTCCCATTCAACGACAGCGACTGAGTATTGAGGATTTCGTGGCATTCACCTTTTCTAGAGACTGAATAGACTATACAGAAAAGATGAGAGAAAGAATCAACACATAGTCCTGAAATCTTTTACAGTCCATATCTCTCAAAATCAGTGGATTTAAACAAAATTATGGTCACTTTATAAGAAATATTGAATAACATTGGGATGCTAAATACTACCCCAGCGCAATCAAGAATTTGGATGGAATTAAATTATCGAGATACATGATATGGTCTTTCGAACATTTTCATGCACTTCCATTGAAAGAATATCCCCAATATCCTTTAATGTACATCCTGTCCCTCAATGTTCCCTGACATTTTATAGAACATTGGAATGCTATAAATACCCAACATAATCAGAGCTTCAGACAGAATTGAATATTACACACAAAATCTTTTACTGGTCAAGTGACACACTATAATTTGCCCGCCAGCTGACCCTACTCATGATAAAAATGAGTCAAATTAATTTTAAAAAGTTTTTCAAATAACATACATGTACATGTAGGCCCACTTTATTAGTCTTTTAAAGTGTACCATGACAAGTTTTTAAATGAAGCGACACAAATAATTTGTAATGCACATATGTGTGTCACTGTGATATTTGATAGTGTGTCATGTCACACATAACTAAGTGTATCATAGGACAATCCCTGTTCAATACATCATTTGACTCACTTATGTGTGCCATTTGACTCAATTTAGTGAGTCATTTGACTCTCACTTTACAGGGAGTCACCTGGGGACAAGTTAACTAGTCATTTTAACTAGAAAAGTTTTGTGTGTATGATCATGACATGTACATGTACATGACACATTTCCATGATACATGCATGATGATCATTTGAATATTTTACGCACTTTCATGCCTGATCCTTCACACTCCACATCCCCCAAAACTGTAGCATTCTCCAAATTTGAGTAACAAAGGCGACAACTTAAATCTTTACAATTGGGCCAAATCTCGTCACAATGGAGAGATAGAGGGAGGATTTGACGCAAATGCCTACAGGGATTTATAATGCTTTACACTAAATGTACCTTACAAACTGCATGTAAATCACTTTTCACAAAATTCCCAGTTAAGCCTTATTGCGTTGTACAGTGACTACATGTACATGTATCCTTATGATTCTAATGCACATTCTAAAATTTGCGTGAAATCGAAATGAGTTCATTAAAGGGAAAAATCCAATGGCCCATATTCTGAGGTGCGTTTATCTCAGGCCATGGTCTCTGTGTTGAAATTATTGGAAACCACAAAAAGCATTCAAAATTGCATTTGAATACATGTTTCATATCTTTACTTGGCTGTTTTATCATGATATTGCCCTCGTAGCAAAAAAATTCCAGCGATAATGACAGTGACAAAGATCATATTATGCAGAACATGTAGGCTCTATGTCAAATCAGAAATGAGTCCTATTAATCATTCTAGGGGCAGAAAATTAGAATAAATATAAAATAATAAAAAATAAAAGAAAAAGTGAAAAAACACGGCATCAGTAGCTCGCTTGATCCATATTTATGCTGATGCATGTTTTAATAAAATAATGCAAATTTAAAAAAAAAAGTTTTGGTGACATTTTCAAGGTTTACTCATTCCAAATCTTTTCTGCCTCGAGTATACCCTTTAATAGTTTCATATTAAAACCTGAAGTATGATCATGACTGTCTATAACCTTTATTTCTCTCTCTATCTCTCTCTCTCTCTCTTTCTCTCTCTTATCTATCTATATTTCCATGTAGGTCCATGATCTTCCTTTCTCTCTCTCACTCCAATAAAGGCCAACATAAAAAAATAAACAAGTTTTATTGGTTATTAACTGGTTTTTATCAATACTTTATGGTTTCTGCAGATATTTCTTCCCAATTTCTTGAATTACTTCCACCTGAATGACTAATAAATGAATCATGAAAAGTTTTGAAAACCCCTTTGCAAAATCACATAATTCGCATCTTATCAGTCGACCCATCGGAGAAAATTAAAATCACGTTGATAAATGGGAATCATGCTCTGATAAGTTTTATTTTGCATTTTTCTTTTGTGGATACCCCCAGGTTAATAAGTTTTACCTCCAGGTTGCGGAGTCATAAATAATTGTGGTTTTCATTCAGGGAATTCATACTGAAGCGTTCTTTACATTACAAACCAAAGGCATTTTCTTCTCTTTTTTTAACCAGAAAGAAAATTTGCACAAAATATCAATGAAAAATGTTGATAACCTGATCCTTTCATAGTGCAAAAATGGTGTAGAAAAAAGGGGAGAGGGGTCGAAGATAGAGGGACTAGAAGAAATATTTTCAAAACAAAACAGAGAGGAAGACAGAGAAGGACAAGAAGACAATATTAAACAGAAAGAGAGAAAGCAAAAAAGACAGTGAAAGACAGAGGATAAGAAGACAGATAAGGAGAGATGAAAGGGGAAGTATACAAGAGGTATCATGAGAAGAGAAAATAGTAAAAGAAAGAAAGGGAGATGAAAGATAGAGAGAGGACAAGACAAACAGACAGTGAAAGGAGCAAAGAAGACATAGAATGAAATGGAAATGAAAGAAGAATGATATAGGACGAAGAGATAGAGAGGGAGAGATGAAAGAGGAGGAATTTAGAGAAGAAAAACGAGATAGTAGAAGATGGTAAAACTGAAGAAGGAAGGAAAAGATATATGTAGATAGAAGAATCATGAGAGATGAGTAAAAGAGAAGAAGATGAAAAAGAGAAGAGTGGAATACAGCAGAAAGGAGGATAGAGGATGAGATGAAAAAGAAAGAAAAATAATACAGGATGAATCATGAGAAGAGAGACGAGTAAAGAAAATGAAAGAGAGAAGAGAAGAGTGGAATACAGCCGAAAGGAAGATAGAGAATGAGATGAAAAAGAAAGAAAAATTATGCAGGAAGAATCATGGAAGAGAGAAGAGGGGAAAGGGGGATGAAAGATAGAGAGAAGAGAAGAAAAACAGACAGAGGAAGAAAGCAGTGAGATAAACAGAGAAGAGGAAGATGATAAGAAATAGAGAGAAAACAGATGGAATCATGAAATGAGACAAGAATGAAGGGAGAGTGAATGAAATAACAAATAACTCTCTGTTTGAAACAAAAAAAACGGTCCCAAGGCAGAGAGCGTTTATTTCACAACATATTCATCTGTTTCTTTTCAAGAAAACTTGCTTGAAATTCAAACCACATTCTTTGAATGACTTTTTAAGATGCGTTGAGGGATTCTTTTCAGAGAAAAAAAAGGGAGTTACTTGCAGGTACAAACTTATACAAAGATGGTGAAATAGCAATCATTAGAGGGTGAAATGACTCCAGAGATATATTTTCTCTCCACAACAAGTAAAATTGAACAAGAATCCACAGAAGTGCCCCAAACTGCCCCCACCCAACCCAAAAGGTAAATTAACATTGAAAAAGAATCCATAATAGTGCCCCAAACTGCCCCCTCCCCACCCAAAAGGCAAATTAATGGGCATTCTTTGAATGATAACACATAAACAGAAATCTTATCAAAACGCATCCATGGAAGAATGTGCCGTGATGAAAAATTAGCCGCCAAGGCAACCATGCGGAAAACAACCTGAAAAATGTAGTTGGCAATTTGATATCTGACGGCACATTGGTGTCTTCAACTCCCTATTTGCATATGAGAGCCGTTTAAATTCACTACGCTGGGTGATTTCAATTTCAGTGTTTACCTTTTGGTGTTGGTGTTAGGTCAATTTTTACAAGAGTATAACACCAAACATAAAATGAAGATGGTCCTGAAAAGTCACTCACTAGTTGTTATGGCGTCAATAATGTGATCTGGATCAGTTTTACAAACTCAGAATAGGTTTTGGAGCTAGGGGAAGCAATCTAAATTCCAACAACAACACCAATGCCAACACCGGACTTGAAATCACTACACTGTAGGTATACAGGCACTCGGTCTTGGTCCACTTCACAGATAGTCCAAAAGCACAGTGGGCTAAGTCATTCAGTCTAACTATCAATCTAGTCTAATTACAGTTAGGTCTACATGTACATCACACTTGGTCTATTGCCAGTTGGCCTAATTATCATTTTATTTTTTAGTCTAATGCCTACTTGATTTAAATCAAACTTCATCCACTACATGTATATCATTTTTCACCTAGTCATATGAACAATTCACCTGACATGCAGACTATATAATACTGGTGTGAGACCTACTGCATAGAGGAAATGGGTAGGCATATAGCCTATGACTGGAAATTAAATTTGGGCTAAACGGGATTCCCAGCTTTGCAAGAAAACAAAATTCAATCATTTTTCCCTGATTTTTAGCCTGATGAAGTTTGAAAATACCCTGATAATTATTTAAACCCATTCCCAGTTTCGCATTGTTTTCTAAGTTGTTGCAGTGAACTACATGTATTTTAAGTATAAAAACAATAATGTACAACTAATTACGGTACTACATGTATGACACAGGCATGTAATGGCCTCCCTTCTCCCCATTCAGCCATCTTTTCCTTACCTTATACAGAAAGAGGTTGATTCAAGGCAACAAAATAGCTGTTCTCACTACGTTCCTAAAACTAGTTTACTGGAAACTAGTTTAGTGGAAACTAGTTTAACGCGTAGTGAGAACGGTCGAAGCGGTCTTGGAAGCGATCTTCCAAACCAGCTTGGAAAACCACCTCGCGATGTAGTTTTCAAGATCGCTTTGCCTCGTTAAACTGGTTTTAGCGTAAGTGAGGACACAACCATTCTACAGGAAGCGATCTTCGCACATTTTGAGCGCGCTACTCCACACGACAGGTGTAGAATGCCTATGCTGTGGTTTCGAATTTCGCGTGAAACGTGTCACCCCACTGAGAGCGTTTCCATAGCGACAAGAGCACTTTACGTGAAGTGATTTTGAAAACCACTTTCGTGTGATCAAGTGGGAACGCTAGCAAAGCGATCTTCCAAAGTGGTTTCCTGAATCGGTTTCCAGTAAACTAGTTTTACAAAGTGTAATGAGAACGGCCTCTATGACTGACGACCATGCTTTCGACTTTTGGGCCGATCAAAATTCCCTGATTTTCCCTCATTTGAGGCATTTTTCCCTCATTTGAGGTATTTTAAAATCAAATTCCCTGATTTTTACCTGACTGGAAAAAAGTAAAATAATTTTCCCTGATTTCCCTGATGGGCTGGGAACCCTGGCTATTAAAATGACAAGTAGACTGAATTGTTCTAAGGTGAACTGGTTGAAGATGAACTAGGGTTAACCTGCCATATGGGATGAGAGGTCAAATGGAAAGTAGACAAACTGGTTGTGGACCAAATACATGTAAGATTAGACCATGTCGGATGGGACCAACCAGTAAATAGACCAAGTGAGTGTAGACCAAGACACCGTTCTCACTACCTTCCTAAAACTAGTTTAGTGGAAACTAGTTTAACATGTAGTGAGAACGGACGAAGCGATCTTCCAAACCGGTTCAGAAAACCACCTCGCGATGTAGTTTTCATAAAGATCGTTTTGCCTAGTTAAACTGGTTTTAGCGTAAAGTGAGGACACAACCTTTCTTCGTGAAGCGATCTTCACACATTTTGAGCGCGCTACTCCACACGACAGGTGTAGAATTCCTACGCCGCAGTTTCGAATTTTGCGCGAAACATGTCACCCCACTGAGAGCATTTCCACAGCAACAAGATTGCTTTACGTGATTTTGAAAACCACTTTCGTGTGATCAAGTGGGAACGCTAGCAAGCTATCTTCCAAACTGGTTTCCTGAATCGGTTTCCAGTAAACTAGTTTTAGAAAACGTAATGAGAACGGTGTCCAAGTGGCTATTCCTTATGGCAGGAAAAAGCAGCCTTGCATCAAATTGGATCCCAGTATTTCTAAAGCAAGGACACCAACTTGTAAGATTTGAGTCGAAAGGGTGGAGGCGAATAACAGAGTAAAATGAAGACCTAAAGAAGTTATGAAAACAGGACTTGTATTTTTTGAAGTGGAGCCATTAGTGATTGGATAGCCATTATTGCTTCAAAAGCAGGATCTTAAATCAGCCATCAAAACTGCAAGACCCTCGCAGGCATTGGTCGAGCATTCCGTCTCCTATTTTTTTTTCAGCTCAGTCGTCGTCGCAGTAAAGAAAACTTATGAGGGAATTTGAACAATGCGCGCTGAATGGTTAATAAGTGTTTGTTAGCAATTCTGGAATTGGCAAATAAACAGACTTTTAGAAGGCCACAGGGCCTCAATATATTGCCTCATTTAAGAAGAAATTCTCTTGTGATGTTTCCTCCCCCCCCCCCCATCCATCAAATACATGTATGTTATCCAAAACAACTACTTACAATTTTTCTGTTTCATAGAGGTATGTCTATACTTTTTTACATTCTACTCCCCCCAAAAGAAAATAAAACGTGTTATCAAATTATGCTGACATGAATAGTAGGAATGCATCATCAGACTGGAAATTTTCTGCACTTACATGCATTAATCTAATTCTTCTTTATATGTTTGTGCATGATTTGCAGAGAATTACAATATCAGTAAAATGCAAGTGTTCATTTAAACACACACTGTAGTATGTAGGTTAAGCATGGCGAACACATGCTTTTTCACTGCAAACAGGTTTGACCAGTATATTTTTCACTGATGCCCAGATTTCTATAATTGGATTTTGCTCTGATTTTCATGATTTTCATAGCATGTTTCATAATCCAAATACTTACAGTAGGCCTGAAATTCCATGAAAAAATTATGTTTCCGAATCACAAAAGCTACAGACTTTACACTATTAGTATGTATACATGTATGTGGAAGCGTTGTGGTGTTAGTGACGGTGTAGCGGCTCTGACTCTCATCTTGCCATCAGAAAGTCATGTTGTCGATTCCCTCTGCAGCATAGCGTCCTTTGGCAAGGCATCGATCCACACTTTGCCACTCTCCACCCAGGTGTTAAATGGGTACCCGGTAGGATGCAAAAGCCTATGTATGCCTAGCAATTGTCTAAGAATTCTTGCTGGAATTCTCCCCAGGGATTGGAGAAAGAGCATACATTTTGTGCGGGCATACCTGGCCCTGACCCAAT
Source organism: Lytechinus pictus (assembly GCF_037042905.1). NCBI lineage: Eukaryota > Metazoa > Echinodermata > Echinoidea > Temnopleuroida > Toxopneustidae > Lytechinus > Lytechinus pictus. Next base: position 21,174,413 of record NC_087253.1, on the reverse strand, counting down.
GACCGGGGTAAATTACGCACATTACTGGACGATAGGGGTAAGTTTTTGTGTTAATGTAGCTAGCCCCCCCCCCCCTTCCCCCCACTCCCCTTCCTTCCCTCCTTAGGTGTATTTGCTCTCATTGCAATCAGCGCTCAATAGCATTGAATAGCCTTGTTTTGGTCTGCCTCGCTCGACTGGTATTTATCACTCCATATTGAATAAGCAAGGGGAGCAAAAAAAAGTGCCAGGTAAAATTACAGCCTTTCAACAAAACCATGGAAAGAAAAGGAAAGGGGGTAATTCAGTGAGGAGCCACCAGCGCTGTTTTGGGGGAACAATGGGCTGTTTGGAAGCGATGGAGCCCCATGTTTTCAGGGCCCAAGTGTTTTGGAGATTTCATTCCTGCCACAATTGGGAGATTTGTGAGGGGTATTGTGGGAGCAGTAGAAGAGAAGGGAGAGGCGAGCAGTCGACGATGATTATGAATGAATGACTGCTCAAATGAAAATGATAAAAAATAATGATGAAAATGAAGATGATGATCATGTCAATGATGATGATGATGTCAGTAATTGAAATGACAATAATACTCATTATAACATTAATGATAATAAGTACAATGAATAGTGAAGATTATGATGGTGATGATGTTGATAATGAAGATGATAATGACAATGATGATAATGATGATGTTGATAATGAAGATGATGACAGTGATGATGATGATGTTGATGGTGATGATGATGATGAAGATGATGATAGTGATGATGATGACGACGATGGAACACGATAACAACAAACTTTCATTTGATACATGTTGTGGGCTCTAAAATGGATCATAAAAATCCAAAAACCACTCTTCCAATTTATCACATACGAAACTTCCAACCAAGTGGACTCCCTGATAGTGACGATACTAGAAATTACTAATGGACAAATTCTAGGAGGGTATTAAATCCTGATTGCAATTATCCCAGAGAAAATACACATCAACAAAATAACAGGAAAGTGATGAAATCCCAATAAAATCTCAAACCAAATTTAGCATTAAAAAACAGACTAAGATAATGATAAAGAAACTAAAAGAGGACGAGTACTTTAAATGTACATACAAAATCGGCCGGGGTCATTAAAGTTCCCAAATTTGATCGATGGCTGCACCGCATTTCATTTTTTTCGACTGGTGCATCTCCATCGGTGCAATGAAGGAAAGAATTCTAAGGCGACAGCGGAATAAAATGAAGGTCGTAAATAGAGAGAATGGGAAGAAAGAAAACTGTTTGGTTCCATAATGAATCACTAGGCTTGGTTGATAATGTGTGACTTTTGGCTTCATAGTCGAAAGAGTGGTAACTCAATGGTTAAGGGGATATCAAAGAAACAGGTCATTAGAGAGTTGGTATTGCTCTGAAATGAAGGACTTTTGAGTGAAAAGAGTTTGCAGATAATGGTGTGCGATTTCTTAGGAGAGGTATGAGAAGGGCTTTGAAGGCTTGATTAGTTCGGTGTGACTTCGGGCACTGTCCAGAGGTCCTGTAACCTAAACCTTACCAATTGATTGTGGGGTGGATTTCTACGATCGATTGCATTGATTGTTGTGCATGATCAGTCGTAAAAACCAGCCAAACGATTGATCGCGGAGGCTGAAGAATACTGGGTTGGTTTGTTGTCTGAACAATTTGCTTCAAGAAACACTAAAAGTTTAATAGAGCAATCTAAGAAGAAAAGGAGCTACAAGATGAGAGAGTAAATGAGAACGAGTGAAAAAGAAAGAAGGGAAATGGATGATGGATGGATAGAATGATGGATCTATCACTGAAGTTCATCCAAAACGATATTTCAGTAGATTTTGGTCCAAAATATTGATTTTGACATTTATGCAGAAAGTCAACATATATTACATTGTACAAGTCCTACTCTATAGCCTACAGGCGGCAATTATATTTCAGTTTTCTGAGACATGTGGGGATTTTCAAGGATAGATGGTGGCTGCAGATAGTCTGCTGTGCAGACCCTTCACTCGAGTTAAGGGTCTGAATGTGCAGCCTATCAATGCCATGTGTACTGCAAGTTTCTTTGCGTGGAAACCTACTTGTTGATCAAAGTTTCAATCAGGGTCTGCGCCTACAGACTGGGCTACGTAGGAGAAAAGAAGAGAAAGAATTTGGGTAAATGCAAAAAAAAAATTCAATGAATTTGTATAAAATGAAGGATGATAGAGGGGAGAGAAAGGGAAAATAAAATCTATCAAAATCCAAACTTAAAATTTTGGGTTTAATTTGAATCACTCTTTCAGACACCACAAACATGGATTTTTATGTGAAAAGAGCAATTTAGGAAGTCTATAAAATCGCCATTCTCCCAAGAGCAATGAACTGCATATGAAGGGATGACAACAAAGCAATCACATTAAAGTGTTTGAATAGAACATACATGAATAGAGATATATTGTCCTCGCAGCACAACCGAGACCATACAAAATATATTGAGCACATACACATACACCGCCTCCAGAAATTAATGATTGTTCTGGATCTATTGCAAAATCATCCTTCACCTGTAGTAAATGGAGTTTTTAAAGAATTTTAATATGTACGCCATTTTCTTGAAGAAAATAAATGTTCTTGATGTTAATCTCCTCACAAGCAACACACCTACCAAGCCTCTGTATTCTAAAGGTATGACATTATTAGAATCCTCATTTTTCTACCATACGGAATATGGGGTAAAAATCATGGAATTCACAAGAAAAGGCAAATTATTTCAGGCTAAAATTTCAAATACAAATAAAATTCAAATACAAATAAAAAAACAGTGAAAATCATAAAAATCAAAAGCAAAATCTACATGTACATTGTAATACAAAAACTGTGCATAACACTACATGTAAAGCATGGACCTACTATAAACAGGTCCATGAAAAGTGAAAATCCCTCTGCTTCATCCGCCCCCTTTTTCATTCTCATGCCCTCCCCTTCCCCTCTCCCTTTTTTTCTCTCCCCCGCCCCCTTATTTTCTTTCACACTTTTTCTCTCCCCCCCCCCCTCATCTTTTCTCTCCCTCTTTTTCTCCCAATCTTTTCCTCTCCCCCTCTTTCTCTGTACAAGACAGTACAGCAAATTGGCTGAATCTCCCTATTGTCCCAGCATTCTATAAGATGTACTTAGGGGTCAGTCGACCATACACTCTGCCTGCGGTTAGGCTCATCCCCCACCATAGGTGATCAGCTACACTGGTTATGCAAAGAGGTGTACACTGCTTGGATTGACCCCAACAAACACAAGAGCACTCAAAGAAAGAGAGGCGTTAGCACTGCTTTCCAATCTCAACTCTTTGTGGTTACTTAAAATCCAGTGAAATACAGGATTAAAAGGAAGCCCCGGGGCAGTTCTGCAGGGGTAAACTTACTGTAAAGTCTTCTTGAAACAAAAGCCTTCAGGAACTGCAGAAGACTAGTTTGGTTGATATGCCTCACAGAGCGTGGCTTACAGAACATACATAAAGATATTTATTTATCAAAATCTATACAGCAAATCAGCCATGCAGATCATGCATATCTGTACATTTATAGGCCTACTATGCACATGTATGTCTGCAGAAGCATACAGGTTTTAATTTTAAAAGTTAATAAAAAGCCACTTTTGATTCAGGCAAATCTTCAAAAACTGTCTGTCACTAATTCCAGGTCAGACATTACGATAACAATGCTCATTATAGCATGTCGGCCTACAGAGTATGTCCTAAAAGTATTATGGAATTGATTAGTATTATGGAATTGATATCTATGTTTTAGTGGACATTTTTCACAAGTTTACAAGATTTACTTTTATAGTGTGCCTGGTCAAAGTAAAAACATCTGTGTGTTTTTTTCTCTTGATTATCTAGATAAAACTCATACATACTTTTTAAACTTAGAAATAATGTTTTAGTTTTTGTGACAATAAGTCTGCAAACAACAGACCAGATAGTTTTATAGAAAACATTTGTTTAGATCTGGTTTAATGAAGGCTGGAAATCAAATTATGAAGGTTGAAGGTTGAACAGTAGGGGTCCTACATCACATACCTGGGGAACACAACATTTAAAATACCATTGTTGACATTATAGAAGTGACTCAGAATTATGAAAAAGTACAGAATGTTTGTTTAGATCAAGATTTCCTATAAATGTGGAAATCAAATTATGAAAGCTGAAGGTTGAACAGTAGGGGTCCTACATCACATACCTGGGGAACAACACATTTCTATTACCATTGTTGACATTATAAAAGTGACTCAGAATTATGAAAAGGTACATAATATTTACATACCATTTTATCAAGGTTTCATGAAATGTGAAAACCAAAAATATGAATGTTGAAGGTTGAGCAGTAGGGGTCCTACATCAAATACCTGGAGAAAAACACATTTACCATTGTAAATGTGAAAGTCATATATCATCAATGTTGGAGGTTGAACAATAGGGGTCCTATAACACATACCTTGGGAACAACACGTTTCAATAGCAGCGTTTGCATATGATTGATCATATGTTTACATATTGTACCCATACTTGTAAGGAAAATCAAACACAAGTAACCAATTTTTCAATCCTACTACATGTCACCTATGGTGAAGTTTAAACTTTTTGTCTTTTACAAACATTTTTCTGCTGGGAAAATTTTCTCAAGCCAAAACGTGACTTTTGAAAGAGATCTACCAAGACCTGGAACGAAACCAAATGAGTTTGCTGAGATTCCCGCTGTTTGGAACACCTGGTTTTGTTTGGGCAACCTAATAGAGCCGGTCAGGGGGTAGAACGGCAGACTTTTTGCTCTTCTTTCCTACTCCCTCTCGTGAGCTCCCCTCGGGCAGTTTTTTTATACGATACTCCACGAGAACAACACATTTGAGTAATCGCTGGCTACCCCCTTTCACATGGAATACGAAACAGGGAAAACATGTGTAGAGCAATATGGCAGAAGTGATTGAAGACTGCTATAGTCTCATTATATCTTTGGGGTTTTGTTGACAGGGGGAAATAGTTTAAGAAACCATCAAGGATATCAGTTTCATACAAGACAGATCTAGTCATAACTAATTATGGCCTATAATCAATCAAAATTATCCTCTTCAAAAAAAATATTTAATAAAATATCCTCTTCACAATATTCCTTTGCATTGCCTTATATTACCACATCAATCAATCTTACATGTAAGTTTTTACATACACCTGTAGATCTGTTGTTCACAATGGGTCATTTTCAAATGTGTGTGACACGACAATTGGAGAGAGTTAAGGGCTCATATCTTTAAACTTAAAGGTTATGAATCAATCATGACTACCCTATTATGTACAATGCAGGACTGGCATGGGCCACTACCAGTTTGATTTGAATGCTACAATTTGTTTAGTAGATATGATTGAAAAATGATGCGTGAGTGACACGACAAATTTTGGACATGGGTTTCTGACCATTATCACTTATGATTGGATTCGTGCCCAAGTAGCGGTCCAGGAGTACCGTGAGTACCCATACATGTACATAAATAGTGTACCTATCTAGCACATATAGTCAGAATCAATCAAACCTTCTCTATGGAAAATGGTGCCCTCCTATATACCGTAAGTGACACGACATCCAAAACGTGAGTGACACGACAAGTGCGAAAATACAACATTTATCTCAACAATGAAAGTATTTTTTGCATGATTTACAAGAGTTTAATCCCATCAACCAAAAAACAAGCTTAATTACATAACACCTGCCTTTTCAAAGTTGATAATGTGTCATCCTAATGATTTATTCTTGGTTTATGGTCATATTTGCCCATCAACTCACATTCCCTATACCATACCGCATTATTGTCACACTCCTCGGGCTTCTACCACTCTCCTCTTTGGAGGAGGAGGCACTTGAAGGAGGTGTTATGTGGTCTTGGCATTGACATCAACTCAAACATTCTTTTTGTGGCCTGATTTCATTCAAAACTTTAACTCTTTACATGTATCTGTATTTGACAGTTTACGGGTTTACAATTCAGCATCCACAAATGATGGAATATTTTTTCCTTGTAAGAAAGGTATTCTCAATAGTCACTCGCACCATCTGGCATGGTTTGGTAGCCAATGATGTCATTTATAACTCCTTTTTCTTGAAATATTGGATTACAATATTATCCTCCTTAAATATTTTAGGCCTTGTCCAAATAGGACTTGGCAGCTTCAATGTCTTTTTTTGTACACTGTACCAAACCACAGTTACTTGGCTGCACACTTCAGATAGAAAAATCCGTGAGAAACTTTAATAGGGATCAAGTTCAACTCATTAAGCATTGGTTTTCTCCTGAACACTGCTTGTATGTGGACCCCTCCAAAGGCACTGTACCAAAATTCAGAGTTATGATTTTTTAGCAGGAATCTTACAAGCTGTTTTTCATTGCTAATTATCATATCTGATAATAAACCAAACCACGAGTAATACATGGAAAGCCACGAGGTGAAAGACGCATAGTTAGTACCTGATTCTTGCAAAAAGCCACAGCACAGTATGTTTAGTATTACCTACATGTACAACTTCATATCATTAGCCTTTCCTTTAATGAGCCCTTGGATGTTACACTGAAATTCAATTCAGCATCCCCAACCATCAAATACTCCCCCTATACCTCTATAGCTTTTTCCCACGAGGTCCAGCTCAGTTCTAACCAGGGTAACCCCCAAGAAAAATTGATCTACATGAAAACAAGGCAACTCACCAAAGTTGCTTAAATGCAAATTTTCGATCTTGGTTGGGACTTGTTGGTACCTACCTAATTTACTCTATCAATTTTTGTGTGTAATGCAAATCTGCTCCGAACCCACATTGGCCCGCTCACGGTAGTTTGCTGTGTAGACCCTAGTTCATCACTAGGGGTATGAATGGTGGCCGAACAAAGAATGATTTTGAACCAGGCATGTAGCTACTTCAAGCAATATCCAGAATGCTCTTTAAATCTCAGTGTATTCTCACCTGAGATGTTCTTGCAAAAAAATTGTTTATTTCATGTCCTCGAACACATGCTTTGTGGCAAAAAAGGTTAATTTCAATTAATCAGAAGGAAAGAGGTTTTTCTGATTTTGAAAGAATGTTTGGTGTTCACAGAGATTTCTTCATACTCTTTTCTACCATAAGAATATTTTATCTATTTCTGCAAATTTCAAAATAAGATCCCTGACCTTGTTACAAGTAGCTTTAAACCTTTCTTAATTAGTAAGACAAAGAAATAACATTCCTAAAAAGATAGGTGAACGTTCTGCTCATTTCTGTAAATGGAGACAGAGAATGTTCAAGTCATACCTGACTAACTTGAACCATCGCCAAATCTTTATGCACTATAAATAGGTTCATTACTATGTATAGTGGTTTTCTCTTGATATATTCATAATTTTGTTGATTAATTATGTTATATTCTTTTATCTCAGTACATCATTAAAATATGAATTAGGATCCGAGTCTTCACACAAATGGAAAGTTGTCAAGATTTTTGAAACTGAGGACACCATGGAGAGGAAAGAAAATAGATGAACTCAACGTCAAATTCAATATTTCCATTGATAGGGGTGAAGTTGGGAAAATGGAAAAAAATATTAGCCTTTCATAGGCCTAAATGATGTCAGGAAAAACATTTTGACTCCATCCCTGAATTTATCTTGTAAAATGCTTTAAAAATTATACGATGTCCTTTTTTATACACAATATGAGACCGTGAGTGACACGACATTTCATGAGTGACACAACATTGTGAGTGACACGACACAACTTTAACAGTTAATTATAGCTTAACCTTAACACTTTGGACCAAGTTACTTTATATACAATAAGGTATGGGAAAACTGTATTTGCTCCTGTACTGGGATAAATTAATTTTCAGAATACACATAACTAGAAAACTTTTTGTCTTTTAAACGTGAGTGACACGACATCCAGTTTTGAAAACTTTAAAGATCTACTTTTTTCAGAAAAACACTTCAGATAATTTTTTTTCTTATTTAGGAGTTAGATACAATACAGAACTTGTATCTTACCAACAAATACGCTTCTAATACAAATTTTATATTGTGATAGGCAATATGTGAATTTTAATGCAAAAATCAGCATTTTGTAACATTAAATTTCCCTTGCACTAAATTCACTGTATTTCCAGACAAAATTAATAATTTTATGTAACTGAAATGAAAAAACATACTTTGAGATGTCTAGTTTAAAAAACCATTGAAGCCTACTGATTTTGAGCAAGTTTTAATTTTCACCCCCATGTCCACTTATGTTTGAAAATGACCATTGGGGAATAATTCTAAATTAATTTGTATACAGATAAAGAGTTCAATAATAGATTACTTTTGTAGGCCTGAATATTTTACTTAAAATCTCACTTTTATCAAATCAGACATGTAGGTTTGTACTCAGTCATCCTGAGCAGTACAACATTTTTGGTCACTGCATTGCGCTGGTTGCACATTTGGCAACATCAATGTCAAGTCAAAGCACTCCTCAGTATAGGTATTTGAAATTTGGATTATTAAGTAAATATAAAATGCCAAGTTTTAAACTGAATGTGAAATAAGTGAATTTTCTTTATAGCCAAACAAAACATTTACATGTAGGCCCGTATTCTGAACTCTGGTTTAAATTAAACCATGGGTTTAAGTTGTAGTTTAACTATGGAGATCCAATTAGGGCACAAATCTGTATAAGTACACGTTCAATTTATCATTACTCTTCTAACACTAAAATCATTTAGAACTTATCTAGAATGATACCTGAAATGTCTTCTTTATTATGAAAGCAAAGGGAATAAAAAAAGTAAATATAAGAAATATACAATATAAGCAGAATTGTTGAGCTTTTGGCTTCCCATAATCTAAGACCAGACTTAGACCATGGTTTAAGTTAAACCTGACTTCAGAATATGGACCTTAGTCTATATAGACAACTCTGCATCCTGTGAACAGGTTGTGTCAATCTATGCCAATCATGTGAACAGCACTATTCTTGACTGGCACTAGACAGTGACTATGATCATCCTCGGCTTTACAGGTGTGTCAAAGTCCAAATCAAAAAGCGTAAATATATCTGTTTATTCCCTTTGGAATAGAGGGCATGAGGATTTATCACTTTATATTCTGTTCTTTAATGTCTTTCATATAGAACTCAATGGATAACAAAAGTATTGCTCTTGAAAGCAAGTTCATCCTGTAATTTTCCCACGAAATCGACAGTCCATGCGGGCCTACAGTACAGTGCCGACCAAGCTAGTGTTCAAAATTCTTGCTCAATAATCACTTCAACCACTAATTTTGCACTTGTCCTCATTATCAAGGCAATATGGAACCTACATGTATAAAGCCATAATATTGTTTGTGCCCCTCATTTTTTTCCCATCTGTGCTGCAATACAGAAATGTGCCCATTGAAAGTGGCCTTGCCCCAAAAATGTCAAAAACTTTGATGGGCCTGCAATGGGGGCTTGATGGAGATAACATTAACGGACAAACGTTTGATAAAAATATATTAACAATGCCAAAACTCAATTGTCTTTAGCTTGAGAAGTTACAAAGATTACCATTTCTATAATTTTCAAGTACATTTTTCCCTGGTGGAATTTTATCCTGAAATATGTTTCTGCTGTGTGAAATGGGCCTATTGTCAGAAACAACATTCACCGTGGGTGGTGGTTGCTCGAATAATGAAATAGACGTGATCACTGAATCAAACAATTGTACATTTAGGTTAACCCATTGTCTACAAAAACCAAGTGGTCCCAGTTTAAAGCCTGTGGGAATGACAGTATTTATAATAGTCAATGGAATATGAGCGCACATCTCTTGTAAATGACAAGCGAAATAAGGATAGCTGTGAATGTCACTTTCTTAATTTGTCAGCATTGATTCAATCTGGAGCCCTCGAAATATCCAATATACAGTACATGTAGTCCCTCATTTACTCGTAGCCTCTGTAATAATTAGCCTAGTAATAATAACTATATTAACAGTGTGAATATATAGAGTGCACACCCTCCATACATGGAGACACTAATAGCACATCTATGTGGAATAAAAGGATGCATGAGAAAATAGCTGCATCACACTAAATAAAAGCCTAATTCATACTACCTGCTGGTGTTAATTTAACACCAGCCTGGTATACTCAGAGGGGTGTTGAAGGAACCCCGGTTTGGTGTTAGGCTAACACCAATTTTGCATTCAAGCAACACCAATAAGTGTCAACCATTATCGGTTTGATCCTTTAAAACTGGTGTTGTTTCAAGAGCTCTGGTGTGGACCAATATAGATACTAGGCTGGTGTTGAATCAACACCAGTATTTTTGCAGCGTAGATTTTACATTTGACTATAAAACATTCCAAGTACTTATGTAAGATTCCCATCAGTCACATTCTTTATAACACATTTCCACTATTAAAAAAAATGATTCAGTGGGACTTAGTTCAACATGAGGATCAAATAAAAGGGATCAACACTGAAATTATATAACCTAGGCATTAGACTAATTACCTTTAAAACTGTCCAATAGAACTGTTCCAAAGGTACATTGAGTGTGTATAATTCTTACTAATGCCCTTGATAATGTGTATTATTTATAATTATATGGGCTTATTGTATTCATATTCTCAACAAATGCTCACATGATCGTGATAGTCAAGTTCACACAGAAGTTACTCTGCTATGACGGCTTGTCAACAAACAAGATTGATCTTTGGATCATCAAAGTCAATTTAGCATTATTATTGATCAACCTGTCACGATGAACTTCCTAGGGGATCTCTGCATGAATTATCTTGTGTTCGATCAGTTTTCTTGAGTTTTAATGACAAATACAAATTACAAATCAAAATCAAAACAGAAAACAGGATTACTGCAGAAGTAGCATTCAAATGATCTTTCATCAACATTTTATTCTCTCATTTAAAGCTCACCCACAAAACATCGGGGACCCTTTTCATATAACTTGTTAAGATGAAGAATTTGCAGTAACAGATAAAAGCTACTTAAATCATCCAATCTGATTGGCTGACCATAAACTTGTTATGGAAACTGTGCATTACTTATTTGATCTTTCTACAAAGAAATAAAGGTCTAATGAATGCAATCACGCAGCAAAGATCTACTCCATCTTTATTTGAAACCACTTGTACATGTAGGACCAGAACAGATGCCTTCTCTCCCCTTCCCAATTCTATGACAAACCCCAGGCCTTGTCATAAACAAACCCATAAACATATTCATCCAGCTCTCCTCTATTCATGTACAAAATATTGGTTTTAGAGCGAACAAAAGATAAAGAGATATTAAAAACATCACAAAATTGGCCACCAGCCCAGTATACAGTACATGTACAAAGCTTTTATTATCATACAGATGTACTGTACACTTTGCACCCATTGTTCGAAACGGAGTCGACGATCGATGGTGTTTTTATCGAAGGAGGAGCACTTGAAGAAAATATGACAATCATATCGCGACCGACGTGCACATTGAGGTGGTGGGGGGGGGAGGTGTTTTGAAGTTTGTTTCAGATCTGTTTTCTGACCAAGGCCCCTCCTGGTAGCGTAGGACGCGTGCTCCCAGGTGGCAGCCAGGGTCGCGAGGGGTTGTTTTTGCAGCGAATTAATCAGGTCTGCTTGGTAGCAAACACATAGACCTGTTCATGGCAAATGAAGCAGAAATGGCGGCAAAGTGCCGTTGTGTACTATTACACTTCCCACGAAGCAGGTACAGTCGTATTAAACACCTCCAAACAAACCAGGAAGACAAAACAAGTGGAATGCCTCTGGCCGTCTCACCTGCATCACGCGATTCAATATAGCAGCAGTGCTGATTTTGAAAACTACTATAACTCGCACAAGATGTTCAGTGATACTTGGTTACTCTTATTTCCACGTTTTATGAACTAGACCAATACACTTATAGAGATATGATGGCAATTCAACAAATACCCCCAACGTGGCCAAAGTTCTTTGACCTTACATGACCTTTGACCTTGATCATGTGACCTGAAACTCGCACAGGATGTTCAGTGATACTTGATTACTATTATGTCCAAGTTTTATGAACTAGACCAACACACTTTCAAATTTATGGCTGTAATTCAACAAATACCCCAATTTGGCCAAAGTTCATTGACCCTAAATGACCTTTGACCTTGATCATGTGACCTGAAACTTGCACAGGATGTTCAGTAATACTTGATTACTATTATGTCCAAGTTTCATGAATCAGATCCATAAACTTTCAAAGTTATGATGGTAATTCAACAGATACCCCCAATTCGGCCAAAGTTCATTGACCCTAAATGACCTTTGACCTTGGTCATGTGACGTGAAACTCATGCAGGATGTTCAGTGATACTTGATTAACCTTATGTATAAGTTTCATGAACTAGGTCCATATATTTTCTAAGTTATGATGACATTTCAAAAACTTAACCTTAGGTTAAGATTTTGATGTTGATTCCCCCAACATGGTCTAAGTTCATTGACCCTAAATGACCTTTGACCTTGGTCATGTGACATGAAACTCAGGCAGGATGTTCAGTAATACTTGATTAACCTTATGGCCAAGTTTCATGAACTAGGTCCATATACTTTCTAAGTTATGCTGTCATTTCAAAAACTTAACCTCAGGTTAAGATTTGGTGTTGACGCCGCCGTCGCCGCCGCCGCCGCCGCCGCCGCCGCCGTCGCCGTCGGAAAAGCGGCGCCTATAGTCTCACTCTGCTATGCAGGTGAGACAAAAATTGAGTCAAGGGTGATTCCTCTCCAAAATGCTTGAAATATCCCTTGTACAAAACATATATAGAAAACTACAAAAATGTTACAAATGAGCTGCTGTATACCAACTACATGTAGAGCTTGTTATTGGATGGTCTACTTACAATAAGCCAACTTTTAAGGTCAAGTCTATCCCAGAAAAATGTTGATTTGAATTTATAGAGAAAAATCTGAAAACTTCATCAAAATCGGATGTAAAATAAGAAAGTATTGACATTTTACAGTTTTGCATATTTTTCTCAAAACAGTTATATGCTTAAATATGCACAACTCAGTGATATGCAAATGCGAGAGTCTATGATGTCCATCACTCACTATTTCTTTTGTTTTTTATTGTTTGAATTATACAATATTTCAATTCATACAGAATTGATAATAATGTAAAACTTGACTGAACTTCATAATGTTAAACAATGTTAATTCCACAAGTTCAGGGAGGAATAAAGCTCGATTTCAAATGACATGGGTGAGAAAATCAGAATATTTCATATTTCAGATAATAAAATACGAAAGGAATAGTGAGTGTGTGATGTCATCAGTCCCCTCATTTGCATACTGGCCAGGATGTGCATATACATGTAACTGTTGTGTGAAATTAAGCGAAACTTTAAAATGTCATAACTTTCTTATTTTACATCCGATTTTGATGAAATTTTCAGTGTTATGATTGTTGGATTTTTATCTTTTTATTCAAATCAATTTTTTGTCGGGGTGGACTTGTCCTTTCATATGCAAGCAAATTTAGGTAAATCATTTCCAGAAGCAAACAAGTAAAAACTAAAAAGTATACATGACCTACATTTATGACATGGAGGGTTTTTTTTACATTGGCTCATACTTCACAGTTACATGAAATAATCCATAAAATTTGATTTTATTCAGGGTATTTCTACAACCCATTTACTCAGATTTTATTCATTTAGATTGCAATAAGTTTTAATATGAAAAATTAAGTTAGATAATAATGTCCATTTTGATGAACCCTTTTCTTCATTCCCATATGAATTTCATGCCATTTTATTCCCACATCACACAAAACAACTTGAGAATTTTATATATTTGCCTAGATTTTAACCCTTTCACTTCCAACTTGTCTTTGCTCCATGAACTCTTTACTTTAATACAAGTACATGTATTAAATGAGCTTATTCTTTGATTTCAGCTACAAATGTTAAAGCTAAATGAACGTAGTTGCAGTAAAACACTGATTTTGTGAGAAAGTCTGTAAAACCAAGGTAAAGTATTGATATATCATCGTGGATCTAGATCTGGTACAGTTACATAAACTGAACTTTGTGAAATCATAATATCTAGCTATAAAAACGATCACACTGAAGATCGCCAACACAGATAGGCACACGTGGGACGGTGTATTATTATTGCTGGAATAAAGACCCGGCGGAAGTGACCGAATCCGCGCTTATTTTGCTTATTTCTCAGCAATTACACAATTTCTTCCAGAATTCTTTGGCACATATTTTTTATTCATACAAACAGACACTTTGGTGATCATTATATTAAATTCTGTAAAGAGTCATTTTGAGATCGTTCCCACAACTGGAATTTATCTTCAAAGCATGATAAATTACACAACATGAACATACAGGTATTTATGTCCATTATGATGCTGTATCATTTCCCACGGGAAAATTCCTTAAAAAAGGGATTTTCGCTCCACAACTCCTTTTTTACAAATAACTATTAACCAATTTTATTATTTAACTACTGAATAATACCTATTACAAACACTCCCCTAATAATGTCACAGGAATTGAAGAAGAAAAACAGAATTGGACTCTGTCATTCTGAATAGTATATTTTTTATTGTAGTTTTTGTATTATTTCCAGTCCCAAGTTCAGACAAAATTCCTCCTTAATCTTTGTCAATAGTTGCTATTAATAATATTCAAAATGAATGAGTCACATATTTGTTGTGTACAGTATGAAGGAAGTTTTCTCTGAAATGATATCCATTCAAAAATAACACCAAGGAATGAACTTTTGGATGTAAACAACTTTTGTCATATTTTGCTACTATTTCAGGGCCAATTTGACTTGAAGACTTGGTGTTTGGTGCCAAATACCTTGCATTCAGAGCAATCAAAAGATGACACAAAGATGAGTTCAAGAAAAAAAAATCAACTTCACACAATTATCAAATATCGTGGGAAAATCAGATCAGAGCTACATACATGTACACAGCTAGCACAAAGTATAATAGAAGCAAAAAATTCATGTCAACACATCCTTCAAAACATGTTTTTCTCTTACTCAAATTCCGGTCTCTCCTTTTGTCTAAATGATAATCGGCAACTTCAAATACATTTTGCTTTTTTTAATTAAAGTATATACATGTAATAACACATTCCACTACATACATGCAGTATATATGTTTTTAAACCTTGTCATTTGCAAGAACATAGCAAACATATATATATGTTTGCTATGTTCTTGCAAAGACAAGGTTTAAAAACATTCAATGTTCTGACACACCTTTAGGAAATATTGCGGTTTTTCATTGAAGGTTCTAACATTTGAAAACAAGTTTGAAGAATAATGATCCATATCCATAGAATAATCTATTCTCATTGCCAGTATTTCATTTTTGGACATTTTTTTTTTTAGTGTGTATCTATCCTATCCTAATAAAAAAGAATTGAAGATGCAGGTTAATAATAATAAATTGGTACTTATATAGCACATAATCAATTGAAATTGCTCTATAGATGCGCTTTGTACAAATTGCTCTCCAATATTACAGTTACACTACAACAAAAATAAATATGTTTTCAAATGTCTTTTAAAGGATTCAACAGAAGTACATGATCGAAGGTGAATTGGTAAACTATTCCATAATTTGGGACCGCAAAAATCAAAACTAGCTTCCCTAGCTTTAACTACATTTTGAAAAATTTTAAATAGGGCATGAGAAAGCAAGGAGTGGTGCGAACATTTTTAATATGCTACACAATTATTAAATTGATATTTGATATAATCATCAAAACTTATATTATTAAAAAGGATAAAGCATTTTAGAATGCTAGCTTTGTGAATGTGCTTCATATACATATACAATCAATTAATCTACATGTAAAGTAAAATGTCAGCAAGTAAAAACAAAATTACCAAAACTTTAACTTAACATGCAAGTTGTGCAACACAATTATTTTTCAAGAACGTTTCAACAATCGTTTCAACAATCGTTTCAACAATCTTGAGGATGGAGGATGTACTGTATCAGGCAAAGTGGGGGGGGGGCAGGGGTATAAAGGACAATTGCTAGAGGGTGCGGTGAATCCAGCCAGCCCCCCCCCCCCCATTCACAGGGACAAATCCAGATACAGAACTTTAAATAATTACTGCTACTACATTCAACAAACTTCCCAAAGTACCACAAACATTAAATCCCAACGTCAAAGAAAAAAAAATTAAATGGGGATTATCTGATTAGTTAGTAGGACTTTATTAAAGCAGTGAAGTTTTTTCCATGACTGTTTCCAAGTTAGTTCCCTGACCTAATTGAACTTGGCACCATCAGCGAGTTATTTTGATGGGTATGAAACTCCCAACTCATCGAAAGGACATCAAATCTCGCTACCTGATCATTCTACCACATGATCCCAGTCCCAGTAGGAGCTACGTGTGTAGAGCCCAGCACCAGATATGCCAAAATACAAGAATCAGTCCTACTCACTACAAGTAAAGTCTACAAATATATAGTTCACTGTCAAGTTTCATGAATCATGATGATGGCATTATTGAAATTTTTCAAGTTTGACTGGCGAATCCGTATCACCAAAATATTTTTTGGAATTACATGTAACTTCAGTACTCAAACTTTCTGTTTTCCATCTACATTTTTATTCAGACAGAGGACATGTTTGAAAATCAATAATATAGGGCTAACATGGGGTTGATTCTCAAAACTGTTTGCAATATTAAAAAAAAAATGGAATGTGAAGTACAAAATTGGATTGCCAAAAAAGTCCAATATTGTTACCACTCAGTATGTGACTCAAAATACATAGCTTTGTAAACAACTTGGACATTGATCTAATATTCACTATGTTGTAAAATTCATAATTCTTTTGCACTAAATCTTCAATACCATATGAAGGAAGCTTTCCCCCTACAGATTTGATATCACAAACTCTGAAAAATGATTACTTTCCCTTAAGTATTTCTGCACCAAATCTTCGTGGAAATGTTTATTCAGAATGGGCTTTCCCCTTTAGTTTTACTCAAGTATATCACATAATACATACATGAGATACATTGTAACCAATATGAAAACCCCCTTTGAAGAAGTAGGGCAAATCTAATTGGATGGGTCAAATGTGATCCCTATAAAAGGTGCACAATATGTCAAATTTTCAACTACATGTAGGCCTACAGAATATCTTGAAAACGTTCTGTTTCAAATATATAGGGCCCAACGTTAACTTTCTAAAATACATGTAATATACGTTTATCTTTTTATATTATCTGAAAGTTTGTTTCAACTCTACATGTAAGACTAAATATATGTGATACATTAAAGGTTTTCAATACTATACATATTTTACTAAAATATCATGATTAATATAGATCTCTGTCTCCTACAAGGCCCATTTTCAACATAATATGTTCTGTACTACATACACAATATCTATTTTGAAAAAGCATCTGTTTCAACTCAGGAGACTGATAAAGGGATTATAATTCAACCAATCAAATTATGATTTCAAAGGGCCAAATGTCATCTTTTTATCATACATTGGCCCATATCTTGACAAGTTTTTGTTTCAACTCCAGAGACTGATAAAAGAGATTCAATTTATTTATGTGATCATGGATAACTTGACCCATTTTGAAGATTTTATAGGATTTCATTTCACTGATCATATGTCATTCTCTTAAAAGCCCAATGACAACATCACACTATATAAACTATGGAATGTGATTCTGAAAGAGTTAGTTCCAATACTGAAGTCTGATACTGATCTGACCTAGCTCAAAATGATCAAATTAGGTTTTTATTTTGAAGAAACCTTGTTCCTCCCAAATAAGCCCATATATAAGTTGTTTTTTTTTTCAATTTCAAAACTGAAAAATGTATTTAAATTTTAAGTGTAGATTTTTTTGTGTTTCATGTAAAAGTTAGGCCTACATATTTTTCTATTTTCATGAAGTTATATTTTAGCTTCATGGGGGCTTGTCAATTATTTGTATTCATTTTCTTTTAAGATTGGCCTACATAAACCTACTTTCTGTCCCGATCCAAACTTGTGGTACAAAAATAAATGGTTAAAGCACAACCGAGAACAATTCTCTGGTAAAATCAATGAAATGTCTTCCTCTCCAGAATATTTTTATAGTGATGAAAATCATATGAATCTGAGTGAAATTGAGATGTTTTGAAAGGAAAGATTGATATCAATCTGTTGGATAACTCAGGATCAAGGACAAAATCCGAATCTGATTGCTTTCAATTGATGCCATCTGGTCGGGTTAGATGACATGTGGTTCAATTTCAAGACAAAATCAAGCCATGGCAGTAGACACTAGACAGAGTAAGTTTCTGATTTGAAATGAATTTTGTACTGGCACTTTGTCAGTTTCTGATTTACATGTAATGACATGACACTCAAAATCTATATTTGGTTTGAATGACAACCAGTCAAGAAATGACTATTTTTGCCACTGCTTTTTTGAGCTTTTTTGTTCTTTTAAACTAAAGGATGGATAGCTTTTTTTCATATTTGCCTTATTTTCTGTTCTTTCTTTCTCCTTCATTATTTCTATTCTACTTTCTTTTGTTTTTTCTTTTCCTTTTTATCTCTTTCTTCTTTTTTGACTGTTTATGGATTTTTTTTTCTTTTTCACTTTATATATTGTTTTCCTTTTCTTTTTCTTGTCCCTTTTCTTTTGTTTCATTACTGTTCATTTCATTCTGGTTCTAACTTCTATCTTTTTTCTTTTTTGCTTTGTTTCGTTTTGTTTGTTTTGTTTTCTCTTATTTCTTCTTTCCCTTTTCTCAACATCATACATACAGACAGGCTTGTATACAGGCACTTTGATACATTTAAAATATGTGAAGGTAAACTATTCCACCTTTTAAACATACATGTAATCAGGAATATTGATGACAAAAATAATTGTAATTTGACTAAAATGTATTTTTTCATAGTTCTAAGTCCTATCACAGATTCTTTGTCTGCTTTAATACTTTTTTTTCTTCTTTTTTTTCTGAATTCAAGTCAATGTTGCTCAAGTCAACTTTAATTAATAAAATAGGTCTATAAGTAATCATTTTCAAGATTGATTGAGTGGACATATCATGATTTCATGATATCAAGTGTTCAAAAAGACAGTACATGGCAATGTGATGTACTTAACAATAACAATAGGCAGTTATACATTTAAAAAATATTACAAAAACAAAACAAAATCATCTTTAACAACATTGTAACTTGATTTTTTTCTTCCATGCAAACTACAATCAACTTGTACAAAAAAGTAAACTTGACTTCTGATTTGTGAGATAAAATTATTGATTTCAAGATTGTCAAAAATTGAACATAAAATTAGCTTAATAAGAGTCAATCATGACTCCTGACTGATACATGTGAACATAAGTTATTATTTTTAGTGATAATAATAATAGGCCTAATGTAGTACCTCAACAAATATCATGTTTTCTGAAGAGCTGTATTATTACTAGCAATTCATGTAGTCCATGTAGGCCTACCACTTGCACTTTAAGTGCCAAGTAGGCTCAATAATTTTGGTAAATGTTTAAATTATAAATATCCAATGTGTAAGGAAGGTTTTAAGTTAACACGCATCTATTAAGGATTACAAGTAGGCGAGGTGTACATGTGTATATTTTTGTTCTTTTATCACTATTACTATTAGTCAGTCAACATCAATTTGATTGGAATTTAGAATCTATGGTCATGTCATGTGTATTTCATAATGCATAATATTCATTTCAATAAATCAATAGCTTGACAAAATATCATGTAAAACATAAGACATTGTAAAGTAATGGATCTCAGTCAATCATGGTGCACATTTCATATAATATATGCCACTACCAAGTACCATGGTACTTGGTAGTGGCATATTATATGAAATGTGCAGTATTTACCAGCCAACTATCTTTAATACCTTTTATTCCCCAGGCCCAGATGGCATTTAGAGTAAAATATTAATAAAACATATAAGCAAGTAAATTTCAAACAAAGAAAATGCACAAATAAAGTATAAAGGACCATAGCAATATTTCAGAATCGGTAGGGTTTTGAAACATCTTTAAAAATCTGAGCAACTCCCATCTCACTGTCTGAAGTATTCAGAAAAACTTATACAAGAATTAGTCAATATCGATTTTCTGTGCATTTTGTAAGCCAAGTCGAGGATTTCCTTGGCTGAAATCTGCCAAAGAATTCCCATTCCAAAATCACAAGCAGTTGGTTTGAAAAGAATCAATGAATTGTAAATAATGCCGACGGCATTGAATAAAGCACCCCCACTAACGGAAGAACACGTAACTGCGCACAACGGCGTCGTCTAACGGGCTACTGCCCCGGACCGACCGATTACGGACACGCTGCATGAAAAAATCTTTCACAAGACCACGGGAAAGTCGTGATTAAACGATGAAAATGAAGTTGGAATAGATTGAAACTTACCAGTTACGATGAATAAGGAGACCAAGAATGCCCCGTAAACCCTCATAATGATAATAACAACATAATTCAGTCCTAAAATCACTGTCAAAAGTAGAGGATTTGGTGTCTCCGCAGTAAATATCAACCCCGTGTGCGTGTACTATGAGAGCGATTCCTTCTTTGAAACTTCAAAATATCACAATAAGAGTTTTTGTGTATCTCTCTCGCGGGTCGCGGCTACAGACTCCTACCAACAAAACAGGTGGTGGTGGTGTTCAAGGTTTCATTTTAGATGCGTGCATGACATCAAGGATTATATGGGAGTGCTTCCACATCCAACTCTCGCTCATATTGCTCAAACTTTCATTTCATAGTTTCTTATTTAGTATTAATATTTTACTTCATAAGATTGTGATTCATTGAGTGACACTTCCACACTTCCAAACCTATAATAAGGCAAATGGATTAAAAATAATGATTAAACTCACAATCTCCAATAAGATAATAAATCTAGAAATCTTGAAAATCTTGAAAAAGAGGACAACCACGGATTATTCCCACCATGAGTTAAGACCTCTTATTTTGATACTCTTCCTTCTCATTTTTCATTTTCTTTACAAGGCCCCTCCCCTTTGCTCTCCATTTTTCACTGCTATATAGGGCCGGGAAGTCGTCTGCCTGCCCCCCCCCCCCCCCGATGACTCTTTCACTCGCAGATCTTTCCACCATTGTTTTTATAAGAACACAATGAAAAAAAAGAGGAGGAGGAGAAGAAGAAGAAGAGGAGGAGGAAGACGAAGAAGAAGAGGAAGAGGAGGAGGAAGAAGAAGAGGAGGAAGAAGAAGAAAAATTAATCCCGAAATGCTAGGTTTCCCCTGTCATCAGGGGTGGCGGAGCGAAGTCGAAAGTGGGGGGGGGGGCACAGGGAAAAGGGCACTATATAAAAACAAAGAAAAAAAAACTTATCTACAGTGGCGTAATAAGTCAAAAATTTTGAGGGGGCTAGATTAGTTGTATTATGTAAAACTTTGACATTTTTATCAAAAAAATCAAATTTTGTGATAGATTTTGACATAATTTATTCAGAAAATTACATCATATTTCACCCTTCTCTATTTCCTTTTCTCTTTTTCTTGGTCTTGATTTTTTAATTTTTTTTTTTTTGGGGGGGAGAGCCCCCGCCCATCTGTACGCGACTGATTATCAACCCCACTCACATGACTCAAGAAAGTCAAGGCACGTAGGATTATTCTTTCAACTTGTTCTTTTCCTTCATAACTACATGTAGCCTATAGTAACATATAACAAATTAGAATATTGTTTTCTTGTTTCAAAGGGGCAATCGTTAACACATAAAACGGGTCCTTCTCAGGTGAAAGGGGCACAGCATACGTTCGTAAGGGGAACTTTTCTTGGGTAAAAAGGGGCACTGATTCGAGAAAGGGCACTAACAAGAAGGCAAGGGGCACTTGTTAACACATAAAACGGGTCCTTCTGAGGTGAAAGGGGTACAGACTACATAACAGGTTCGTAAGGAGGGGTTGGGGTAAAAAATGGCACTTACATGAGATATGGCACTTGCTAACATGCACATAAAATGGGTCATTTTCAGGTCTAAGGGGTACAGAGATATGTTCGAGAGGGGGCATTTTGGGGGGTAAAAATTGGCACTTAGACGAGAAAGGGCACGTGGTAACACCTAAAACGGGTCCTCCTCGGGTAAAAGAGGCACATGCAGTACACGTTCATGTGGGGGCATTTTTTGTATAAAAGGGGCACTAATTACTTGCGTAAAAAGGGCACTTTTCAGTGCTTCAAAAAGTAGGGGGCACTGTGCCCCCCCCCCCCCCCCCGGATCGCCGCCCCTGCCTGTCATCACATTCCCTCGTTGGCCAAATACTTTTAAGGGGTGCCATTGACATTCCCTTTCATGTTATCTTTAAACTAATTTCAAATGTCTCTAAATTTGAAAATATCGCTTTTGATTTTTTTTCTCTGGTTCACTTGGCTCACTCGCGTATAAATAAATAAAACGCCTCGAGAGAGTAACACACAATATTATAACAATTTTGTCCCCCTTTACCCTAACTTGACGGGGGGGGGCTGATTCAGCCCTCCCCCCTCGACATTTTTTTAACGATAACACCCGCCGCGCAATTTTTTTTACCGCGTCGCTCGCCGACTTTTTAATTCCATGTCTCGAGCAACTTATGAGACCAAAATTGCGATGCCCGGGTCAACGGTACCAAAATTACGCAACGTTTCGTAAGTGCATGCAGACCAAACAGTGCTGAAAAACGTGAGTTCGTGTACAAATCCAATACAAATAGTGGTTTTAGCCAAAATGCATGAATTTATCATTGTTTTTCCTTTTGCTAATTAAAATCAATTAATTCCATCTTGTTTATGGCCAAAATAAAGTCCTTGAAAATTTCCACCGAAAAAAAACAATAAAAAACAAGCAGTCGAAAAACAAATAAATACATAGCAAATTTAGAAAGCAATAGAATACATAAGAAAATGAATGTAATATTGCATTTTTCGAAATGCATTTGATCAGAATCATATAAAGAGTCTGCAAATTAGGGGCATTAGTAGTTAATTCGAGCAAACTTTAATCAATTAGCAATGATATTTTTCGCAGATTTGATCTTACCGATTTGCAGATTTTGCCATGGGTATCGTGTGCCGATTTTCGTCGCGATCGCGTGATCGACAGTCGAGAAGGGGGGGAGCTGAATCACCCCCCCCCCCCCGTTTTCAATGGCCCAATAGGGCTAACGTGAAGTGAAATTACGTGCCCTTATGGGTATGAAAAGCATTCTCATGTATTTTGCATTTGGATTAGATCATTAGTCCTCTTCTATGTGACTTTGTTCACTCTGTTGCTAATTAAAAGACAAGTCCACGCCAGAAAAATTGTGATTGTAATGGAAAAAAATCAAACTAGCATAAAACTGAAACTTTCATCAAAATCGGATGTAAAATACGAAAGTTATGACATTTTAAAGTTTCGCTTATTTTTCACAAAACAGTGGTAGGCACAACTAAGTCACATGCAAATGAGAGTCGATGATGTCCATCACTCAATATTTCTTTTGTTTTTTATTGTTTGAATTAAACATTATTTCTTTTTTTAAAGATTTGACAATAAGAGCGAACTTGACGGAATCATAATTATACAGTGCTAATTTCACATATTCAGTGAGGAATTAATCGTTGTTTCACTATGAGGAGAAAATCATAATATTCCATATTTCATACCATAAAATACAAAAGAAATAGTGAGTAGATGACGTCATTGGTCTTCTCATTCGTATACCGACCAGGATTTTGATGAAATTTTCGGTGTTATGCTAGCTGAATTTGTCTCTTTTTATTCAAATAAACTCGCATAGTATTATAATTTTTAGGGGGTGGCCTGGGCACTCACTGCTTGGTCAGTATCAGGCTGCCCATCATAGGCCATGCATTTTCATTGTAAAACCAACGTCGAAAATCTCTCAAGTCACAAGAAGCCCCTTTTTTGGTCGAGAACCGCGCCTGTATGCAGGTGCGGATCCAGGAGAGGGCTGAGCCGGCCCCGGCCCCCTATTTTTGACAACCTGCAGAAAAAAGTGTACTCTTTAACTTGATAGAAA
Organism: Lytechinus pictus; assembly: GCF_037042905.1. Lineage (NCBI taxonomy): Eukaryota > Metazoa > Echinodermata > Echinoidea > Temnopleuroida > Toxopneustidae > Lytechinus > Lytechinus pictus. The sequence continues at coordinate 21,150,326 of NC_087253.1, read as the reverse complement.
CTAGGAAAAACAGAAAGAAAAGTAAGAAAGAGGTATTATACCCACGATGTGTAATTTGCAGCCTCGTAACGGTCGGCCCGACCCCGAAAGGAAACAAGAAAAAGGTGAGGGGAAGAATTAGAAAATAGACTTTATATAAAAAATTTCGCTCGCCCTTCGCGCTCGCATTGCCTGTGTAATGAATTCCATTCAAGAGGATTAAAGGACTCTTAATATATCCAGTTCTGAAATCAAATTTACAAACAATATTTTAGCTCGCACATCAAGCTTTCATTATTTTGTTTGATTTACACAAATTATTGTTATATCAAAATTTTCAGCTCGCGCTGCGCGCTCGCATTGTTTGATTTGTGAGATACCTATCCTCAAATGCTCCCTTTTCATGTCAGTTTATCAAAAAATTAAGCTCGTGCTTAGCGCTCGCATTTATTGTTTAAGACACACAGCTTGTTCTTTATTGAAATAAAAACGCGCTTAGACTGTCCATTTTTCAGGTCGGAATATCAAAAATTTTGAGCTCGCGCTTCGCACTCTCATTATTTAATTGGTGATACTTGTATCCTCTTCATTAATCACTAAAAACAGTCCTAATTGAGTCCCTTTTCACGTAACTACAATAAAATTTCGGCTCGCGCTTCGCGCTCGCATTGTTTAGTTGGGTACTTATCTTTGTTTATGAATATAAAAACTGCTCAGAATCTTCAGTACTAAGGACATAAAGTATCAAAGAATTTTAGCTCGCGCTTCGCGCTCGCGTTACATATTAAGACCACATGAGATACCTTATTTTGTTTATAACAATAAAAACTAACATATACTTAAAAATTCAGTTTTTAGTTAGGACTACCCACTGAAAAACCAACGACAACAAATTCAGATTATAGCGGCCAATCGAGAAAAATGTTGATGAAAATATGAAAATATTTTTCGGCCCCCCCCCCCTATTGGCGAAAGCTAAATCCGCCCCTGGTATGCATACCAAAACATGATCAGAATGTCTCAGTTCTGAATATCGCAAAATGTAATCTCAGTTCGAGTTTCGCTCGACATCGCATTATTTATCTATAATGACATTTGCCGACATTTGTATGCTGCACACAGTCTCCTATATACGTATTTTAAAAAGATATCAGCTTGCGCTTGGCACTCGCATTTTATTTTGATGCATAGCCATAAGCTTGTTCACTCTGAAATGTCTATTTAACAGGTCAGGGCGCCCCTTTTTGTCACGCTCTAGAATCGTCATTTCTTTAGCAGGAAGGTCGTGCTTGAGGATGAATAAAGGTCTAGATAATATTTACCTATAATACCTTATTTTCGATGAGGACATGCATACGGTTTTGGCAGATATTGGGCCGTAAAGAAAATTTTCGCTGCAGGGCGAACTAGCTGCCCCACCCTAGCTGGGGCAAGTTCGCCGGTTAGGCGGGGCGAGTTCGCCCATAGGGAAAAACAGTGATATAATGAAACAAAATGATGCATGTGTTCAAAGACACCAAACATTTTTTTCATGTTGGTACAACAACAACTTTTAGTTCGATAATCTATGAAAAGTTATCATTATTTAGCACATTATACAGTTATACCGGCATACTTGCATGTCATGTTATGTTAATAAGGATATTTTTGTAGGCCTATGGGTCTATAATTATGTACATAAAAGTGGAGCGGACCTGCCCCGTCGCAAAAGGAGCGAATTAGCCCGGCCTCCGGGCAGCCATTTTCCTTTCTCTTGTTTTTCGCAAAATGTACAACATATTTTGAAGTATCAAAGGCATATTTCAGTAAGCAAATATCACACCTTTCTAACAAAAAAAACCCATTATAACTGCATTTATGAGTGTCTATAAAAAATACAAGAAATCTGACAAATTTATTTTTTACAAAATGGCCTCGAATTGGACGAGCGCCGTAATTTTCTGGAATTCCGAGCAGACGACCTCTCGCCGAGGCATGTTGCTACCTTTGGGCATGCAGGTTAACATTACATCATCAACAAAACCTACATGCAGTCACATCAAAGTGGAAAATCACGTGGTGGGTGGACTTGCCCCGGGGGCGGATTATAGCCCCGCTCTTCCCCGAATAAAAAAAAAACGTCAGCTCGTACTTCGCGCTCACAATAATTCATTTAGTCTGATGATATCAAACTAAACAATAAAACAACAATCCCGGTTAATTATTGTAAAAAAAGTACTCAGAATGTTCCATTTTATGTCAAATCTAATTATGTTTACAATAATTCAGCTCTATTTTTTTTTTCTTGAGATATGTGTCATGTTTATGAGGTTAAAATTAGTCCTTAAAGTTGTATCATTATCATTGTACATTATGTCTGTATATTTGAAAGGATATCAAAATGATAAATGAACTGAATTGATATAATATATCCCTTTCATATCAGTATATATGCTTTCGATCTTCTTTTTCATATAATAAAAGGGGCCACAATGAGATTCTGAGATAAATTTATGATGCAAAGTGACGCAATAGGAAAAGTGTGCAGTTTAGTCCATGAAAGATTTATTTCATTTATGTATAGAGATCCTGTGGGAGGGGGAAGGGGCAAATTCAGAATCCATTTGAAACTTAAATGTCTTGTGCCCCCTTCTCCGCGCAATGGCGCATTTCCCTAAGAGTACAAATGCTCAAGGGGGCGCTCTTCAAGAATCACCATCGGTGTTCATCTGAATAAAGGCTAACATGCATTTAAAAAAGTTACGTGTCCGTAATAATTTTAGTGTTTTTTTTCTCGCCTAAGGTGTATTCTAACCAGTAAATTGGTTGATTTTGGTCATTTGTATTGGTCGGACACATATTCAATCAGAATTTGGCTATTTTGACCAATTACTCCCTTTTGCCACTTAAAATTTTTGATCGACTTTGTGACTAACAAAAAAAATGTAAAAGTAAAATTATATAAAAGGTTTAAAGGAGAAGTTCAGCCCGACAAAAAGTTTGTTGTAAAAATACTAAAACAAAATAATAACGAATGCTCGTAAAGGTTTGAGAAAAATCCATCAAAGATTAAGAGAGCTTTCAAATTCACGATATATTGAAAGCTGCTTGCTTTATAAATTAAAAGAAAAACTGTTAATTTTTTAATATTTGATGGATGTTCCTCAAACATTCACCAATATTTTTAATTATTTTTTCTGCCACAATGTTTACAATAAACTTTTTGTCAGGGTAAACTTTATTTTAAAGGCTCTCTCTCCTAAAATGTAGAATTTGAGGTAACAAAAACAGAAACGCTACCCGCCCACAAATGATGTGAGCTTAAAAGGAGATAGGGGTAATTTTTTATTGAAAAGGGAACAGAATACATAATTTTTAAATGAAAATGGTGCATGTCCCAGGTGCCCCCATGATATTCAAATGACATTTTTGTACCTGGTCAAGATCAAAGGACCTTCTTCCAAACCAGTCTTATTAGGCATCAAAATTGCCGTCTTCTAGGGTTAAGGGTAGGTACAATTACAAATTTGGAGTGTAAAAGATTTTGAGATTTGAAATAATTGAATATATATATTTTTTTTCATTATAAGACAAACTTCTCATCATGACCAGCATGCAATGGGTAGAGAGATTCAAGCAATTAGTTATTACAATCAACAATTCTGAAAAAAGGACAAATTTGTCTATTTTTAATTACATAATTTTTTTTTATTGTATTCACAATCATAGGTCATCATTATTATATAGGTAGTTTATAAAATTTCAGTACTGATAATTTAGAAAGGCAATGATACATACATATATATACACATTTTGTATATAATGTTCAAATTAAAAACCAATTATATAATTCAAGTATTATAAAAATATATATGAAAGAAAAACATTATTGTATAAATTCCTATAATTCATAATTCACACATCATTTTGATTCCACATATATATTCAGATCTGCCAACATTCTCCAACAAAAAAAAGTATCCTTAGAAGGAAAAAAAGAGTATTTTTAAAAATTGTATCAACGTAACAATCGCCAGCCTGTTGTAATGAGATCGGTAAAAAAACATGTGAAATGGCTCTACTTGAAAACTTGATAATTCACCCTTTTAAACATGTGCTCGCAGGCAAGAATTTACTTGTTCTTTTCATGCAATAAATTACTGGCCCAACAGTGATTTTTACCGGTCTGGGACTGTCGGACCGGCGCTAGTGAACGCGCTGTGTATAATACATAGTCCATCATCAGAAATTTTTTTTTAAAGTAACAAATCATACAAAAAAAGTATTGGTGTATTCATAGCAAAAAAGAGGAACAAATACTCTAAAAAGGGAACGGTTGGCATGTCTGTATATTGACAACTTCCTCGGCTGCAGTGCAACCCTGAGACAGTTCCATGACATTTGCTCTGGCGACAATTGCTCCGCTGCAAATTCCACACATTAATGCAATGTCCAATTCAACCCTGGGTTTAACACTATACCCTACCCTAAACCTAACCCTAACATGAAACCCGATTGCAACCCAAACCCTAAACCTGCATCTTAAGACGAAATAAAGCCCAGAGCAGTTGTCGCCGGAGCAAATGTTGTGTCACCCATGAGACAGCCACAGCTACCTGAGGCCATCGAAAGTCCCGGGGGGGCACTCAAATATACTGCTGTACACACGCGTGACAAAAAAAAGTGTTTAAAGGGGTGTTTTTTCAATTTTGGACGCGGGACACGCTTGCACTCGTTAAAGGTCAAGTCCACCCCAGTAAAATGTTGATTTGAATAAATAAGGAAAAATTAAACAAACATAATGCTCAAAATTTCATCAAAATCGGATGTAAAATAAAAAAGTTACGGCATTTTGAAGTTTCGTTTATTTTTCACAAAACAGTGATATGCACAACTCAGCGACATGCAAATGGGTCAGTCGATGATATCCATCACTCACTATTTCTTTTGTTTTTTATTGTTTGAATTATACAATATTTCATTTTTTACATATTTGACAATAAGGACCACCTTGACTGAATATAGTATTAAACAATGCTAATTCCAATGTTCAGGGAGGAATTAATAGTTATTTCCCTTGACAATATAGAGAAAATTAGAATATTACATATTTAACATTATAAAATACAAAAGATATGAGTGAATGACGTCATCAGTCTCCTCATTTGCATACCGACCAGGATGTGCATATAAATGTTTTGTGAAATTAAGCAAAACTTTAAAATATCATGACTTTCTTATTTTACATCCGATTTTGATGAAATTTTCAGTGTTATGTTTGTTGGATTTTCCTCTTTTTATTCAAGCCAACTTTTGTTGGGGTGGACTTGTCCTTTAAGGGTATCAAAAACACAGATTTTCAAAAAAAGAGGTAGTTTTAAAAGACTGGTCAATGGTCAGACGTATTTAGGGTATTTTTTTCCAAAGCTTTTTTTTTTAAGACTAGCCAAATGTGTTTAGGGTATGTTTTTTTCCCAAGCTTTTTCCCCGGGGTCATATTCTGGCGACAACTTGTTTAGGGGCCAAAATGGGTAAATAAAGCCTGTGAAAAACTTGTTTAGGGGGTCATTTTGCACACAGAGAAAAACTCGTTTAGGGGGTGTTTGGAAATAATTTGGCCACGCGTGTTTTCAGCAATACATTTGACTCCCCCCCCCCCCCCCGGATTGGAGTACCTATACGGCTGTCCTACACTGGACACAAAGCAAATGTGATTGCAGTATAACCAAACTAAATGACACAAACAAACCATTCTGACTGGCAGCATTCATGGGAGATTGCTACAAGTAAATTAAGACAAAATGAACTTATTTCTGTACTCAACCCAGGGGGTGTTTCACAAAGATTCAAGTATCACTTAGAGTCACAATTAAATGCCGTGTAAATGATATACAACACGCAATCTTTTTTATCAATACGCTGTAGTGTGCGTCCTCTTAGCATGATCTGACCAATGCGGTCATGACTTTTATAACTCACCCAGCCAGGCATTTAAGTGTGACTCTAAGTAAAAATGAATATAAATCTTTGTGAAACACCCATCAACCATCAGTTCGTCCACTATCCACATGGTCTAATTGCCGATTCGTCTACTCACTATTTCGTCTAATAACCCAGTTGGTCCAATAGCCATTTAGAGCATATACCATTTGATCTAATTGGACTAAGTGTTAATTGTGCAATATGAATTCAAATGAAATAGATTTTAGACCAACTGGTTATGAGATGAGATGGTCATAGACGAAATGGTGATTAGACGAAGTGATGATTGGACAAAATGGTTATTGGACCAAGTGGTTGTTAGACAAAATGTTGTTGGACGGAATGGCATTAGACCATCCACAAACTTTGCTCACTAAAATGTATAAAACATTAAGGAATAATATGTAAACTACATAAAGGCAGAGAAGACAAGAGATATGCATTCATAATAAGCAGTATTAATGCTAATCACTAAAATGAAATAACTTCAAAATCAATAAAAATAATATATATATATCCTTTTCTTAACCTGATAAAGTATGCTGTCATAGACATAGATGTTTTTCAATGGAATGTACAAGTAAAAACTATATAATATTCTTAACACATGGGGCCTGTTGCCAGAGTTTTAAAATGTGTTAAGTGTCAATGGCATAATTCTATTTGCCAGAGTTTTTTGTTTATTTATCAGAGTTTTTATGGCAAAAGTTTTATGCAACAGGCCCCTGGTAGATTAATCAAATACAGATACAATACCTGAGTGTTCAAATGCATGTAGAATAGAATATAACATTTTCTCAGTTTTTAATTGGAAAACAATCATGCATGGCAGCTTAATGATAATCATAACCAGTGGCGGATCGGGGGCGGGGGCACATCCGGCCCGTGCCTCCCCCTTTGATAGTCATAGTCAATATGTTTAATGTAAATATGCTGTCCTTACACAAGTGCGCCCCCCCTTTGAAAGTTACAGCTTATATTTTTAATGGGAATATGTTGTTCATACCCAATTGAGGACCTTTTTTTTATCATTATGGCTTGTCAAATTTTCCTTAGGAAAATGTGCCACCCTTTAAAAAAATCCTGGATCCGCCCCTGACCATAACACATTACAAGTCACAACACAAGCAATGCAAATTATATCAACTTCAAAGATACTTTCAAGGGGAAGTGGCAAGAAATTATCTGCAATTGATAGATTAGTTTTAGCTGTAGAAAATCAGTTACATTCCTTATTGCAAGAAGCATACAAGCAATTATCTTCAAACTGCAATTAATTCGGTGGATTCACAATACAGTGCGCCATCCATTGGTTGCAGCGTACAGGCTGAAATTTGAAATGCCTCATGGGAAAAAGTACAGCTTTCACATAAAACTATTTTTGTCACAGGTCCATTATTTTGGAATGATCTACTAACCGACTTTAAAGATTGCAATTCTATATATACTTTTAAAGGTAAATTGAAAACTTATATTTCTAACAAATATCTAGATGACAATTCCACGGCTCCCTAGTGTTCCTCTTAACTATTGTCAGTCCACCTTCCTCTGTTTTTTTTTTCTTCTACTTCTTCTTTCTCTCGTTTAACAAGTTGACAAGTACTTATAATTTTATTATTAGGGAAACTATAAATTACAAGCTCTGCTTTTTAATAGTTTGCCCTTTATACCCTCATCTTATTGATATATCTGTCTCCAATCTGAATGTTCCATTGTATAACATTTGTCTTATTTATTATGAATAATGGTGATGTATTGTATCATTTTATCATTAAAGGAGAATGAAACCCTTGAAACCAGCTGAATCCATATCAAAGAGAAAAATCAAAGAAACATATTGTTGAAAGTTTGAGGAAGATTGAATGAATAATAAGAAAGTTATAAGCATTTGAATATTGAGATCACTAATGCCATGTAGATCCTCCTATTGGCAATGCGACCAAGATCTGTGATGTCACACACGTACAACTCCCTCATTACTTTAGTACTTATTTCACTTATATTCTCACTTTTATAGAGTCTATCACAAGGTGAGGTGTTCTCTTTATGAGAGGACAAGTACAGAGGTTTCACAACATTATATCATTGATGAATCGTTTGTCATATGATTAGAATGAGCAAAAAGAGATGTTTTGGGGTATATTTTCAGTGTCCAAAAGGGGAGAGTCGTTCATCAGTGACATCATAGATCTTGGTCGCATTGCCAATGGGAGGATCTCTATAGCATTAGTGATCTCGACATTCAAATGCTCATAACTCTTCTATTGCTAGTCCTATTTTACTCAAACTTTTGTTGATCTTATTCTTTGATTTTTCTGCTTTCACAAAAGCTAACTTGCTCCATGAGTTTCATTCTCCTTTAATGATTTACTGTCTATTGATGGACGTTACATTGTATTTGATATTTTGTGAGATATGAACAATAAACCAAACTGAACTGAACATCTGCTGCCAGTGCATGTGCATGCGATTATTCAGCACTGGCCAATGCAGATCGGCCGGCTTGCATGCTGTTTCCTACATGTATGGTCCAGGAGGTGGGAGAGAAGTTTGATCGCATATTATATGACACCTAGATAGATCCTTCGCATTTGATTTGTTGTTTGATATTAATCATTCGGACCATTTTACAATGACGTCATCGACCGTGCAATTTAGGATCCATTCATCGTGCAAATTTGGATCCATACGATTTTGTCCATTACACGCGATGCGTGTATTGTACGCGACAATCAACAGACCGAGCTCGCACTGCATGATCATATTTTGCATCGAAACTGATAAATTTCCTATGAAAACTAATCTAGTTTTTAAGTGTCATATAAACAAAATAATGAATGTTCCTTCATTCGTGCAATGGACAGAATACTTCATTTGGTGAAAGATGAAATGAATGATCCATTCAAAGAGGCTACGCCTCGTTGAATTGATCTTTTCATCTTTCACCTCATGAAGTATTCTGTCCATTGCACTCATAAACATTCATTATTTGCTTATCAAATTTAGACCGTTTTCGGTGAATTCTTCCACTGCTTTTGCTATATGGTTTTCATTTCTGAAGCTTCAGTCGCATTACAGTACACTAATACCGTGCGCTGCCTGCGCCTGCACACGATGGTGACCCCCACAGTCACAAATTTGGCCTGTCCGCTGCAACTGATAGATGGCCCATCAAATTGTAAGACTTATGATTGATTTAGAGACCCAAAACAGATTTGCAGCTGTTCCCAAGTTTCTTGCAACATTCATAAATATACATTCATATCACACCACGATGGTAATCAGTAGTACTGGTTATCATTTCGTTCAAAAGGAAAGTCAATGCTGTTAGAATTCTAACAAGTCATCCTGGCGGTGAGATTGTTTCTCCTACAACTTGTTTGTCCCTTATTCTTTCCCTAACACAGATAACCTCAAAGTTTTGATTCAGGTTGCGAATCTTGAACTTGTACAGTGGTGCTCAAAAGTTAGTGAACCCCACTCGAGAGTGAACATATTTTAGAGTCTTCAAGTTCTGCCATGTTTTAGATAATTGATTGTGATTTCAGGTGATAAAATATTAAATTGAGTCTTACGATGGCAAGGGTTTGGATTCATATCCAAGTATTGGTATATGATTTGTAGCTTTTCTCTTTTTGTTTTATTTATGCCAGTTTGATTCTATGGGCTCACAGAACACTGTAATGATGTTGTTTACATCACTCAGCATAAAGGAGTGGGTTTTGTGGGGGGTTCACTAAATTTTGAGCACAACTGTATTTTCAAAAGTTTGGCCTAAATAAAACAAAAAGAGAAAATCTGCAAATTAAATACCCATACTTGGACATGAACCCCAAACCTTGCCATTGCAAGCCTAATGACTCAGCTGATGAGTTGCTTTATAGCTTCACAATTTGTGTTCATGAATATTCATGATGTGTAGTGTTTGATAATAATAATAATAATAATACATATGATTTATATAGCATCTTTTCCGTTTTGATTCAATGCTCAAGGCGCTTAGAAGAGAGCAAACATATGAATAAAGAGAACTAAGAGAAGTACAAGAAAGTGTATAGTACAAATGAGGAAAATGTCTGTCTGAAAACCTAGTACCTGCTGGTGAACAAATGCAATTTTAGATTGCCCTTAAAGGATGTTGATGGAATAAACCCCTTTTTTACATAAGGATGAAAATTTTGAAGGAAAAATAATTTAGCACCCTGGCAATATAATGTGAACAGTCAATCTTCATGGAGTCTGTTCACACTCTGAAGGAATTTTAGTTTGAATGAAGTCTAGAAGTGCAAGAAGTCACCCTGGTATTACCATGTTGAAAGTCAATCGTAATGGGGTCTGTTCACACTCTGTGAAGGAATCTTAGTCTGAATGAAGTCTAGAAGTGCAAGCCGGCCTTCATGGGGAAGTAACCTACGAACATTGAAACAGAAGATACATAAATCCATAGCTTATATTCACTATGTCTACAAGCAGTAGATCTACTTCTTAGTAGGTGGTATTATGATGATGTGAATATTTTTATCATAGCCATATAACAAAATATAAACTTACTCTTTCACTGTTAGTTCTAATGTAAATATTCTAATCATAGCCATATAACATAATTTAAACTTATTCTTGAACTGTTGGTGCTAATGTGAATATTCTAATCATACCCATATAACAAAATATAAACTTACTCAGTGACTGTTGGTGCTAATGTGAATATTCTAATCATGCCCATATAACACTTTGACAGTTGGTGCTAGTATGAGTATACTAATCATACCCCTTATAAGAAAATATAAACTTACTTTTACTGTTGTTTCCAATGTGAATATCCGTATCATACCCATATATATAAACTTACTCTTTGACTGTTGGTGCTCATGTGAATATTCTAATCATACCCATATACAAAATATTAACTTACTCTTTCAATGTAGGTGCTAATGAGAATATTCTTGGGAAGTAGATATAACGTTTTTGCCTCAGGATTCCATCAAAGATATAATCTGCTGCCTCGTCTGTTTTATTCATTGCAATCCCCCTGAAAGAAAAGACAAAAATGATTGTATTAATTACTATTATCAGTTGTTTTGACATCACCTGTGTATTGGGTCTAATTACTATATGCTACCTACAGCACCAACACCAGGGGCCCATAACAAAGCTTAGCAATGATCGTAGAAACACTTTTCTATGATTGATTCCATTGACTACAATACACAATCAATCATGAAAATCAAGCGTACGATTTATTGCCAACCTTTGTGTTATGGGCCCCAGATCTCAACTAGTGGGCAATGCTTTTGTTGTTTTTTCTACTTCTGTCTCTTCCATTATTTAATATCACTCAATACCAGTGAAACAAGCTCCTTACCTTGCAGCGATGGAATGTATCATCCCGGTATCCAGGAAGTGAGGACAAATGAGGGTCTGCTTGATACCGGTCTTGTGATAGACGTCCCTCAGCTCCGATTCTAACGCCTCGTCGAGACCAAAGATGCCAAACTTAGAGGCGCAGTAATCAGTGAGCCGATGCATCGCGTTCTGACCACCCGCTGAGCAGGTCGTCACGATGTGGCCAGAATTGGACTCCAGCATCCCTGGCAAGAATGCGCGTAGTGTCTGGGAAAGAAAAGCAATAAGGCACACTTATTATGAAAAGGTACTGGTTATCATTCACAGCCTTGATATGAAATTTTTTAGGGCAAGTCCATCTTTCTGTAGGGTACATTTCTATGTTACACAGGAAATGTTAAAAAGTGAAAGAAGGGCATAACAATTTTCCAATAATGATAATGATAATAATTATACTTGCTTATAGTTATATAGCGATTAACACTTCCTTTATTGGAAGTCTCTATTAAGCACTATATAGTCATGGCAGCATAATTACCCTGGCTTCAGCAGAGCAGCTGTTACGCTCTCTGTGTTTCAAGGAATAAATTCCTACCAGGTACCCATTCACCTCACTTGGGATGAGTGCAGCACAATGTGGCTAAATTTCTTGCTGAAGGAAAACAAATTGTGACTTGGAATTGAACCCCTATCCCTCAGATTGACAGAGGAGAGTCATAACCACTAGACCACAAGACCAATGAGAGAGGTGCCAAGGCAAGTCAACAAGGCATCAAAGTCCATAGCCTTGGATTAATTCACAATCTTTTCATTAAAGGCGAAGTTCACCCTGACAAAATGTTTGTTGTAAAAATACTAGAAAAAAATATTTTGCTGAAGTTTTGAGAAAAATCCAAAGAAGATTAAGAAATTTATTAGAATGTTAAGTTTTTGTTTTGTGATGTCATATAAGAGCAGCAGCCAAATATGTCACGTAATATAAAATACATAAATTTCACCTTTTATGGTTCATGATGACTACAACAATATTTTCATTCAGCAGGTGATAAATGATTGGTCTATTGGTGTACTGAAGGTACAATAAAATCCATTTAAAACTTCTTGAGAAAATGACATTGCATTCATTTTTTAAATTCACAATACATGGAAAGCTGCTCACATATGACATCATAAATGAAAAAAATAATAAACTTACAAGAACTTTTTTAATCTTTGATGGATTTTCCTCAAACCTTCACCAATATCTTTTTATCTTTTTTTGTTGTTGCTATTTTTACAATAAACTTTTTGTCACTTCCCCTTAAAGTCCATGGGCTGCATGTGTATGCATACATTTTAAGATATTACCCCTAAAAAAAAATCTGCAATTTGAACCACAAGGTAAGGGGTTTGAATCCCATTGCAGCACTCACGTCCTTTGGCAAAGCGTTTATCTACATTTGCCACTCTCCACCCAGGCGTAATAAATGAGTGATGTATTTCCAAATTGTCTAATGCCAATTCATCCCATTGCCAACTTGCCTACTACCATTTGGTCTACCATCACTTCGTCCAATATCTCCGTGGTCTAATTGCCAATTCGTTCAATCACCATTTCATCTTATAACCAGTTGGTCCAATTGCCATTTATTCCATATACCATTTGGTCTAATTAAACTAAGTGTTATTTGTGCAAAATGAATGAAAAGAAAACGGGTATTAGACCGACTGGTTATTAGACGAAATGGTGATTAGACGATGTGATGATTGGACCAAATGGTAATTGGACCAAATGGTTGTTAGACGAAATGTTGATGGATGGAATTGCATTAGACTAAATGAAGGTAGACCATGTGGTGAGTGGACGAGTTGGCAGTGGACGAATTGGCAATTTACCAAATGAGTATCCAGTACATGTAGGAGTATTTCCCTGAATGATTGAGCTTCCAATCAGGGTATTCGTTGTAAAGCCGGGGTAATAGTATGCAGCGCTTAGAATTTTAAAGGAGAATGAAACTCTTGGAGCAAGTTAGCTTTTGTGAAAGCAGAAAAATCAAAGAATAAGATCAACCAAAGTTTGAGTAAAATAGGACTAGAAGAGTTATGAGCATTTGAATGTCGAGATCACTAATGCTATGGAGATCCTCTCATTGGCAATGCGACCAAGATCTATGATGTCACAGATGAACAACTCTCCCCTTTTGGACACTGAAAATATACCCCAAAACATCTCTTTTTGCTCATTCTAATCATATGACAAACGATTCATCAATTATATAATGTTGTGAAACCTCTGTACTTGTCCTCTCATAAAGAGAACACATCACCTTGTGATAGACTCTATAAAAGTGAGAATATAAGTGAAATAAGTACTAAAGTAATGAGGGAGTTGTACGTGTGTGACATCACAGATCTTGGTCGCATTGCCAATGGGAGGATCTACATGGCATTAGTGATCTCGACATTCAAATGCTCATAACTTTCTTATTATTCATTCAATCTTCCTCAAACTTTCAACAATATGTTTCTTTGATTTTTTTCTTTGATATGGATTTAGCTGGTTTCAAGGGTTTCATTCTCCTTTAATATTAATTGCTATATGAATGTTGCATTATTGATTTTCATTAAATGCACAAGAGAAGAAAAAAGGTTCCTATTTAACTCATCAACTACTGAATTCTGTGATTACCATAGGCTTTGTACAGGGGTCACCCGATTCCAGCACGCAATGGGTTAATGGTAAAAAAAATGCTAATTACCCAGAACACAGATAGAAGGTTGATTTCAATGGTTCGTCTGATGTCATCATTCCTGAGCTCTAGTAAAGACTCTCCAACCAATACTCCAGCATTGTTGATTAGCATGTGAACGTCTCCTATTTCACTCCTGACCCTGCGGTTCATAAAAAAAGAAAAAAAGATTAACCAGGGCTCTATTCCCGAGAGGGGGGAGGGCCTCAACATTTTTTGCAATAAATCTGACGCACATAATTTATGACAGCGCCATCCGCTGAATTCTGTACCACGCAACTTTGGAGACCAAATTTGCAACAACCAGGTGCGCAGTTGCGATATAACGGAACATTATGCAAATGCAAGTCAGACCAAGTTGCTCAAAAATGTGATTACATGTACAAAGTCAATACAAGATTATGTGTTTTCTACCAAAATTCATAAACGTGTGATTATTTTTATGACTACAGTAATTTAATTTGATGCTATTTGTAGTCAAAATAATGTCACCAACAAATTTTGTCCACACAAAAGAGAAAAAAAGAACAAAAAACAATTGATATGACATTAAAAACACTAAAATACATAAGAAATCAATTTTGGTACCAGATTTTTTTTCATTAACAATTCTTTGGAATGCTATAAATAACATAGAGTACACACCAAAGATGGGCGTTGTGGCGTGCGCCTGTAATCCAAGCTATGTGGGGAAGTTACAAATTGATGCAGAGGTTCGAGCCCTGGTCACGTCTTTCGGATGGTGACGTTGAAGGTCGGTCCCAGACGTAAATAATCATATCTGATTGATACACGTCTGACAAAACTCAAATACACACACACAAAGATGGGCATTCTATGAGCTTGATTTTGAGAATTAAAGCAAACAGTATGATTTTATGAATTAAATTGGCATAATTGCTTTATTTAAAATAAAATATATGAATTTAGTGAAATTTACTGAAGATTTACTAAAAATTGAAAATATTTCATTCTCTACCATTGTGCAAATTTTAAGGGGGTTTCATAATACCCCCCTCCCCTGGGAGTGACCAGAATTAACATACTAGTACCTATGACTTATAAAAAGACCCTGCTGGGTACCCATTCACCTCACCCAGGTTAAGTGCAGCACAATCTTGATAATTTCTTGTTTGAGGAAATGCAATGGCTGGGATTTGAACCAACGACCATCTGATTGAAAGGTCTACAAGTGTCGGAGCCACTAGACCATGACACATCCACCATCTGACCCGCCCTCCCCCCCGGTACTTACTTACCTTAAAGCAGATGTTTTGATAAGTTCTATATCTGTGACATCCACTGTGTAGAGATGAATCTCAGCATCTGGAGTCTCGGACTGGATTAATTCAGCAGTTTTCTTGTTGCCTAAAATTAAAGGTAGAAACCAGTAGTTGCAGAAAACAATTTTTTCATGAGAAAGTCCTTTAAATCAAGGTTAATTGTCAAAACATTATCATACATCTATTTCTTGTACATTGATGTAAACTTATCTTTGTAAAATCATGAAATCTTAGGTCAAAATTGATAATTCTGATGATCACTTACACAGAAAAGCATATGTGGGACAGTGTTTAATATTGCTTCGAAAAATACCTGACATTTGATGGAATTCCGTGCTTATTTCTCAGCAATTACGCATTTTCTTCCAGAGATATTTGGCACATACTTTTAATTTATACACGTATACAAACACTTAGGTGGTAATTTCATAGGATTCTCTTCAAGCTCATTTTGAGATCGTTATCACTACTGGTATTTATTTTTAACATGAGATTGCGTATTATTCATGGAGCCAGATACAGGGGATCCATGCACACTGCCACCAAACACACACAGATGTGGTATTCACATGCCAAGCATATTGTAGTGCCAGTGATATTATAGGATCAATTCTAAGATTAATTATTCTAAGAATAAGATGAAGACTAGGGGGCAGAGGGGGCACTCTGCACCCCCTGACGAGCCACAACCCATACAAAAGACATATACCTGCCCCCCCTGACGAGCTTAAAAGACCTTTTTTGCCCCCCCCTGACGAACTTGAATACCTTTAATGCCCCCCCTGAAGAACCTGAAGACTTTTTTTTTTTTTTTTTTTTTTTTTTGCTTGTCAAATTTTTTTCTGGTACAAAAACCTAAATTTTTTTATTGAAGACCTTTTTTTTTTTTTTTTTTTTTTTTTTTTGCTTGTCAAATTTTTTGGTGGCCGATTTTGCCCCCCCTGTGGAAAATCCTAGGTACGCCACTGCCAACATATAACACATTAAAAACAATATAATAAATCATATTCTACACAAAATCTTTGCAGCTGATTACTTTTAACCGATAATGAAATTAATATATATTGAATTGGAAGGACTGGTTCACAGTACATTAGTCAATGTAAATCACTTAAAACACTCTACATGAAATGCATGCTCATCTTCCCTAATGAGATTCATAATATTGAATACCTGCTACATGTAGATGCATTATCTCAAGGTAAAACAAAATAAACAGATACAAGAACTACATGTACCGGTACATCAATCTAAAAAGGGATATTGAAACTGTTTTTATCAGAAAAATTGACCTTTGTTTGTCCCTGAAAGCAAAATACAGACAGTAATTCAAACAAATGAACAGCTTATATAGTAGAAAAACATTTTAATGGCGTCAGGAATAGGGGCACCATAAAGAAGGTAACATTGGGGGATTGGGGGCTGTCAGGAAATTGTGGGGGCAAACACATTTTTACCCCAAAGCCCCCTGCTATCTCTCTCTCTTGTATCCTTCCTCCGCTAAGGCCGGAGATCGCTGATCTCAGTTGAAATTACTAAAGACAGAGCTAGACAATTTGTTGAGGTTTTGGGGAGTTGTGTGAAGATTGCCAAAGAAGGGGGAAGAAAGAGAATATGCTCTAAAAAGACTCTGGGGGGGGGGGGGGTCTGCCTCTAAGAATCCTGCAATTGTTAAAACAAAACCCCAAAACAGAATCACCATTCAAAAAACAAAAACACAATGAAGAAAATAATTTGGGAAGAGAAAATTGCAAGGAACCCAGCTTATTTTTTCACTGTGTACGTTTCTGTAGAAATACAATTATTTCTACATGCAGCATTGAATGTGGGAGGGGCAATTTGAAATGAGCCCCCACTGCCCCCTCCCCCAAAGTATTGGGCCAAGAATAATTACCCAAAATCCAGAATTGTGTCTGCCACACTTGATCAGAACTTCATGTAAAAATGAAATACAAGATTGAAACATTAAAAATAATGACTGCAATGTTCGATTGATTTTAATTGATTTGCACTTGCAGTAATGTTGTTAGACAATGTTTTTCTTCATCTTCAGTCTCAATTAGACTAGAATTAGAAATATAATTTATAATGTGTCAAAACAAAATGTTATTCCGACGAGCTAGGCCTGGATCAAAATTATACTTGAATAAGAAAAAAACTTTATCAATCAGTGATAAAAATCCCGAATATCAGAAAAGTGGGCCGAAATGTAGAAGGAAAATTGAGAAATAGAACTAGAAGAAGCTAAAGGTAACTAACCTGATACGCTGATATCCCAGAGCGCGAGCCGGGCTCCTTTAGCGGCAAAGCGAAGGGCTAGCTCCCGGCCCAGGCCGCTACCGCTACCAGTAATTACGATGACCCGCCCACGGACAGGAACTTTGGATGGACTGACAAACAAGCGATAAAAAGCCTTTAAATACGCAAACGTAGCACGAAGAAGGAAGTAAAGAAGTGCAACTATGTCTCGCAACATTTTGAATACAAAGATGGTATGATGAACTAAACAAAACTATCACTCTTACTAATAATACTAGTAGTAGTACTACAGAGAGTTTTGAAGATAGTCGACGCCCAGTTTCAACTCCATTACCAATACCGGTAATACTAGATCCGTCACCACCAATGCAATACACAAGGGCAATGCTAATTGCTCGATCGATCGGCGCCGAAGGATATGGTGGTGGTGGTGGTGGTGGTGGCGGTAGGGGGGGGGGGGGTGGAAGGGGAGAGTCAATTGACCAAGACCCCTCCACAATCACTTTCCGCCTTTACACTTTATGACTTTGATAACACGTCCAGCCTATATTTTTAAAAACCCTTTAATAATCGTGCACGACATCAGGCTACGTTCTTACCATAGAGATGTATACTAAATTACGTTATTAGTATATATCTATGGTTTTTATCCTTTTGCTACAATTCGATCCAAAATCAGTGCTCAGGCATCTAGTCAATGGTTGCTTCATATCAGCCCGACTTTTTTTCTAGGCTTAGACCGTGTTTTCATGCATGCACCCCCCCTTTCACATAGTCCACGTACGGCCTACAATAATCGCTATATAGGTGAAATTTTGAAGGGGGGGGGGGGGCTTGTTCGCAACTATTCATAAAGCTTTTAACATGTCATTGCGCTACGTACTGCAGAAACACATTTTTTGACAATCGGAATTTAACTGGGATAGTCCAGGCTGAAAAAATATGATTTGAACGGATTAAGAAAAATCCGACATGGAATAACATTATGACATTCTAAAGATTTGCATTATTTCGGTAAACGTTTCAATCAATGCATGTCTTCATGAATATTCAATGGCAAACCGATTATGTCACATCCCCACTGGTTCTTTTGTATTTTATTACACACAATTATGTTTATTAATTTTTCTTCCAAGAACTTAAAAAAATGGATTGACAATTGATTTAATGCATTAGATATTAATTGCTGCAACTTATGTTATTATAAGGGAGGCATATCATTCACAAGTGTAAGATGGAAAAAAAAACTTTCCTTATTTTGTGTGATTTACAAATTGTATTTAAAAAGTGCTCTGTAAAATGTAAGTTTTGTGGTCTGAATATTAACATTTTCTGCTCGTGCTGCGCGCTCGCAAATTTTGATTTATCGGGTACCTATTATTTTCGTGTATTCCATAAAGTTTTCAAAATATCCCTTTTCAGGTCTGATTGTCAAAACGTATCAGCTAGCGCTGCACGCTCGCATTTTGATTGGCGAGTTATGTATGTCTCAATATTGATTATACAACAAACTACTTAAAGTCCCCTTTTCATGACAGTTCATCAAAAATTTTGGCTCGCGATTTGCGCTCGCATTAATGGTTAAAATATATTAACTTGATGCATCCTATTTATAATTACAAACGTGCTTGAAATGTCCAGTTTTCGTGCCATAATATCATCAGATTTCGCGCCCTCATTAGGCATTACTAGATGAGTTATTAATTTAATAATTAAACTACCTTTCATTTCATCTCTCAGTTAGCAAGAGGAATAGGAAGATAGTCATCATTTTCATATGCATGACCTAAGGATGTCCCGGTCCTATGTTAAAACACAAAGTAATAATAATTGAAAATATCAGCTCTTTATTAAGTGCGATCCATATCCACCTTACAATTTTCCTACAAAGTGCTTGAAATATAGAGTTGAAATTGACTCTTTTTTCAGATCAGAATATCAAGCAGTTTAAGCTCGCGCTTCGCGCTCGCTTTGATTTTCATGATAAAATATGTATTTAGAATGCCTAGATTCTAGGTCTAAATATGAAACACGCGCGCGCATGTTTATTCAGATAATCAACTTGTTCTCTATTTGAATCATTATCCAGTTTCAGATCACAATATCAAAAATTTTCTGCTCGCGCTTTGTGCTCGCATTATTAATACAGGAAGATTCCCTTCTTTTCATGATTTAAAAAACATGAATAGAGTGTCCCGTTTTTAGGTCTAAATCTCAATTTTTTTCCGCTCGCGCTTCGCGCTCGCATCAATTGTTTAGTTGTATACCTATCCTGTTTACGATTACAAAAATTGATTTTAATTTCAAATTCTTTATGTAGAAATGTTGAAATTTTTCAGCTCGCGCTTCGCGCTCGCATTATTTATGTAAGGAAGATCCCCACTTACTCATCCGTTTCATGATTTACAAAACTTGAATAGAGTGCCTCGTTAAGTAGGTCTCAATCTCCAAATTTTCCAGTTGCGCTTTGCACTCGCATCAATTGTTTAGTTATATACCTATTCTGTTTGAGTAACAAAAGTTCTGATAATTGTCATTCCTTAGGTAAAAATGTCAAAAAGATTTCAGCTAGCGCTTCGCGCTCGCATTATTTAATTTTTAAAATATGTAACATCTTCATGGCTATAACTGCAAACAGTCTTTAACAGTACCTTTTCCATCAGTTCATTTCTGCTTGCGCTTCACGTTCGTAGCAATCTTTCATTTGCATACACATCTTTTTTAGGATAAAAAACATTGCCCAGAATGTTCAAAATTTAGGAAAAATACATAAGATTTCCAAAAAAATATAGCTCGCACTTCGCGCTCGCAGTATATAAATAAGTATTGTGGTATAATACATTTATGTTTATTCATAAGAATAAAACTAACAAGTGACTATTAGGACTACCCCTTCAAAGAAACCAAAAATCCCGGCAAAAATCATCTTCGAGCGGCCGATCGGGGAAAATATGGCTGAAAAAAAATTTCCGGCCCCCCCCCTATTGGCGAAGGCTGAATCCGCCCCTGTGTAATGAAATTTTTGAAGTTTTTAATACTGAATAAAGACTCACAGGGAGAAATTAACTACATCGGAAAAAAAACTAGAACTTAAAAAAACAAACAATAATAATAATCTGTCTGGCCGTTCCGTTCTAGGGACAAGCCCAGTAGGCTGATCATTCACAGGATACCATCTCCCAGACATAAATTAACTAGATTAAAAAAAAAAATGTTTCGTTTTCCTACACTATAAGGGGCAAGCCCAGTAGGCTCATCATTCACGTGATACCATCTCCCAGACAGAAATTAACTACATTTTACAAATACAAAAAATGAAGAAAGAAATTATAGTCTGTCTGGGCGTTCTGTTCTCCTTTAGATTAAAGGGCAAGCCCAGTAGGCTCATTATTCCCAGGAACCATCTCTCAGACAGAAATTAACTACATTAAACATATAAATAAAAAGGGACAAGCCCAGTAGGATCATCATTCGCAGAATACCATCTCTCAGACAGACATTAACGACATTAAACATATGAATTAAAAGGGGCACGACCAGTAGGCTCATCATTCGCAGGATACCATCTCTCAGACAGAAATTAACTACATTTTACAAATACTCAACAACAAAAAAATCTGATAGGGCGTTCCATTCTCCTTCACTTTAAGGGGCAAGCCCAGTATATAGTCTCGTCAATGACAGGATACCATCTCACAGACAGAAATTAACTACATTTTACAAATAAAAAAAAAATAAAAAAAATGATTATCTGTCTGGGCGTTCCGTTCTCCAACACTTTAAAGGGCAAGCCCAGTAGGCTTATCATTCACAGGAACCACCTCATAGACAGAAATTAACTTCATTCAAAAAAAAAGAAACGTTCCATTCTCAGACACTTTTAGGGGCAAGCCCAGTATATTATGCTCGTCATTGACAGGATACCATCTCATAGACAGAAATTAACTTCATTTTACAAATTCCAAAAAATGAAAAAAAAAACGATAATCTATTTAGGCGTTCCGTTCTAGGGACAAGCCCAGTAGCCTAATTATTCCCAAAAACCATCTCTCAGACAGAAATTAACTACATTGAATACAAAAATAAAAAGGGGCAAGCCCAGTAGGCTCATCATTCGCAGGATACCATCTCCCAGACAGAAATTAACTACATTTTACAAATGTTCAATTGGTCTAATACAAATTTGTCCAATTGTGGAGCGTTGTTGCCCAGTGGATTAGTCTTCTCACTTTGAAACAGATGGTCGTGGGTTCGAATTCCAGCAATGGCGTAATTTCCTTCAGGAATAAATTTATTGTGCAGCACTCAACCCAGGTGAGGTGAACGGGTACCCGGCAGGATGGATTCCTTGAATGCACTGAGCGCTGAAAGGCAGCTCGAGCCAAAGCCGGGGTAATGATAATAATAAACAATTCGCCTCGGATTAGATTATTTCTAGATAGATGGTGATACATAAATGCCTATCATTATTATTAACTACCAATTCCTCATTATCATTTGGTCTGCCATCCGTTTGTCCATTATATTTATTGTCTAATTGCCATTTCATCCACTCACCATTTCTTCTTATAACCAGTTGGTCCAATATAGCCATAGTTCATATACCATTTGGTCTAATTGGACTAAGTTTGAATTGGGTGAAATGAATTAAAATAAAATGGATATTAGACCAAATGGTTATGATACAAAATGATCATAGACAAACTGGTGATAAGACGAAGTGATAATTGGACCAAATGGTCACTGGACCAAATGTTGATGGACGGAATGAACTTAGTCTAATTTAAGGTAGACCATGTGATGAGTGGACGCGTTGGCAATAGTCGGATTGACAATTCACCATGACACCATCTCAATGCAAGACAGAATTTATCTCTATTCTCACAATCGGTGGCGTAATGAGCAAAATCTTTTGAGGGGACCAACCGACATGGCGGATGAAGCAAGAGTTTTAACGTTGCGAGCAAGCAAGCATATTTTTTTAACCTTTTGAATAAGAAATAATTTCTTTTCACTGATTTTGACATAATATTGAAAAGATATAATTTCACCTTTTGCATTTCCTTTGATTTCTTTTTGTCCTTTTATTCCTTGACCGTGAAACTTTTTATGACATGGATCCCAATCCATCCCCATCACACCATCCCGGAATCTATATATGTCCACACCAGAGAAGTATTGAAATAACACCGATGCTGTTTTAATACTAATTGGTGTTGTATAAACACATATCTGGTGTTAGACCAAAACCAAACTGGTGTTGTTTAACACTTCTCTGGTGTGGACAGATATAGATCCCGGGCTGGTGTTAAATCAACACCGAATGTTTTGCAGTGTACATTATTTTCTTGATGTGCTTGATGGCCATCACTGTGAGCTCATGGTCACAATCACAAAGGCGAAACCTAGCTACTATACTACTCCAGATCAGACCGACCAAATCTTTTACGTTATTACCAAACACCGATGACTAGCCAGGGGCGGATCCGCGGATTTTCCAGGGGGGGGGGGGCATTTTTGTTCTGAACAAATTTTGAAAGCCGGGCCGTTCTTCACGCCCGTTCAGGCGGTCCGTTCTTTACGCCCCGCCTGAATGATGCTGATTTATGTCAGGAACAATTTGACAAACCGCGAAGATTTGAGCCTATTACAGGGGCGGATCCAGCCTCCGCCAATAAGGGGGGGGGGGGGGAGGGGGCGAAATTTTGTTTCACCCATATTATCCCCGATCGGCCGCTCAAATTTGATTTTTGTTTGTTTCTTTGAATTGGTTGTCCCAGTGGCGTAATGAGCAAAAAAATTGAGGGGGCTCGATATGGCGTATCGCATAAAATTAATAAGATGTTACGAGTGAGCGAAGCGAGCGAGCAAAAATTTTGACATTTTTATTACGACGTGGGACGTTGTGGCCCAGTGGATTAGTCTCCGGATATATATGGATATGGATCCGGATGTATATTATTATTATTATTATTACAAAAATCAAAATTTGTGATAGATTTTGACATAATATTTGGAAAATAATATTATATTTCACCCTTATCCCTTTCCTTTTCTCTTTATCTTCTTGATCGTGATTTTTTTTTTTTTTTTTTTTTTTTTTTGGGGGGGGGGGGGGGGGCAAAACGGCCATATCCTAACAGTAATTTCTTAGCTTTATTCTTATAAACAACATAAATGTGTAATAATTTCATAAGCCCTATTTGAATAGGGTGAGCGCGAAGTGCGAGCTAAACAATTTTGAAATTTTATGTATTTTGTCCTGAAAATTGAACATTCTGGGCAATGTTTGTGAACCTAAACAAGATGCGTATGTAACTAGATAAATTACTGCGAGCGCGAAGCGCGAGCAGAAATTTTTATTATGCGTTCTGGCCTTGTCGAAAAGGGACCTGTTAAGGACGTTTTGCAGTTAGCCATTAAGACGATACATATTTCAATTATCAAATAATGCGAGCTGAATTTTTGGTGACGTTCCGGCCCAAAAAAATGAACGTTCTATGCACTTTTTGTAACCATGAACGGTATAAGTATATAAACAAACAATTTATGAGATTTCAAACCTAAAAACGGGACACTCTCTTCATAATTTGTAAATGATGAAAAAATTCGGGTATAATTTGGTATCTTCAGGCTACATTAATAATGCGAGCGCAAAGCGTGAGCAGAAAATTTTTGATATTCTGATCTGACACTTGTTATATAGGCTCATAATGATTTAAATAGAGAACAAGCTGCGTATCTGAATTAACATTTGTGTGCGTGTTTCAGATTTCGACCTAGAATCTGGGCATTCTATACAACTTTTTTCAACATGAAAATCAATAAAGCGAGCACGAAGCGCGAGCTTAAAATATTTGATATTCCGATCTGAAAAAGGGTGAATATAAGCTCTGTATTTAAGCTCTGTATTTCCTACTTTTTAACAAAATTGTGAGGTGGATATGAATCACAGTTAAAAAAAAAGATCTGATATGATTCATTATAATTACTTTGAGTTTTGACATAGGACAGGGGCATTCTAAGAACATTATGTCATCATATGAAAATGATGACTCTCTTCCTATTTCTCTTCCTAAGCATGATATAAAACTTGTCGATATTCCATTCTGAAAAAGGGACAATTTGATTATTAAATAAATATCTTATTTATTAATCTAATAAGCCTAATGAGAGCACAAAATCTGTTAATTTATTATGGCCTGAAAACTGGACATTTAAAGCACTTTTGTTATTATGAATAAGATGCATAAGTTAATATATTTTCAACAATTAATGCAAGCGCAAATCACGAGCCGAAATATTTAATTGAAATGCGAGCGTGCAGCGCCAGCTGTTACGTTTTGACAATTTGACCTAAATAGGGATATTTGAGAACTTTATGGAATACAGGAAAATAATAGGTACCTGACAAATCAAAGTTTGCAAGCGCGCAGCGCGAGCAGAGAAGTTAATATTCAGAAGATAAATCATAAATTTTTACAGAGCACTTTTTGAAAATCAATTTGTAAATCAAACAAAAAATTGAAAGTTCGAATTCCGAGCTGAAACATGCTATGTACATTGACTTCAAAATTTGATATTTAAGCTCGATATTGAGCAACATACATAAATCACCTAAAAAAGGCAGTGCAAGCGCGAAGCGTGAGCAAAACTTTTATACTGTATAGTGACATGAAAGATTTTAAAAGCTATTTTCCAAATCTTCCCCTCATCGAATTCATTCGTCTTTCTCCTCTTATGTTTCCCCTTTTTTTTTCTCCTCTCTTTTCCCTTCTTTTTGTTCCTTTCCCCCCTTTTTATTTTTTTTGCTCCGCCAATGGGGGGGGGGGGGGGGGGGGGGGGCCGGGCCCCTCGGCCCCCCTGGATCCGCCTATGTATTATATGTACATTGTTCATAGTTCTCAGGGGGGGGCGTGCACGTTCCGGATATGCCCCCACCTGGATCCACCATGCATGCACTGCCAATGATATTCCATCGGGTCGGGTTAGAGATGGTTTGGTGTGACTTTAGCATTAATGAACAGTTAATACATGTTGTAGGATAAATCAGTCTGTCCAAGGGCGGGTCCAGGATTTTCCAAGGGGGGGGGGGGGGCACATTTTCCAGATGAAAAATTGACAAGCAAAAAATAAGTTTTTCAACAACTTATAAGGACCTTTCGTCCACGACAAAATTTGAAGTAAAAAAAAATATATGAAAATTTGAAAAAAAGGCCTTCACTTTCAAAAGGGAGGCACACTTCTGTTTTAACGGTATTTTTACATTTACAAATTTTAATTGTGCCTCGGATCCGCTATATAGTGCGTCCCCCAAAAAACTATTCACTTTTGAAATGGCTGCTAAATAAAAACTATAAAACTATATCACTTTGGGTGGGAACACTTACATATATGGAAGCCAATAAAGTCAACTTTTAAATGACACCAAACAGTTGGAAAACTATTCATGCTTGAGCGAGCATTGCCCACTGAAACAAAGGGTATTAAAAAATTAGGCTGGGCCGGAATTAGCCTTCCAATTTATTCAGTTTTTGAGAGGCAAATCCTTTAGAACTTTCAAAGTTAAGGGCGTTGTGATAAATTAATGATCAACCGTGACCAGTTTTGGTTGTTTAAGCAAATTTCATAGTCATTAAATTGACCTTTAATGCATGAGTGAACACAAATTACACTTTTGGGGTAGCGTTTCAACTTTATCATTTGGAACTCACTTTTTAAAGAATGACATTTTGTTGGATTCACATAAAGTTATAAAAAGCACTATATTCATTTTAATAAGTAAGAGGGTTCCGTTTTATAAAGACTTGTTATAGTAACAAATGCATAATTTTCATAAAACTTTACTATCAGCCAATCAGATCGAATGATTTCAGTAGCTTTTAAGTGTTATTGCAAACAGGTTATTACAACAACATTTATGAAACGGGCCCCTGTTCACTTCCCCCCCCCCCCACAGGAAATGAATACCAAAAGAAACATGAAGAAACAACAAACCAACAAACAAAGTAATAAACAAGAAATGCAATAAAAACGATAAAACTAGGACAAATTATAAATGACTGTACAAAGTTGGATTTAAGATTTATTGGCTGAATTCAAAATAATGGCCAAGATCTTAGCCGTTGCATTCCAAGCCCGTACATAATTTTCCTGGTATTGCATCGCAATTTGCTCCACATTTTTGAAAGACTGCTATGCAAGTGTAAGGATTCTGACCCCACTGCTGAAATTACACAATGTATTCAAGAGATCAAAGAATGGTCACAGATGAATAGCCTCAAACTAAACGGTGAAAAAACAGAGTTTTTACACATTTCCTCACGTTTTCGAGAAACAGAATCAATCCAGATATTAAAACTTGGTGGAATGGACATACGCGCAAGTACTTCTTGTAGAAATCTAGGAGTTATATTTGATGATAAATTGACATTCGATGAATTTATATCCCAAAAATGTCGCTCTGCATCATATGCCTTATACAAAATTGGTAAACTTCGTGAATTCTTGGACAAACCCACCACTGAAAAATTGGTACATGCTTTTATTTTATGTCACGTGTGTGTGTGTGTGTGTGTATTTGAGTTTTGTCAGACGTGTATCAATCAGATATGATTATTTACGTCTGGGACCGACCTTTAACGTCACCATCCGAAAGACGTGACCAGGGCTCGAACCTCTGCATCAATTTGTAACTTCCCCGCATAGCTTGGATTACAGGCGCATTGATTTCTGCAATAGTCTCCTTTCAGGATTACCTCTTAAACAAATTAAAAAACTGCAAACCATTCAAAATTCAGCTGCGAGATTAGTAACACGAACCCGCAAGTATGAAGCAATTACTCCAGTTCTCAGAGAATTACATTGGCTCCCTGTCCGTTCCCGCATTGTATTCAAGCTTTTAGTTTTTGCACACAACTGTTTTTATAAAATTGCCCCATCCTATTTACTCGATTTAGTATCCTATTACCAGCCATCCCGAAATCTTAGATCAAGCTCAAAAGCATTATTCATTGTTCCCTCTGTCTCTACAAAGTCATATGGTGAGCGTGCTTTTACTCATGTCTCTGCTGTCCTCTGGAATGCTTTACCTAATTCAATGAGATATCAGAGTGATTTATGCAGGTTCAGAAAATCCCTTAAAACATATCTATTCAATGCATAAAATACCAACTTTGAACTAATGGTCCAATATCAATATCTTGATTACTTTATTCTTACCTTACACTATTCCTTCTTTAAGCGCATAGGGACATGCTATGCTATGTGGGATGCGCTATACAAGAATTGAGCATTATTATTATTATTATTATTATGCATCAAGTCTTTTGTATAGCTTTTTTTCTCTTAAGACCAAAAATGCTATTCAAATTTGTAAAACGAAATTATTCCCTGGATTGTTTGAAATAACCAATGTGTCGGCCTGATGAACAAAAAAGGTCTTTGGTTGATATTAATCAGTAGAAAACATTTACCAACAGATTGGTATACTAATAGGGCTAGATTGCTCTACAGTGCGTCCCAAAAAAAACTATACACTTTTGAAATGGCTGCCAAATAAAAAATGTACCACTTTGGGGGAAAAGACTTATAGATATGGAAAGCCTATAAAGTCAACTTTCAAATGACACCAAAAAGTTGGAAAACTATTCATGCTTGAGCGAGCACTGCCCACTGAAACAAAGGGTATGAAAATTAGGGTGGGCTGGAATTAGCCTTCCAATTTCTTTCAGGTTCTTTTGTTTGGTACTTGCAAAGTTGATGGTTATTTGGTGAATTAATGATCAGTTGTGATCAGTTTGTTGTTTGTGAAAATTTAATGCGTTATTTAATTGAAATTTAATGCATGAGTGATCATGAATTGGGTGCAGCATTTTGTCTTATCATGTGGATCTCAACAATGTGTTCACGACAGTCAGGAGAAGAGGGGGTAATATGACTTAGGTAGGTGAAGTACGTTGATGGGATAAAGGTCAACAGAACATTTAGCAACCCCTCTCTCCATCTCAACCCCCCCCCCCCCGCTTCTCTCCTCCTGAGAGACTAAGCTCAGCTAGGCTGGGCAGGAATTAGCCTTACCGTTTTTTGAGTGCTTAGTCCATTGGAACTTGCTAAGCTAAATTAATGATTGAGATAACTTTTGGTTTCTTAGGCAAATTTCATGAGTTACTAAATTGAAATTTAATGCATTTTAGTGTAGCATATTCATCTTGTGGACCTCAGAAGTGTGTTCGTGAGAGTCAGAGTAATGTGATGGTACCTGTTACAAGCAAGAGGGCGAGATATGCTAAGACTTGGTTAAAAGGGCATTCCTCTTCTTTTTTTTCCTTTTACAAATTAAAAGTCATATGTACCCTCCCCTCTCCACCTCCATTTCCCAGCCCCCCCCCCTCTCTCTCTGTCTCACTTCCTGGATTGTAGCATATTCAAAACTTAACTGCCAAGTGACCGGTGGCTGATGGTCAGTTTTTTTTTCAATGATTACCAAGAAATTGAATGATTAAGATGATTAATGAAATAATTTATTTTTTAAAAATGGATGTTTGATTGATCACATTGCACATTGAATGAGTTGATTTACTGATAAATTGTTGATTAAATGATTGATAGGAAAAAGTTGATGCCCCAATTCAGAATTAATCCTTAAATCAACATTCTGCTCTGGACTTCACGCGTACATGACAATAGCCATCAGTCTCTCAACAGGAGCTAGGGGAGGGCGGGAAAGAGGGAGGGGGCGGGGGCTGAATGTTCTGTTGACCCTTATTCCATCAACCTACTTCTCTCACTTAAGTCCTATCTCACCCCCTATTCTCCCGACTCCCATGAACACATTGCTGAGATCCATATGATAAAGTTGAAATGCTGCCCAAAAAGAGATCCAAATGATAAAGTTGAAATGCTGCCCAAAAAGTGTAATTTGTGTTCACTCATGCATTAAAGTTCAATTTAATAATTTATAAAATTTGCTTAAGCAACCAAAATTGGTCACGGTTGATCCTTAATTTATCACATCGCCCTTAACTTTGTAAGTTCGAAAGGATTTGCCTCTCAAAAACTTACATAAATTGGAAGGCTAATTCCAGCCCACCCTAATTTTCATACCCTTTGTTTCAGTGGACAATGCTCGCTCAAGCATGAATAGTTTTCCAACTTTTTGGTGTCATTTGAAAGTTGACTTTATTGGCTTTCCATATATGTAAGTCTTTTTCCAAAAAATGCTAAATTTTTTTTTTGGCAGCCATTTCAAAAGTGTATAGTTTTTTTTGGGACGCACTGTATAAACAATAGCTGATTCAAATTTGAACCCGAGGGATTGGTACAATAGCAGCGCCCCAAGGGGTTCCAAAGAGAGCAATTACGCTCAGTATTCTGTGCACCTTTATCATGTTTGAGGGTGCAGTATATGGCCGCAGAGTTGAACCATGTAATAAAGTTCAATTTTGAACCTTTTTTAATGTTAAAGGGGAATGAAACCTTTGGAACAAGTGGGCTTGTGTGGAAAGAGAAAAATTAAAGAATAAGATCAAAGAAAATTTGAAAAAAATCGGACAAATTATAAGAAATCTATGAGCATTTGAATATTGCGATCACTAATGCTATGGAGATCCTCTCATTGGCAATGCGACAAAGATGTGTGATATCACATGTGAACAACTTTCCCTGTGAGGGACTATAAAATACCCCTAAAAGGTCCTTTTTGGTCTTTCTTATAGTGATACAAACTCTTTATCCATAATTAATTCTTTAAAAATCCATACTACATACCCTCTTATATAGAAATAATACATGATCTACTGATAGATGTGATAAAAGAGGCAGTTTAAGTGAAATATATAGAAAAGTAATGGGAAAGTTGTTCACAAGTGACATCACACATCTTTGTCGCATTGCCAACTGGAGGATGTACATTATGATAATGATCTAAACTTCAAATGCTCATAACTTTCTTATTATTTATTCAATTTTTCTCAATTTTTGGTTGATCTGTTTCTTTGATTTTTCTAACCCTATGGTTTTATTTTCCTTTAAGTATTGTGCACATTAAAAGGTGAAAAATTGCACCTTTTAAGGTGCAAACGAGCATTTTTAGGTGCAAATAATAATAAAAAGGTGCATTTTGCACCCTTTTTCCACTTAGGGTGCATACAAGATTACACCTCAAAAGGATGGTACAAGTGTTTCATTTAAGAATACTTGACCAAACCATGACGTAGGCCATGAAAAATTATAAGACTTATATAACACAACAACGACAGCAGAAAAATTAAAAATAACCAAATGCAGCAAAAACGGCATCAAACAAAACAACAAGAACATTGAATCAAAATGGATAGATGTCATGCAAGAACATTTGAGAATCCTTCTCCCGTTTCACAAGGGAAAGAAATATTCATATAAATGAAAAAGATAAAACAATCCGTGTCCTATAATCAAATCTATCTGTTTTTGTCCTCACTATATGAATTCTAAGCAAAATCTTTTAGTTTCATATAAATCTAAAACAATTTGAAAGATTTATTTTCAAAATTTGATTAATTGGAAATCTATAATATTTATAACGGTGAATAAAGAGGTACAATGATTATGTTATGAACATACTGAAAAATAGTATGGAAATTCCTTTTTTTTAATCCGTAGTACACTGTTAATCCTATAAGTTTGATTTTATTTTTTTGCAGGAGTTTTTGCATTTTATTCATAAATCAATAGCAAATTAACAGATTCATACAATAACAATGATATGAATAAATACATATTTTGTGTGACAATGGAAAAGATAAATGATTAATAAGACTGGAAACTGTGTTATGAATAAAGCATGTAAAATAGTAAGTTGATTAGATTTTCTTTGGCATTCATAATCATTCATATAACACATTTTTCGTAACATAACAAACACAATAAAGTGATTACTTCTTTGGCATCTATCAAAGATAGAGTAGTACGAAAAACATTTCAAACAAAAATGATCTACTATCAATCTATTATAACATTCACCTGACCGACTTTGTTTTCTGCTTTAACCTTCTTTTGTTATTTAAAAGACTTAAAACTGTGGTATTAACCGGTGTACATAGAGGACCACACCAGTCATTTTACACCGGTGTCAAATTGGTGGAGTAAGTTTTACATAATTATGTGGGTGTTATTACAACACATTTGGTTGTTAGTAAAAATTTACACTCTTTGGTGTTATGTTCAATTTCTAGGGTGTAATTCTAACACCTCAGGGTTTGGTCCTCTGTTAACACCAACTGGTGTCAGTTTTTACACCACAGTCTTTACAGTTTTGTTTATAATACAACAAAATAATAGAAGCTAAATTAGATAACGACGACAACATGTTTTCTTTCTCTATCTCTTAAATCCTTTTCTCATCTCTTTTCATTTAATTCACTGGAAAGGCAGCATGCCCATACGTCAATAAAGATTACATACATCATAATATCCTATAGATTCTTGAATAAATCTTTCGTGTGTCGAATGCATGGGATAAACTTGCTACACTCTACAGCATGATATGAATGATGCTCGGCGCGTAGTTAAAAACAAATATACACAACAAAATAACATACGTGTGCTTTTAACACAACATGATTAAATTACATATTCAATTATTTTTGCACTAGAATATATATATATTTTTTTACTGTTAAAGCTTTTCTTTTTCGAGATCATGCTGTGGCGCGGCAGATCAACAAGCGTAGAGCTGTATCAGGTATAAGATAGCGCAATTTTTGGCGACCAAATTCAAGCCAAATTTAAAGCCTTTTTTGATAATTTTTTGCAGCAAATTTGTAAAGAAAAAAAAAGATAGGTAAAAGTTTACAAAACATTGAAAATTCAAAAAACGAAGGAAAAGTTGCCATATTACAGAATACAAGTGCTTTCCTTTTAATCCATTGGTGACAAAATTGTATTTTCACAAACAAAACAATGGCAACAATGTTTATAATTTCTAAAACTTTACATCCAGATCCGCTTTGAATCGTGACCAATATTAGATTCAAATTTCAAAATTTGTGGATTGCAACATATGAATTCAAATAATTGATAAAGGTTATTCCTTTACAAGTATTTGACTGGTTACTGTCAATCTGCGTGTTTATAAATCCTTGAAATTTAGAATGTAATAGTTATAATTGACAACGGGCGGCATGTTCGGGGTTGAGGGGGCCTATTCGCATGTATCCAGAGAGGACTATATTTTGATGATGGCCTTTCCAAAGTTTTCCCCCGTGAAAAGTTGCATGAAAGCCTTGGGGGTATTCTGAAATCCATTGGTGACGTGTTCTTGGTACTTGAGTTTACCCTAAGAAAATAAAGAAATCATTGAAAAAAAAAGGAATAGAAGAAATAAAGGTCAGAGAAACAATATTGGAAGTCAACTTCTCAATAAGCATCGACTACAGTATTCAAGATTTATTTTCACTTGATAAATTTTAATTTTCTTCTTCAGTAAATAAAATTATGAAGATTAACACAAACGGAAAAATCATGCAATATAATATGTAAAACAGTAAATAGTAGATATATTGGAAATTAAAAGAAATCGGGAGTCAACATGAAGCAGAGCTCGTGGAGAGATAACCCCTGATTTACGAACACATACAAATATTCGTATAATAACACATGATCCTTAGTAAAAAACAAGGAAAGTTAAAGCATATGGAAGCTGTAGGGGATTGTAGTGATCAGGGAAATCATGATCACATTGCTGAAACTCTTGATTATAACACATAATATCTCATGCACATAATGATGACAAATAGCTAATGAAGTGATCAAATAGTGAATTAATTTGACACACTAAATAATATATACTAGGCAAGTGTTCTTCAACTAGACATACAGAACTTGACAATTGATTCGAAAAGTTTGTCATCATAAAATTCAGTTCAAATAACCTCGTTTTGATCATATCAGTTTTGTGAGGAAGGTTTGGACTGAATAGTGTTCCACAGTGCACCCCACGCTGTGTTCACATTGTGAAACAGTGTGAAATTATCGTCACACTGTTGAATTTCAGCATTTCGGTATGAATGACATTTTTACAATGACTACAATGTGTACACACTGTGAACAATGAACCCGCAATTTATCGAATTATCCACAGTCATGTGTGAAATTATCTTTATATACACTGTTAAAATTGAGAATTTCAACGGTGTGGAACACAATGTGAAATCAATGTGAAAACACTGTGGACATTCACACTGTAGAAGTGTCCACAGTGTGCACTGCGTATCTTCACACTAGAATTCGAGCAAATTCACAGTGTGTATCACATGTTCACACCGTCCACTATGTAAGCTGCACACTGTGAACATTCACACTGTAGCACAATGCAGAGGTGTCCAATGTGGAATAGTCTTAACTCTCTTAAATTCAAGCACTTTAACAGTGCAAATCGCATTTCCACCTTACATGGTCATCTGCGTTAATACATTGTGAATGCTCACAATGTAGAGGTATCCACAGTGTGGAATTTTCCTTACACTGTTCAATATGCAGTATTTATCAGTGTGAGTCCCAACTTCACATATTCCACTATGTGAACACACTGTGTGGGATTGTTCTTACACTGCTACAATGAACACTAGTGTGACACATTGTGATCACACTGTGTCATACCGTGTTAACACAGTGTTTTTTAATTGACATTGCGACTTCTGCGTGTTGAATACATACATACAGTGTGAAATTTTCTTCACACTCTTTCATTTGCATTTTTTTGTCAGTGTGAGACCTAATTTCACACAATGCACTATGTGAACACACTGCGTGGAATTATTTTAAGACTTTACACCGAACACACTGTGACACATTTTGAACACACTGTGTCATACCGTGTCACACTGTGTCACGTATACATCGTTCATGTAATGGCAATTTCTACATGTTGAATACAAACCTGTTGGATCCACTCCATCATGTCTTTCAGGGCTTCTGGGAACCTCTCCTTATAATCATACACCATCAAACCGTGCATTGATAAACGTTGCCGATTTATCGCTGGTTGGACAATACTCGCTACGAAGATTTAAAAAAACAGTGGTTATTACTCTCTAAATATGTGTAAACGTTTCCGATTTAATGCTGGTTGAACAATACTTGCTATGAACACAAATAGTGGTTGTTACTCTCAACATAAAGGTAAACGTTTCCGATTTATCGCTGGTTGGACAATACTCGCTACGAAGATAAAAAAACAGTGGTTATTACTCTCTAAATCTATGTAAACGTTTCCGATTTAATGCTGGTTGAACAATTCTTGCTATGAACACAAATAGTGGTTGTTACTCTCAAAATGTAGGTAAACATTTTTATTTGCCGATTTATCTCTGGTTGGACAATACTCGCTACGAAGATAAAAAAAAACAGTGGTTATTACTCTCTAAATATGTGTAAACGTTTCCGATTTAATGCTGGTTGAACAATACTTGCTATGAACACAAATAGTGGTTGTTACTCTCAGAATAAAGGTAAACGTTGCCGATTTATCGCTGGTTGGACAATACTCGCTACGAAGATTTAAAAAAAAACACGGTGGTTATTACTCTCTAAATATGTGTAAACGTTGTCGATTTAATGCTGGTTGAACAATACTTGCTATGAACGCAAATAGTGGTTGTTACTCTCAACATAAAGGTAAACGTTGCCGATTTATCGCTGGTTGGACAATACTCGCTACGAAGATTAAAAAAAACAGTGGTCTAAATATGTGTAAACATTTCCGATTTAATGCTGGTTGAACAATACTTGCTATGAACACAAATAGTGGTTGTTACTCTCAGAATAAAGGTAAACGTTGCCGATTTATCGCTGGTTGGACAATACTCGCTATATACGAAGATTTAAAAAAAAAACAGTGGTTATTACTCTCTAAATATGTGTAAACGTTTCCGATTTAATGCTGGCTGAACAATACTTGCTATGAACACAAATAGTGGTTGTTACTCTCAAAATATAGGTAAACGTTGCCGATTTATCTCTGGTTGGACAATACTCGCTACGAAGATTAAAAAAAACAGTGGTTATTACTCTCTAAATATGTGTAA
Organism: Lytechinus pictus; assembly: GCF_037042905.1. Classification (NCBI taxonomy): domain Eukaryota; kingdom Metazoa; phylum Echinodermata; class Echinoidea; order Temnopleuroida; family Toxopneustidae; genus Lytechinus; species Lytechinus pictus. Next base: position 21,114,707 of record NC_087253.1, on the reverse strand, counting down.
ACGTTTCCGATTTAATGCTGGTTGAACAATACTTGCTATTAACACAAATAGTGGTTGTTACTCTCAAAATATAGGTAAACGTTGCCGATTTATCTCTGGTTGGACAATACTCGCTACGAAGATTTAAAAAAAAAACAGTGATTATTACTCTCTAAATATAGGTAAACGTTGTCGATTTAATGCTGGTTGAACAATACATGCTATATAAGAACACAAATAGTGGTTGTTACTCTCTAAATATAGGTAAACGTTGCCGATTTCTTGTTGGTTCGACAATACATGCTGCGAAAATAAATAAAGTGGTCATTACTCTTGAAATATGTATAAACGTTGCCAATTTAATGCTGGTTGTACAATAGTTGCAACAAAGATAAAATTAGCTGTTGTTACTCGTGTCAATAGGGGTTTCACTAAAATCAAGCGCTACAGTCGCACCGACTAAATTAACACAAAAAAGGACCGATGGAATGCTATTGGAAATAATGTAATAACTTTGATCGGTCTAGAGTCGGTTTCGTTGGTGTAACTGTACAAGCCAGGTGGGTGTTTCATAAAGCTGTTCGTAAGTTAAGAGCGACTTTAAGAACGACTGGTGATACTTTCTTGTGGTAAATGGTATAATTATTGGCGATGGTTTGGCACATAAGAAAGGTTCACCAGTCGTTCTTAAAGTCGCTCTTAACTTACGAACAGCTTTATGAAACGGCACCCGGATCATATGAGTTCTACTGGATTTGCATGTATCATACCGTACTAAATTGTTCTTTTGAAATGTTAAAAGTTGAATTAAGACCTATCACAAGTTCTAGTCCATATTCCTATAACAGTGTATAAGATTAACCTATAATCAGGTAATTCAGGTGCGGATCCAGGATTTCATTAGGGGGGCACAGAGAAACGTTCCACTTTTATACCCCAAAAACGATATCCTTATTAAACTAGAACACTCGTAATTATGTACCTCTAGTTTCCCCTAGATTGCCCGAACCGCAAGTCTGAAAATTTATGCATGGCAAATAAAATTGAAATTCTTTTTAATTGTTGTAAATGTTCATATCATACCTTTTGGGCGGACCTTGTCGTTGTAAGCGCTAATAGACCCACATACACATACTCGCCCTCTAACATTCATGTTGTATAACACAGTACTCGAAAACTCCCCACCAACCTGCAAAGACAATGTAAACGCGTGACATTTCATTAAAACCTAAACAAATTATTTACAAAGAGGAAAAATGAGGCAGTTGATAACAGAACATGTAACATGTTTTTAAATAACAATATAGCCTAAAAAGAATTAACAAATTATTACTGCAACATAAATGACGTTGTGATAAGCCCCCAAATTGTAGAATGCCACCATGAATAAAAGTTAAGGGGTGGGAAAACGGCAGATCAGGAAAATTAGAAGATGAAGTGGGGATTAGAAATTTGGTGATGATGAAGGCAATGAAGAGGGAGGCGGCGATGTCGATGATAATGGTTGTGATTATGATGGTGAGATGGTGGAGGGGGTGATAATGATGGATACCTCCACAGTGCTGTGTGTTCACTGTGTGTTCAAAGTATGTTCACATAGTGGGCTAGATAAAGATGTGATTCAGACTGTCAGATTACACATAGCTCACAATGTGAAGATAATTTCATACTGTGGACAGCTCTACAGTATGGGTGCATGACTGGGTGTTCGCAGTGTTTTCACATAAGGGACACCTCCACAGTGTGAAAGTTCACAGTGCGTCCACATAGAGGTCACTGCATCGGTGAAGACGGTGATTCACACTGTTCAAATGCTTATAGGTTTAACCGTGTTGAAGATGATTTCCAATTGTGTTTCACACATTAAGATAAACTGTGGGACATATGAACACACTGAGTGTAAACACAATGTGAACACACTGTGGGACACACTGAATAGACTATGGGACATACCGTGAATACACTTTGGGACACAATGTATGACAGACTTTATACACATCGTGAACACACTGTGTACACGCTGGAACACACTGAGAATACAATTTGAACACACTGTGAACACACTGAACACACTGAGAATACTGTGAATACACTTTGGGAACAATGTGTGACACACTGTGTACACGCTGAGAATAAACTGTGAACACACTGTGAACGCACTGTAAACACACTGTGAACACACTGTAAACACACTGTGAACACACTGAATGCACTGTGAACACGTGTGAACACAGTGTATTCAGTGTGTTGGACACACTGTGGAACACTGTCCATTCTAGCAGATATATTACTTACATTATCAAAGTAACAATCGATGCCATTGGGGGCCGCTTCTTTGAGATTCTTGTCCAGGTCTCCCATTGTCTTATAGTTAATTGCTACATCATATCCTAACTCCTTTAGGTATTGGACCTTCTTATCAGACCCGGCGAAACCAATCACTCTACATCCCTAGGAAATAAAATCAATATATCGAACATCTATGATTTCATAAAAGAAAGCCTGTGTTAATCAAGAAGCATGTCAAATTTTAACATTATTTCTATTTGCATACACACTTTCCCATCACATGTCTTATCTTTGTCATGCTTTTTAACTATATTTTTAGGGGGAAGGGTCAAGATTTTTCCTTCCGGATGAGTAAGTAGTTGTTCAGTATTTATTTTCAAAAAAAGGTCGTGTCGCTCGGTTTATTACAGGAATAGGAGGCACGGCGGCCCCAAAGCAAGTATTGCTTTAATTCCTTTTTAATAGGGATAGGGTATGATTACAGAACAATCATTCTCTGAGATGAATCATCCCTTTTCACATGAACATATTCTTTATATCATTTTCTTTCCACCCCTTCACTCTTTTTATTTCCCCCTCTATTATCTCTTTTAACACTTGAAAAAGTATTAGAGGGGACAGTCTCACCCTTGTGGGACCACCCTATCTTAAGGAACTGTCACATCCTGACGCTAATGCAGACGTTTGCATGGCAAGCCGTTTTAACCCATTGACTACTTTTTCAAAAAAATACATTTTAAAATTTCCCTTAGACAACCCGGTTCCAGCAGGAATAGAAATAATCATATTTCTTGATAATGAAACTTTCAATTATTCATGCAAAGAATTCAAATTTATTATATATACTATTATTATTATTATTATTAATCAAGAAAAGGCGTCTTGATATAAATATCCAACTCCTTGATGTCAATGAGAACTGAATTATTATATCAGGAAATTAATTTTTGAAGGTCAGATTCAATGATAAAAGGTCTGGCTAAAATGTCCACGTGTGAAAGCCCTTTTACCTTTATTTTGGCTATCTGTCCCACGACGGCACCCACTGCTCCAGCGGCTCCACTGACCACCGCAGTTTCGCCTGATTTAGGACGACAGCTGTCTAGGAACCCAAAGTAGGCCGTTTTTCTACAATAAACAAATAAAAACAAACGAAAAAAAGAAGAAATCGATTCAAGCCATGTTCTCATACAGGTTTACACTGTCATAAGGCACACTCTTAAAAATGTTGGGCAACATACGGTCCACACAACAATTGGTTAAAACTTTATCCAATTCTGGGTAGTTTTACACCAATACTGTGTAGTTTTCACCCAAAGCACACATTATTGGTGTAAAACTACCCAGAATTGGATAAAGTTTTAACCAATTGTTGTGTGGACCGTATGTTGCCCAACATTTTTAAGAGTGCAATGAGAGTAGATAACAAGGAAAAAATGTAGAGAGTAGTAAAAAAAAAATGAACACGAAGACCGGCTGCATCAAGCAACCAGTATGCTTTGTTCCCGTGAGGGGCAATCTTGGCCAGCGTGTCTTTTGCCTATTTGATAAACAGGTTATATGATTATGATTACTGCACAAAATGCGAGAAATGTTTAAAGAAACAATTAATATTGGCCAATGAAGCAGGCATATATCAAAAGTTAATGAATTATAGATAAAAGATGAAGAAAAAAAAACGAAAAGGAAATAATTTTTGTTTTTCAATTTTAGTTAAAAAGAAAACGTCATCGTATGAGATTTGTCCAGTAAGTGTGTGCGATTACGTACCCAGGCATACCTAACACACCGAGTGCAAGTGATTTTGGCCAATCCGGTGACGTGAATGACGGTATCGGTGTGACGTCACTTCCTTTTGCGACGGAATGTGTTGTCCATCCACTTTGTGCCTGGACCAAGGAACCGACAGCGATATTCTTATCCCGACTCGCCAGAACCCTGTTCAGGAGAGAGGGAGGGAGAGACAGAGAGAGCACGCTTACTAATACGTGTAATCATTTTACACTAACCACGAATCACTATTATCATGATTATTTTATATATCAAACACACTATGACCCGTATCCTGAAGTCGGGTTTAACTTAATCTCAGGTTTAAAGTTCTGGTTTAAATATGGATAGCCAATTGTTACATAAGTCACTAACAGTAGAGATATCATATTTCAGATCATTTGGCTCTCAAGTCACTCATAATTGTCTAGAAAGTTTTAAAAGATGATTGTCTTCACCATCGATGAATCAGGAAAGAGCACAGTAAACATAAGAATCACACAGCTTAATAAAATTTTTGACACTTTTGGCTTTCCATAATTTTAGCACAGAGTTAGACCATGGTCTAAGTAAAACCTGACTTCAGAATACGGGCCTATGAATCTTGGATTACGATTGGCTTAAAGTGTATCACGTCACGTGGATGATTAAAGTATGGCTTGTCATTGCAACCACCCTATATCAATATTCTCTCCTTGGTGCACACAATGATTATAAAACAGATCTCTGCAATCCCAGTTGGAAAGAACACAGAATCACATAGTGTATTCAGAGTTTGTTCAGATTGTGTTCACATTGTGGAATTTGTATAAAGATGTATTTCACACTGTTAAAATGCTCAAATCTAGCAGCGTGACTGCAATTTCATACTGTGGACATCTATCATGTGTGAGTTTTTACTGTTCACAGTGTGTTAACACAGGGCACTGTGTAGAGATGTGATTCACACCAGAAATCTTACTAATGTGAAGATGTTTTCACATTGTGAACACATACATAAAAAGTTGTTGTTTACTGTTCACACAGTGTGTTCATAGGGTGTATTATATGGTGAGATGTGTTTCACGCTGTTAAAATGTTTAGATCTAGCAGTGTGAAGGTAATTCCATAGTGAGGACACTTCTACAGCATTATGAGTGTTCACGGTGTGCACACAGTGTGGACGTTGTGAATGTGTGATTCAAATGCTCAGGTTTAACAGCGTGAATAGTACTTTACACTCTATAAACCTTTAAAGTGCGAGTGTACACTGTCCACAGTGTGTTCACATAGTCGACTATGACAAGATGTAATTCGCACTGTTGAAATGCTCAAATTTTACAGTATTAGGATAACCTCACGCTGTCGACACATATATACAGTATGGGTGTCCACAGTCTGTTTACACAGTGGACTATGTGAACATGCGATTCAAACTTTTAAAATGTTCACACTGAGGATAGTTCTACACTGTGGACATTTCTCCAGTGTGATTGTTCGCAGTGTGTTCACTTACATTGGACTATGTAATTCACAATGTTAATATGCTAAAAATGTTAACCATGTGTGTTCCACACTTTTCCACACGTTTGAATACACTGTGCATGTAAGACACAGTGTCCTTTCCATCCTGAACATGGCACGAATTTAAAGGACAAGTCTACCCCACCAAAAAGTTTTATGAAATTTTCAGTGTTATGCTAGTTTGATTTTTCTCTACTTATTCAAATCAACATTTTTCTGGGGTGGACTTGACCTTTAACAGTATCTTACTTGGCCACTTGTTCTCCAACCATCAGCTCGCCTTCCTGGATCCCCCATACTCTAAAAAAAACAAGACAAAGAAAACGAAAAGGTTATGATGTCGAGGGGGGAGTTTGTTTATTGAAATATTCAAGCTGTAAATAGTCAACCATCTTGACTATGTTGAAATAAAGCGCCCGTACTGTGTAATTTCACGAACTAGATATACTCATGAAATTCTTCTCTTTTTTTCTTTCTTTCTTTTAAATACAAAATGAAAGAGCTACTAATGTTACAAGCTAGGTCTTTTCTTGATTTGAAGTTTCCCAGAATGAAATATAATCACTATAACTTATGTGACTCAATTGGAAAATTCTTCATTGTCGAACACAGAAAATTGTGTTTGAAATGTCTTCTATAACCTGATGTATCTAATCTCCTCATAAAATTGAATAGAAGCATGATCTGCTCTTTGTAAATATACATAAAATTATTGTTTTACTTTGCATATAACCTCGAAGTTACGAATATGACACCTGTCTTAGTCTATTTGTTTTACACTATTTTGTTACCAGATTATCATAACCGTCACCACTCGACCTTCGCCCAATATGGATTTATTGCAGACTCATTCTTCTATAATTTCTGTCTGGTCTATAACCCCATATGGTCTAATCCTACTTCGTGTTCAATCAGTTCGTCTACTAACCATTTATCTTATAGCAAAAATAGTGAATTCAACGTTTTAATGTAGGCTATAGACCTACACCCATTTTATCGGGGGGGGGGGGGGGGTTGATAGAAATTATTTTCAATCAATTCCAAAGTTTAGTTGCAACTTCACAATTTATAGATGAATTTAACTAAAGCATATCGACTCATTTGTGTTGGTGTGAGAAGTTGATCAACAATCAATTATAAATTTGCAATTAATCTAAAGACCTGCACTCTTAAAATAGTTGAGCAAAAAGCCCAAACGTTTAACCAAGCCTGGGCAACATACTATCAACACAACTATTGGTTAAAATCTAATAATTGGGTAAAAAATTGCTCAATTGGATAATAATTGCCCAGAATATAAATATATATATATATATATATATAAATGAAGGTCCTGCGTCGGTTGTGGTAGTATAAAGCAAAATACAAGATGAATAAAAGAACCGTAGAGAGAAAAGTTGATAAAATTTTCGCCCATAGGGCTTCATCAGGAAATCAAATATATATATATATCTTACCAACATACATTACCCAACGCAGTGGACAGTATTTTGCCAAACATTTTAAGTGTGTGTGATGGATGTTAGGTCCTGACATTGTCTTGTAATCTATCGCAAATTTCCCGCCATGCCCCATAATATTCACATGTTCTAAAATCATGGTTAGATGAACTATTCATGGAGCTCCGTTAAAAATAGAAAATAGGGGCGGTGCAAGGAAGTTTATATAGGGGAAAGGGGCAAGGTGGCCGAAAAGTGACGTCATACTTTTTCTCTATTAAAATATAGAGATGTATAATAAGAAACATATATATAACGCTTAATACAATATTTGTAAGCTCTGCAGACTCATATATTACCCCGGTTTAGCACGGCTACTCTGATCAAGTGCTCGAGCATTCAATTAGGAATGTCTTTCTACTAGTAAACATTTACTACACCTGGGTGGAGAGTTTATGTATTATGTAGACATCATAGTGATACACAGACTAGACCTTTATTTTTTATACTCTTCTTGCTTCCCTTTTCTCCCCTATCCGGCTTTTCTCCATCCCCCCCCCCACAAGTATATACTTGAAAAATCACCAAGGATGGTTGCCCCCCGCCCGTGGCGCCACCCCTGATTGTAAGTGTGTATATGAAACAGAATAGACGGATACATAGGCCTATACGGATACACTTCAATCAAAATGTTCTTAAAATAGAAACTTATGACGAAAAAGAAAACAGAACCAGGGATTTCACCTCATATAGGGATCGACTGTGAGATAAACGGCTTCCAGCAACACCTCTGCAAAATTAATGATTAAAAGGAAAATTAAAATTCGATTATAATAAAAATGCATGTCAAGTAATCAAACGAAGACCTATTCTTTCCCCTGTAGGCATATTCATGTTAAATGTCATAAAGACCTATTCATGCATTTCTTAATCAAATTGAAAATAACTGATAAAAGGTCGTAAGTTATTTATCTAAAAAAAAAAGGTTACGTATATAGGTGTATGGTTGTCACTCATTAAAGGAGTTTAAAGACCACTACAATTATTACAAATGAAAATCATAAATTTAATTGTAGGTTCTTTCTTTCTTTTCTGTTTTATTCAATCATTCCAAATCATGTAACCAATGCAATCAATCTTACAAAAAAGAAAGATCATTCCTACCTCCATCTTGGGGAGCGGGAACCTGAATAGATTCTATGCGAAAATTTGTCTCCGTAACATCACCATCAAAAGCTTGGGCGAGCACAATGCGTTTTCCCGCTGTAGCAGCCATTTGACCATCCACCGTAAACTGGCTATCCGACACTGTTGCTTGATCTTGACCTCCTATAGCACGTTATGTGTAATTTATAGGTCTGAAGAACGTGTGGGAAAACTGGAGCAAACTACACCGAAGGTTTCAGTATTTATCCCGACAAGTGAATAGTCAAAGTCAGAGATTTAAAAGTCGTAGTACAAATTCATATGTGATAATCCGACTCAGACGGGACTCAGAATGGCGTGAAAACCGAGTGGGAGGGGTCGATAGGGGCACATATGTCACAGACGTGTCTCCCTCACTATAAAAAAGAAGAATCCTTTCATTTCTTGTAAACTGGTTAGGTCTTCCACTCCTTTTCAAAATCCATGTCTCTTTCGTGAGATGCGCTCCCACTTTTCAGTCAAGTAATTAGGCCTATACCTGTTTATTCACTGGCCTACCCCTGAGGAGCCTACCCCCTCTTTTAATGCAATCCAGTATCTACCCGGACTATAGGCCAGCCGGCATCCCCCTCCATGAGCTCTCTTGTGTTTGAACTTGATGTATCAAAGTTCAACGACATATTAAACGAATATGCTTCGTGTTATGAGTTCTAGGTCACGGGTGATATTGACTCTGGTCTGTTTACAACTAAATGAAGGCGGAAATTTAACCTTTATTTTCTATATCGTACCGGAATCATGATCAGCATTGAGCTACCTATTAAATAGATGGAGGAGGGGGGAGGGGCCTCTGGTCACCCTCCATAAAAGGTTCCTCAACCAAGAATTAAAAAGAATAATAAAATTGAAAGAAAGTAAAGGAAATGAGTGAAATGTCAAATCATCATATTCTGAAAATTATCTGAAAATCTATCACGAAATCAAATTTCGATTTTAGAGAGGATAATTGTTTGAAAATCCCATAACCACTGTAATCAGACTGAGTATTAAAACAAAGACTTCGCAATTTTATCTTCATAAATTAAAAATGCAAAGTCTTTGATTTGATAGTCTGGCGTTGGTCCCAGGGGCGGATCCAGGATTTTCCAAAGGGGGAGGCAAATTTTTCGGAGGAAAATTTTGACAAGCCAAAAAAAAGGGGTTTCAACCAATTTCAAAAGAGGGGGGACACCTCTGTTTAAATGGCATTTCTACATTAAACAAAAAATAATTTTGCTTCTCAAGATCCGCGCCTGGTTGGTCCAAAATTCTTGCCTCAAACATTCTTCAGAAAAACAAAATATTGTCTCCTTTTACTCTCCTTTACTTATGTTCTCTCTCTCCCTCTAACCCTCTATCTCCCTCGGCTTTTCTTTCATTTTCGTGGACCGGGGTGGCGGAAACGCATGGGGGTAGTTGCCTCATTGAGTAGCCAGGCCTATGATAGATTTAGAAAATATGGAATCTACTTTTTTATTATTATATTTTAGCTTTGGAGTGCAATCTTGACCTTTGTCTCTCGGATGTAAACTTGACCATTAAATCTAAACTGGTGATATACACCCATTGTCTCGTTAGGGGGGATCTATCGGTCTCGAGTAGGTTTCGGCTATATGTTACTGAGGAATTATAGTACTCCTAATTATGGCTTATTAAGGCATGAAGAGCAAGTTTTTTTTTTTCACCGAGCCTAGTCAACTGCAGATTGTAAAAGAATATCATGTGATTCTCACTGAAAATAAATGATATTTGCACGACTGGACACAGGCTCATTAAATCTAAATGCAATTTGTTCTTGTGGACAACGTAATTGTGGTATGTAAATTCGAGTATTTGTTTTCATCAATATTGCATTGATTCATATAGTTGTCAAATTTCTATGGTAACATCAAACCATTTTCAATTTATTATAATGATTATTTCCAGTTATCATGTTGTAGTATTGTTTTGTTTGACTTCCTGATGATTATTATTGACATCGTACAAATAACTGAGCAGATTCGTAATATTCTTGATACATTTCATTTTCAATCATCAATTTATCAACTTAAAATCAAGTTGAGGAGACAATAAGAAAGGTAAAGAGCTTTAGTCTACAACCTGTCTTCAGGGCACATGTATATTACTGAAAGAACGTATGATTAAATGATCATAAACAGTATAGTATAACACGATTATAATTTAAAAAAAACAATTAACATAGAATGTAAAGAAATATAAACCTAGATATAAATATAAATCTAAGTTAATAAACCTGTTATGTCCGATGTTCTAGTATTGTTTAAGGGGGTATTTGACTTGTAGGACTTTTGGTTAACTTAAAGATGGACTGGATTTGATGATATATCACCACCGGTTAGACAACCATTGGTAATCTTCTAAAATAATAATATGATAATAATAATGTGTAAACGAAATACGATAAGTGTCATATAAATCATATAGTCAGCTTATTCATAATGATATTATCAGGAGGCGCATCATCTTCGTATTCCTTATTATTACTTTCATTATTACCATTATTATCATCACCATCATCATCATCAGCAGCAGCAGCAGCAGCAGTAGTAGTAGTAGAAGTAGTAGTATTAGTAGTAGTTGTTGTTGTAGTAGTAGTAGTAGAATTAGTAGCAGTAGTAGTAGTTGTAGTAGTGGTAGTAGTAGTAGTGGTAGTAGTAGTAGTAGTATAAAAAGTAGTAGTAGTTGTTGTTGTTATAGTAGTAGTAGTAGTAGTAGTAGTAGTAGTATTAGTAGTATTAGTAGGAGTATAGTAGTAGTAGTAGTAGTAGTAGGAGTAGTAGCAGTAGTAGTAGTAGTAGTAGTATTAGTAGTAGTAGTAGTAGTAGCAGTAGTAGTAGTAGAAGTAGTAGTAATAATAGTGATATTAGAAGTAGTAGTGGTAGTAGTAGTAGTAGTAGTAGTAGTAGTAGTAGTAGTAGTAGTAGTAGTAATAGTTGTAGTAGTGGTGGTAGTAGTGGTAGTAGTAGTAGTAGTGTAAGTAGTAGTAGTAGTAGTAGTAGTAGTAGTAGTAGTAGTAGTAGTAGTAGTAGTAGTAGTAGTAGTAATAATAGCAGTAGTAGTAGTAGTAGTAGTAGAAGTAGTAGTAGTAGTAGTAGTTGAAGTAGTCAATATGCAAAACATATTTCAGCCCGGAAATCGAACTTTCATTATTTTGTTTGATTTACAAATTGATTTTAAAAAAGTGCTCTGTAAAATATTATCTTTTATAGTCTAATTCAGCCATTCTCAATTACTTTTGTGGAAGCTCCAAATTTCTTGTTCAGAATCTGGACTGCTCCACTATCCAACAAAAAAATATTGTGGTGTGGGGGTCGGAATGCAGGATGTTCTAAATCAACAGAAGATATAAAAATGCCAACATACTACACAATTTATTTAAAAAAATGATAAGTGACTTGCTCAAATTAATTGTTTATGTTTCTGTATTGTTCTTGATGAGGTTCATGTTTGAAAAGCACACCGGGTATGGTGATTAGTGGTAGAGCGTCAGTCTCATGAAGGGGGAGGCGTGGGTTCGATCCCCAACAGAGTCTTACAGAAAAAAAAATATATAGGAATGGAATCATCTGCCTTCTTGCTTGGCGCTCAGCATTTAGATTGGAGAAGGGTAGTAATAACATACATGGAAATGCAGGGCCCGCTGCAGTTCCCTAACCAAAATGGCTACCCTGAGTAAATAAAACGTAATTATGATTATTAAAAGCACTGTTCACAAATCTATCTTCACACAAGTGGCGCACCGAATTTAGAATCCCTAAATATTAACATTTTCTGCTTGCGCTCGCAAATTTTGATTTGTCAGGTACCTATTATTTTCCTGTATTCCATAAAGTTCTATCAAAACGTATCAGCTAGCGCTGCACGCTTGCATTTTTGAATCTGGTGAGTTATGTTAATATTCTATAACAAACTACTTAAAATCCCAATTTCATGACGGTTTATCTAAAATTTCGGCTCGAGATTTGCACTCGCATTGATTGTTGAAAATATAATAAGTCATGCATCTTCCTAATTACAAAAATGCTTAAAATGTCCAGATTTCAGGCCATAATATTAACAGATTTCGCGCTCTCATTAGGCTTATTAGCTTAATAAATAAGATACTAATTTGATAATGAAATTGTTCCTTTGTTCAGAATGGAATATCGACGAGTTTCATCTCGCGCTTAGGAGGAAAAATTATGTCATTATGTTTTTAGAATGTCCCGGTCGTATGTCAAAACTTAAAGTAATAATAATGAAACATATCAGCTCTTTTCGAACTGTGATCCAAAACCAACTCACAATTTTCCTACAAAGTGCTTGGAATACAGAGCTTATATATTGACCCTTGTTCAGATCGGAATATCAAATATTTTAAGCTCGCGCTTCGCGCTCGCTTTGTTGATTTTCATGATAAAAAGGTACTTAGAATGCCCAGATTCTAGGTCGAAATCTGAAACGCGCGCATGTTTATTCAGATAGACAGCTTGTTCTCTATATAAATCATAATCCAGTTTCAGATCACAATATCGTCACGATCATATTTTGACCTTGAGCTTGTTTCATACACATGACACGATAATATTTTGAAGAAAATTGATGATGTAGTTTTGGAGATTTTGGGAATAAGAAAAAGATGGAAAAATAGAAATAAAGAATAAATAAAAAAGAAAATTCGTACGATTTAAGTAGTTAATCTGTCAATTGACAGATTACCTAATAATATGTCTCTGTAACCTCTCATAAATGTTTCAGGACGAACAAGAAATTCCATTCAGTCAACCAATATGGCATCCGCAAACGACTACACGATAACTCGGGAAGAAGCCCTGTCTTTCCTGCAAGATGTCTTGAACCTTGAGTCCGCACTACCAAAGCTCAAGACAGATAAGATCGCCTTCCTCAACGAATTCATCAAGGCATTCTCTCACCACGTCCCTTACCAGACTGTCAAAGCTCTTTCAACTCCTCCGGATGCTCGGAGTTTACCAACATCAGCCGACATCAAGAAGAGTGTCACTTCTAAAGAAGGAGGGCTCTGCTATCAACTCAACATTTTCGCTTGGATGCTGCTTTGCGCTCTAGAATTCGAAGCCCAGCTCGTATCTGGCGACATTCTCGTCTACAGAGACATACACGTCGTTGTGATCATTGAAAATATCATTAAGCAAGGTTCTCGGCACATTTTTGATATCGGGATGGGTTATCCTATACTTCGCTTGGTCCCGCTTGATTTCGAGCACCAATCGCCCGTGTATATCGATTCCGACACACGATATCGATTCGTTCGTCTAGGTCACGTGATCATTTTTCAGCTATGCAAAGAAACCCACCAATCAGAAGCGGTCTCTCACCGTGAATACATCCAAGATGGCTGGATTTCATTCGTCCGCATTCACGTCAACCAATCAGTTCCCGTGTCTCATTTTGACAACAGGATGACGAAGGTCTTCACGGAGGTAGATCCGGATCTTTATTTCCTCACCAGCTTGCGTTGCCTGGCCTTCCCCAATGGTCGGCTCGTGTGCATCAAAGATGTCAAACTGTTGCTAGAGGACGAAGACCGGCAGGTACAGGTCACGCGGTTCCGGTCACGTGATGAGGTTCTGGATGCTTTTTCCCGCCATTTTCCCCAGTTTCCCAGTGACATGGTGAATGGTGCCATGGATAATGTGAATATCCAGTTCAATAGCAATTAAATTCTAATCGAAAATATCTTCATCAAGTCATCGATTACATTTATTCCACTACATTCTCGTCACGTGACCGGAAGCGCGAAAAAATGAATGATTGGCAAATCATTAATTAAAAATTATGATCGGTTGACAGACTAGACCAATTATTCAATTTTTCCGGGTTTCCGGTTGCATTTTGAGATTCTGAATACCTGTTCTCCTTATTTTTGTCAGTGTCCTATGTGACATGCTAATTACATAAATTAATAAAAACGGGTAATGTAAATTTCCAGTTCAATAGGACAATTGTAATTGAAAATGTATTCAATTTTACCGGTCGTTAATTGTGAACGTAGACCAAATTAAACTGATGGGTCAAATATCACAATTCATTTGTTTAAAAGTCTTACAATCATAGGGCTAAATTACCCTTAAAATTCATCACAACCGACTGGCAAATGTATAACTTTATATTTTTCTAATAGGCCCGAGGTACATAAAGTTGAGAACAGGCCTGTATCGATATATAATCGATCTTTATGCAATCCTCAAATATTGACCCCCCCCCCCTTTATTTTGGCCAAATTAATTTCAAACTCGTATACTCACCTTAACAATATGTTATGTCTTTACTGCAATTGTTTTTTTTTTAATAATTTTATTTTCTTGGTTGTAGTGAGCTTATGTTTGCGTTTAATCATGCAAATATAGGCCTACAAAATCGATTGTAAAACAATAAATATGATAACGGTAAATTGCAAGCCCAGTTGGTGTTCACAGTGTGTTCATACAACGAACTACGTAGAGGTATAATGCGCAATGTACAAATGCCTAAAATTGAAAATATCAAGGTGATCTCACATTGTATGCACTTCTACGGTGTTTGTGTGCACAGTGTATCATATGTGATTTACACATGGACACAGTGTCAGTGTCCACAGTGTGTACACGTTAATGTAGAGTGTGATGATGTGATTCACACTTCCAAAATACTCAAGCATGTCAAGTGTAACAATGTAAAGAATATTTCACACATAACAAGGCCGGGCACCCCTGCAGTGTGAGTATACACTATCTTTACGTAATGGACTGTGTCAAGATGATTTCAAATTATTTTCCACACTGTGAACACGATATGAACACACTAGAAGACCATACTGTATTCTTTTCAGTAGGGCAGGATAAAATGAATTAATTGAATAAAGATATTGAAATGTTCTAGCTTCAAGAGATCGGGGTGCAGGGGTTTGTCTGATTTTTTTACTTGTAACTCATGAAAGAAGAAACTGGAGAGAGAACGGGAGAAAAGGAAAAGTGTAGTTACAGAAAAAATGAGTGATGGATTGCGAGGGGATCGGGGAAATAGGGGCAGATGATAGCGACAGGTGAGAGGGGGGGGGGGGGCAAATAGAGTGGCGGAGGGAGGTGGGGCTAAATTGGACAAAAATACATGCTTCTTTTTTTCATGAAAAAAATGAATAAATGCCTCAATACTCAAGTGAATTTCCATGTATACAATAGAAGTATTTATTGAAAATTAATAATAATAATATCAACTAACCAATGATAAGCCATTGATATCAAGAATAATAATTACAATGCTTGAAAGTGGATGGATTAAATATAAATAATTTTTTTATATACCAAAGAAAGCCATAAAGAGAGACAATGAAAGCGGTCTTTGTGAGCTGCAGGTGGTCGTTATATATAGATTCCTGCAATGTATGTTTAAAGGGGTACTCCAAGCTAAAAATAATATGAATTGAACATAATTTTACGGAAAATCAGACCAACAAATCACTCGAAATTTGATCAAAATTGAACAAGGAATAACAAAGTTATGGCATTTTAAACGTTTGCATTATTTCGGTAAAACAGATCTATCCCTGTCTTCATAGATATCCAATGAGCAAACTGATGATGTTATATCCCAACTTGTTCTTTTGTATTTTATTACATGACATTAAGTTTATTCAAATTTTATCCTTCAAGAACAAAAAAAAAAAGAATGGACAACTGGTTTACTGCATTAGATATTCATTGCTGCGAGTTATTATATAATAAGGGAGACATATCATCCGCACATGTATTTTTAAAAAATGAAATAATCTTGATTTTATGGAATAAAATAAGAAAAAGGAATGTGGGGATGTGACACCATCAGCCCATCTAATGAATATTCAAGGCGATGTGCATATAACTGTTTTCGCAAAATATTGATAAACTTAAAAATTCAATAATTTTGTCATTTGTTATCGAATTTTGATAAAATTTTCAGCATTTTGCTCGATGAATGTTACTCTATTTATGTAGATATAAATATTTTCAGCCCGGGGTACCCCTTAAATGAGGTCGAACAATTAAAGGGAAACCCAACTTGTGCCAGTATAAGACAGGTGGTCTCGTTTTTTAAGATACTGAAACAGGTTTTACTGTAATAACTCCGCTTTTAATTTCGATATCATTTACAGGCGGGGAAACGTACTTAGTCTGCCAGCACAGATTCAATTTTCAATTCAATATCAATTTTCAATTCAATTTCAATTTTCAATTTATTTCATTTTTAATAGAACAAAGTAAAGTGGTCAAAATAATTAGAATGAACTTATACAGACAATATATAGTGAAGCATGTACAATATATTATATTTTTCTATAGGTAAAACAAAACAAAGTATTATATATAAGCAAAATATCATAAACATTACAAAATAAAATGCTGAGAAAATTCACATTTGACACTAGACACCAAATCCTCTGTATGTGTCAAATCAGAGCCCAGAGCCACAGTACATAGTGAATCTAGTCTCACTATTCAGACTCTGCATTATGCACTATGCGAACTGCGAAAACCAATACAGAATTCGGGGTCTGTGCCTGCAGCAGACTAAGATAAGGGGAGGGGGTAAAATTCGAAAATCTAATGTACCCCGTAAAAAGAGTTCATTGTCATTGCGCGCCCCGTAAAATTAGCGGGACAATTTATTATTATTATTTTATTTGTTCAAAGTTTTCCGGACTAATTCGCACCCCGTAAATGTCCAACTCTTAATCAGCACCAGCCCTGCCCTACCTCATTCTCCCAAATCATTTTAGAACAAAACGCCCATAGCATACGGCGCCGAGTTTTCGTGAGGTAGCTATCACAGGCTTAATTCATTTCCCATAGACTCGTGTGTTAAAGTGGCACTTAAAAAAAATCATAAAAAATAAGGAGGGAATTCGAGGGTTGAATGTTTACTACCAGTGGACAGGATATATGTCTGACATTCCATATCTGATCAGAAAAGGGTACCTCGACCGGTTCATTTTAAAAATAAATCGGCATTTATGAAGACTACACCTGACAGGATCAAATTCATCACTTGAGAGAGTAAAATGGCCCTCATTCTTCCGCCAGTAAAAAAAAATAGTTCCATAGTAGTGATATATCTTTCCAATTCCAATTTGGAAAAAAGGAAGTTCAGTCGGTACCTTCCCTAGAATCAGTGTTAGATTATCAATCATATTCATTCATACTTGTCAATCAGCAATGTCAAATTTAAAAATTGAGAATGTGTTGGCTCGAATGAATATCTTTTGCCTGCCAGTTGTATTTAGGCCCGTGAAACCGGTACACTCAAAGTTTTCCCGGAAATTCGCCGCAATATATTTTCATGGAGAGGTTGTCTACTATTCTTTTTCAACAAACAAAGAAAAAAAAAGAACACTTATTGTAGTACTTTCCAATCTCGAGTAGAACCATCCATGATGCATTCAGCATTATCATCATTGCAAAACGAGTTATTGAGTCGGGGGGCTGTTTCATAAAGCTGTTCGTAAGTTAAGAGCGACTCTAAAAACGACCGGTGACCTTTCTTACGCGCTAAACCATCGCCAATGGTGTACACCATTTACAAAAGAAAGGATAACCAGTCGTTCTTAAAGTCGCTCTTATCTTACGATCAGCATTATGAAACACCCACCGGAACTGTCAGGCGACT
This sequence comes from Lytechinus pictus, assembly GCF_037042905.1. NCBI lineage: Eukaryota > Metazoa > Echinodermata > Echinoidea > Temnopleuroida > Toxopneustidae > Lytechinus > Lytechinus pictus. The sequence goes on along the minus strand of NC_087253.1, from coordinate 21,096,882 downwards.
GCCTACTCGTCTGTCGCATTTACAAGAGATACGATGTGATTATTTATTCATTTCAAATGTATTCTGAAGTGGAACTAGCTATAAAGATTTTTTTTATTTAACGGTGAATCAGGGGGGCTTATATTATAAACTACAAGTAAAAGGTAATATTATGTTTGCCCATCAAAGGCTATATGTCGATAAATTTTCATTTGGGAAATAAATCTCGTTCACCACCTGAAAGAATAAAATAACCCTTATTATTCCGACAGTCAAATAGTTCAAAAATTTAAGAAATATTTCCTTCCCATTTAAGAAAAGGAGGTTCAGTAAATGCCCAACCTAGAATCAGCGTTGGAGTGTCGAACCATACGCATATTTTTTTTTTGTAGGGGGGTCGATTGGCTACATCAAATTACACTTACTGGGAAAGGGTTGGACCGAATGAATAACTTTTTGCCTCCTTGTTACAATTAGGCGCGTGACTTATTTGTGACAACAGTATTGTGATTGTCCCTAACAATTTAGCACCATATTACCACTGGAACAAAAAAAATACACCTTCATAAGCGAAATATCCCTCAAAAGGAGTAATTAACATAACTGCATCAAGACTTTTGGTATACACATATCTTTTGATTATTTTGTTGAGCTTGGACATGTTGGACCTAACGACACTTTCCATGTCTTAGTTGTGAAAGTCAGACCACAATCCATCCTCGATTCCAATGTCTTTGCCTGCAGTTTGCCGGAATATTATGGAGACTCTAGAATGAAAAAAAAACATGGTGGAAAGTAAACGATTAAAAGGTTGTGAAACGTATTGAAAGATGACATCTGATTTGACTTTCATTTTTTGCACATATTCGAAAGAAAATAATAACAGTTGCTTGAGTTCATTTTGTTTTTGTTGAAAACAAGAACTAAACAGAGAAAATAAAATGACTATTCCATTCATTAATCCTGCCATTGTCGCACAACAACAAGATGCAATAATAATAATAATAATAATAATAATATAGGGTATTTATATTGCGCACATATCCACCTTGTTAGGTGCTTAAGGCGCTCCTATATTACCCGGCTAAGCTAGCCGTTCATAGCGCACACAGCTTTTTAAAGAATTACTTCCTACCGGTACCCATTTACCTCACCTGGGTTGAGTGCAGCACATTGTGGATCAGTTTCTTGCCGAAGGAAATTACGCCATGGCTGGGATTCGAACCCACGACCCTCTGTCAGGGGCGGAAATCTCTCCCAAAAGGTAGGGGGGACACAGGGGCGGATCCAGCCTTCGCCAATAGGGGGGGGGGCGAAAATTTGTTTCAGCCATATTTTTCCCCGATCGGAAGCTCGAAGATGATTTTTGTTTCTTTCTTTGAAGGGGTAGTCCTCATTAGACACTTCTTAGCTTTATTCTTATGAATTAATATATAATATCAGAATCCTTATCTATATGATGCGAGCGCGAAGCGCGAGCAATTTTTTTGGAAATTTTATGTATTTTTTCCTAAAATTTGAACTGATTCTGGGCAATGTTTTTTATCCTGAAAAAGATGTGTATGCAACTTAATAATTACTACGAACGCAAAGCGCGAGCAGAAATGAACTGATGGAAAAGATACCTGTTAAAGTAGCATTTAACAATCAAATAATGCGAGCGCGAAGTGCGAGCTGAATTTTTTTGACATTTTCACCTAAAGAATGGAAATTCTAAACACTTTTTGTAACTCAAGCAGATATAGGTATATGAGTAAACAATTAATGTGAGCGCGAAGCGCGAGCGGAAAATTTCGAGATTTAATCCTATAATATTTACCGAACGAGACAGTATTCATGTTTTGTAAATCCTGAAAAGGATCAGTATTAATAATGCGAGCGCAAAGCGCGAGCAGAAAATTTTTATATACGTTTTGAACTGGTACCTGTTGAAAAGGTACCTGTTAAGGACTGCTTGCACTTAGCCATGAAGGCGTTACATATTTCAATAATCAAAAAATGCGAGTGCGAAGCGCGAGCTGAAAATTTTTGAACTTTCTAAAGAAAGAATGGTAAATTTTAATCAGTTTTTGTAATCGTGAACAGGATAGCTATATAATTTAACGATTGATGCGAGCGCGAAGCGCGAGCAGAACAAAAATTCGAGATTTAGACCTAAAAATGGGCCACTCTGTTCATGTTTTGTAAATCATCAAAAGGATGAGTAATATGGGGTCTTCCTACATTAATAATGCGAGCACAAAGCGCGGGCAGAAAAATGTTGATATTGTGATAATTGGATTATGATTTAAATTAGAGAACAAGTTGAATATCTGAATAAACATGCGCGAGCGTGTTTCATATTTAGACCTAGAATCTAGGCATTCTAAATACAACTTTAATCTTGAAAATCATGAAACTTTGAAATTCCGATCTGAAAAAAGAGTAAATTTCAGCTTTATATTTCAAGCACTTTGTATAAAAATTGTACGGTGGATATGGATCGAACTTAAAAAAGAGCTGATATTATTATTATTACTTTGAGTTTTGACATAGGACCGGGACATCCTTACGACATGTCATCATATGAAAATGATGACTATTTTCCTATTCCTCTTGCTAAGCGCGAGATGAAACAAAGGGACAATTTAATTATTAGATTAATATCATATTTATTAATACCTAATGAGGGCGCGATATCTGATGATATCATGGCATAAAAACTGGACATTTCACTTTTGTGATTATGAATAGGATGCATCAGTTAATATATTTTTTAACCATTAATGCGAGCGCAAATCGCGAGCTAAAATTTTTTGATAAACTGTCATGAAAAGGGGATTTTAAGTAGTTTGTTGTATAATCAATATTGAAACATTTATATAACTCGCCAACCAAAATGCGAGCGTGCAGCGCGCTAGCTGATGATACGTCTTGACAATCAGACCTGAAAAGGGATATTTTGAAAAACTTTATGGAATACACGAAAATAATAGGTAGGGCCTACCTGATAAATCAAAATTTGCGAGCGCGCAGCGCAAGCAGTAAATGTTAACATTGTGTAAATTACACAAAATAATGAAAGTTCGATTTCCGAGGTGAAATATGTTTTGTTTATTGACTTCCAAACTTGATATTCGAACTCCATATTGAACAAGATATGCAAATCACCTAACAGGTAATGCGAGCGCGAAGCGTGAGCGAAAATTTCATATAGTGGCACGAAAGATTCTTTTTATTTTCTAAGTCTTCCCCTCATCTTATTTTATGCACTCGACGTCATTCTCTTCTTTTTTTTCCTGTTTATCCCTCCTTTTTTCCTTCTTTCTTTCCCATTTTTTTTTGCTCCGCCAAGAGGGGGGGGGGGGGGGGGGCGGGCTCCTCGGCCCCCTGGATCCGTCTATGGGGACAAGGGAAGGGGCGGGAAAATTTGACAAGCAAAAAAAAAAGGTTATCATCGCCAAAGTAAGGTCATCTCGTCCCAAAATACATGTTTTATTTCGATTTAGAATGATGTATTTCTTACCATCATAAAATACCAAAAATAGTAGGGGGACATTTGATATTGTGTCCCCCCTACTATTTTGAGTAGGGGGGACACGTCCCCCCTGTCCCCCCTAGGATTTCCGCCCATGCCCTCTGTTAATGTTACTAGGTTCTTTGAGGGTAAGGGGGCACTGTTAATACAAGGGGGCACCATGTTCGTACATGGTCTTCCTATTGGACCCATTATTTTTCTCACCCTAAAAAAAATTCCCCAAATATTTAATTTTCATGATAGGAAAGGTACCCCCTCTATCTTGATTTTGGCAATTTCGATGCAGGACCTATCATTTATAATTCATATACTATTTCACTGTACATGTATACTCGGGTATATCGCATGATGTCAATGCACCTTGTAATAGTACTGCCCCTCCCTCCCCCACAACAAAAAGCACCAACATACAAATAAAAACGGAGGGGGGGGGGGTTCCTCACCTAGATGATTCAATATGAAGATGCTGCTTAGTGAAGTCCAGTATTGTCTTTGAGACTTTTCGTTTGTGGTCCTCTGTCTCACAACCTTCTACGTGGTATAGTTCGATATATGCACTAGGCTCCCGGGATCCATTACGTACCATCAACTGGTTTGGATGAACCTGTACTGTTATATCCTAGATTAAAAAAGGACGTAACTTAATAAGAGTAAGGTTAAGCGTGAAGTGAGGTCAAGTGCGAGGGATCACACTTTTCACGCTTACCCTTACTCTTACCAATACTTACGACCTTACGGTAATTATATATTCTATACTACGTTACATATTGACTCACTATTACTTTATAACTAATTGTTTATTATCAATTAACCTATATTTTCTTTAAAACGATATTTATCTTCGTTATACATTGCATTGTATTGTATTTATCATTGTTGACAGTATATATGTTTATAATGTTTATTATACAGTGCGTAAAAAAAAAAACGGGACAGATTTGAAAAGTCTATAAAATTTTAGTTTCAAATTATTATGTCTATATTTTGGTGTTAATAGGTGCTCTAAGGTCTTGTCTTTCAAATGCTATTAAAACAAATTAGTTTCGTTCATGCTTAAGCGAACACGGGACGTTTTTGTTGGGGGTTCAAAAAGAGGCTTGCGCCAGAATTGCAGAATATGAGTAATATGATGATCGGACTTCTTTCTAATTAGCAGACTTCCTCTTAACCTTTTCATTATCTTTGCCATAATTTTCAAATCATGCGGTCAAAATTAATTTTCAGATCTATTTATTTGCTTGAATTATTCTGTTATTTCTTTTTAATATGCTCTCTGTTAGCTTTGAATATTCCTTCTTCAAGCTTAAATTTTTCTTTACAACCGAATTATGGGAGAGCATGGATTTTTTTATTCAAATCCTTTCATTATGTGCTACAAAGGTTATGGTTCCTTTTGAACAAAGCCACACAGATGGGCGGGCGCTCGGGTTGCTCCCCCCCCTTAATTAAAAAAATCATGACCAAGAAAAAAGTGGACAGGAAATAGAAGGAAAGATAGAAAGTAAAATATGATATTATTTTCTGAATATTATGTCAAAATCTATCACACACTTTGATATTGTAATTTAAAAAAGTGGGAATATTTGCGTGCTCACTTCGCTCGCTCACAACTTTTTAATACATTTTACTCGATCTGCCATATCTAGCTCCTTCAAAATTCACTCAATACATCATGGTCATTGAAAGACATGAATCCCTTCCTGTGTTTCCTGTCAAGCAATTAAACTTGGTCAAGGAATTAATGACCCATTGAAAAATAGATTCATGTCTTTTAAAGGTACATAACTTAATTTGTTTCACATAATAAAATAATAATAATTCAATAATAATTCAATTAAATAAATAACTTTGTAAATGAAATTTGACAGCATAATTTGAAAATTGTGGCACAGATAATGAAAAGGTCAAGAGGAAGTCTCCTGATTAGCAAAAAGTCTGATCACTGTATTACACATATTCTGCAATTCTGGCGCAAGCCTCTTTTTGAACCCCCAACAAAAACGTCATGTGTTCGCTCAAGCATGAATAAAATTTATTTCTTTAAATTGCATTTCAAAGATAAGACCTTAGAGCATCTATTAACACTAAAATATAGACATCATTATTTGAAACAAAAATTTGATAGACTTTTCAAATCTGTCCCGTTTTTTTTTATACGCACTGTATACACATTATACTATATTTGTATATTGGCTTAGATCCTGATAAAGGGCATGTGCCCGAAAGCTTGATGAAGACTGATATTGACCTTGCTACGACACTCTCCATACTCTTGAACTCAAATATAATTATGAAGGAAACCCGTACACGTACACCACCAAGATTGATCACACATAATATATATTTGATATAATATATACACACGCAGTAAGAAAAAATAGCAAGTTGTTTAAGCCTGTCACTCTAACAACAAGTTGTTTAAACTTTTTTTGAAATTGTTTAAACTGTTTAAACAACTTGTTTAAAATAAATTATAAACAATAGTTGTTAGAGTGACGGGATTAAACAACGTGCTTAACATTTTAAACAGCGTTTTTACAGTGTATATTCGCAAATATAGAGACACAGATGCAAGAAATAGATTTTTTCCGTATTTATTTGGCGAGCTTTCGGCCGTTAGTCATCGGGCCTTCATCAAGCCTATATACATTTAAACAAACAAAACAGAGCAAAAACCATGCAAATTCCCAACAATTCCGTTCACTACCCCTTCTTTTGTTACTTTGTTGTTACCCTTCTGTTCAGTACCTTGTGTTACGTTTTATGTTTTTTTTGTTACGACTATATTTGCATGGTTTTTGTTCTGTTTTGTTTGTTTCAATGTATATAGGCCTGATGTAGGCCCGATGACGAACGCCCGAATAAAAACGATCAGAAAGCTACGTCTTGCATCTATTTATCCATTTTTACGTCTACACATTGAACATGATGCGGTGCACCACACCTTTTGTGAAGGGCTCACTTCCTTCCGGGAATATCCTCTGGTTTGAGAGTGGTAGTTATTATCGCAAATATCGATGATAACATGACTATCAGACGCCTCTATATATCTATATATATATATACATATTGTAAAGAAATGGATGAAGAGAACAATGGTAGGCGTAGCTTAAATCAAGGTTCCCCAGAGCTATCTACCCTTTGGAAAAATTGGTGATGCCGAAAAAATGTCTCTGCCGGGAATCGAACCCGGGCCCCCAGCTTTGAAAGCCGGTGCCTTAACCACTAGACCACAGAGACGGGTTAGTGGCTAGGGCGACCACGATCTGATTGACCGTCAGATAGACAGATTTTCGACACTATACCAATTATAATTTCCTTTGTCGGGTGAACCTTGATTTAAGCTACGCCTACCATTGTTCTCTTCATCCATTTCTTTACAATATTTAAATAAAAAGAGTTGCCAATGCTGTTGTACATGTATAACTTTACACACACACACATATATATATATATATATATATATACATATATTAATATTATGTTAAAGAATATAAGTTTGAGAGACGAGATAGGGGCACCCATGGAGGAGGAGTGGGGTGTTACATATCTAAAAATGCTTCCTACGTGAGAAGAAAAGATCTTGAACCTGTAAAATTAGAAATATTGTGGCTCGAATTGCTGCGTGCTAATAGCAGCTCACTGTTCGTTGGTATATCGCATAGGAAACCTGATAGTCACTTAGAATTCTTTGAGAGGTTAGAACAAAATCTCGGAAAAGTATTTGCAAAGTCATACAATGTTATTATACTTGTGGATTTCAACTATGACATGTTAACTGATAATAATCTGTCAAAAAAGTAAGATCTATGTATGACCGAGCAGATGACACAGGTTATATCTGAACCTACGCCTAACCATGCTAACAGTCAATCACTTATTGATTTAATTTGTATTTCTGACTCACTTAGTGAAAGTGTCATTAAATCAGGAGTACAAATAACAGGTTTAAGTGATCACTATGTAATATTTACTCTCATTAAAGGTAAGTACCAACCTTTTTCTCCAAAGATAAGCAAATTTCGCTCGTTCAAACATTTTGATTTTCACATATATAAAGAAGATATGAGCAATATTGACTGGAAAGAATTTCATTCATCTGGTCAGGATGAAGAAAAATTATGGCGTTGTTTTAAAAGTACTCTGTTGGAAATTTGTGAAGACATGCCCCATTTATATCAGTGCGTCTTAAGCACAGAGGTGTACCATGGATTAATGATGACTATCTGAATCTAGCACGAGAAAGGGATTACTGTCGAAAACTAGTTTCGAAACAGCAAATTATTATCTTGGTGGCAACAATTTCAGCATTTTCGAAATAGAGCAAGCATTTTGAATAAGCTTCTGAAAAAGAATTACTATCAGGATGAATTTCAGAACTGTTCAGAAGAATTGGAGAGTTCTTTCAAAACTTGTACCAAAGAAAAATAAGAAAGAAAATGATGATTATAAAACTCACATTGGGAAATGAACAGATACCTACCAAACAGATAGCCAATGTTTTAAACAAAGCCTTTAATGGCGTAGGACTGAGATTGCAGACTCCTTCGGATAATACATCAGTTGATGCAATAAATAGTTTACAAACATTATCTTTACCCGAATGTGAATTTAAATTCAGTGAAATAAAAAAAGATTACGTTTTAAGGCATTGTCAAACATTGATTGTTCAAAGGCTGTTGGAGTAGATGGCATACATCCCAAGCTTCTTAAACTGGCTGCTCCTTTTTTAGTAGAACCATTGGTATATTTATACAATATGGCATTGCGAACATGTACTACTCCAAGAGATTTAAAGACGGGAAGAATTACTCCAATAAATAAAGGAGGATCATATGATGTCGATAATTTCTAATGCTCTACCTGCCTTGTCTAAAATACTAGAAAGAGCAATCCACAATCAACTTTATGAATACTTGGATAAAAAACGAACTATTAACGAATTCCCAGTCAAGTGATTTTGATGTTATCTGTAACTGGCTCAACCTTAACGGTATGCATATTCATCCAAAAAAGACAAAATTCATGGTTTTTGGTCATAGAAAAAAAATGAAAAATTATGCTTTAATGATAAAATATAGAAATGATCCCATAGAAAATGTAAATTATGATCAAATACTTGGGTGTAACACTTGACTCTGGCATGACGGTGGAATAACATGTATCTAGTATTATTGTTAATTGCTGGGGGAGCAGGTAAAGAGTTAAAATATCTCGTACGATAGGTTGTATAAAGAGAATAAAACAATTCCTTCCGCCTAGGACTCTTAAGAATTTATATTTTGCCATGATTTTACCTTACATTGACTATTGTTGTACATCTTGGGGAAGCTGTGCAAAAACCAACAAAAATAAGATACAAAAACTGCAGAATAAGTATGCCCGAATAATTTTGAATAAGGACTATCTTACTCCCCAACATGTCTACACTCAAATTGCAAACAGTGGAGGAACCTATCAAATATCAATTTTGTGTTCTTGCTTTCAAAATACAAAACGATTTAGCCCCAGCCTTGGAGCACTTATCAGCAAACGTAAAGTATCTTATAAAACACGATATTCTGAACAATGTCCCCTTCAAATACCCTGCCCAAGGACGGATGATAAAAGAAAATATTTTGAATATGTAGCTGCCGTCTTATTTAATTCTCTCCCTTGTGATATACAAAAAAGCACGTCCCTCCATGCATTAAAAAACACTGTAAATCATTAAAATTCTGTCATACATGTAATAACACTGAATAACTTGATGTAGATGTAATGATTCCACGATAATTGTCATGATTGTTGATTTCACTCTATATGCATAATGTATTCTGTTTTTACTTTAATGTTTTTGTTACTTACATTGAATTGCTATTGATGTAGAGTTGTTTAAAATCTGCTTATCATTCAATTTTGAGGGGGGATATGAAAGTACCAATATATCCAAAACGGTAGCGCTATTTCAATAAAATATTTGAATTCACAGAGACCTACCTTTTCTGGCACGTTTAGTAATTCCGATATTATTTTCGATAAATCCTCGCAGAAAATGTCGGGAACACCCTCCGGCATAAGAGTGGTAGTTACTATTGCAAATATCATGATGATGATATGACTATTGGACGTTACGGTGTATCTGTAATCGTCACACAGTTCTGGCTGCACCTACTATGGATGTGAAGGTGGAGTTTTTGTCGGGAAAGATCTTGACTTCGCAAAAGATTCCGCAAAAATGTAGATGTTGCTGTTGTATGGAAAGGTTACACGAAAGCCGAAGGCAATCAACTGATGTTGGGGTCAAGTTTGGATTCGGCCTTCTGTTGTGTTTATTTGTTGTTTTGTGTGGATAAGTGAAATATGCCGAGAACAAAGTTGTATTCATATTGTTATCTCGTAAACAATGATTGTAGTTTCCTGTCGTTTCAATGGTCAGGGATAGAGTCATGGAAAAGTCACTCGATCTAGTCGCTTAAATTCAAAGGTAAAGCGTTCATTCTAAATTGCATGGATTTGAAAGAAATCCAAATCGATTGTAGTTTTGGAAGTTATATGGGCCAACAGAATTATAGAATTGAATGAACTAGAATCAACAAGGCCTACTCTAAAAGCTTGCAGGATTTAAGTCTTGATCTTTTCAGATTTAAAAATAAATCGTCATGATTCAAATTAGAATGATCCTAAGTTCGGTCGCTCTGGATTCATTTTAAAACCTTAAAATTCATATTGTTTCAGGACCCCGTCTTACAAAAAGCTGCAATTGATCTGATCAATCTTAACTATGGAAAGCAGGCAACGTCAACATCTATTACTTGTTATTAATGATTTCTAGATAAATTGTGATGTATATTATAAACGTTAATTGATTTCTTGACAAGTTGGTGTGTTTGCAAATTTCATGTAGAAAAAATATGACATTGTTTGATGTCCTACAGAGTTACGATTGATTGGACCAATCGTAACTCTTTGTAAGACGGGGCCCAGGTCTGCAGTGCTCTGTGTGGTGACTTATTAATAAACTTTTCATAGTTTCTCCGTGTTGAAGGGGGGGGGGGCAAACTAACCGACACTTTGTGTTGCCTCTCATTGACTGTGAGTTATAAACAACGGTTTATTTCCAATTCGTCTGATGCCAGTTCGTCCACTATTCACATGGTCTAATTGTCAATTCATCCACTCACCATTTCGTCTAATAACCAGTTGGTCCAAGGGTCATTTAGTCCATATGCCAATTTGGTCTAATTGGACTAAGTGTTAATTGTGCAAACTGAATGAAAATAAAATGGATATTAGACCAACTGGTTATGAGACGAAATGGTCATAGACGAAATGGTGATTAGACGAAGTGACGATTAAACCAAATGGTCATTGGGCCAAATGGTTGTTGGACGAAATGTTGATGGATGGAATGGCATTAGAATAAATGAAGGTAGGCCATGTGGTGAGTGGACGAGTTGACCTCCTCAAAATGTTTTGCTCATTACACCACTGATGAGTGTGGTGTGAATTTATTGAGTAGTGCATTAATGTGTTTATCATTCAAGTGGACCAATATTACTATATATATCAAAGTAGCAAGTGCATAACTAAACATCAATATCTCATTTCAAAAGATGTTTTAATGCGTTTTTGTTTTTATTTATCGTTTCACATGCTTCGTTTACATTGTTTACTAAGTTTTTATCTGCGCTATACAGCCATGACAGGTACACTAAAAAAAGTGGGAAAAGGAAAATCACCAATTAAAGGTGAAGTTTATCCTGAAGAATTGTTTGTTGTAAAAAAAGCAGAAAAAAATAATTAAAAATATTGGTGAATGTTTTAGGAAAATCCATTTAAGATTAAGAAAATTATTAGAATTTTAAGTTTGGATTCGTGACGTCATGAACGAGCAGCTGTCCCATATGTTATGTAATATAAAATGCATGAATTTCATTTTTTTGAATGGTACCTGATAACTTCCTTTTGTTTTCTTTTCATGAAAGGGTATAAAATGATTTGTCTATTGATATACAAAAGGTACAGTAAAAACGATTTTCAATTTTCGGAGAAAATTACATTTCAATGATTTTTTTTTACCATTCGATATTAGTAAAGCTGCTCGCAGCCGGCAATATTTTTCATCATTTTTTTTTCTGCTAATTTTACAATACAATTTTTGTCAGGGTGAAGTTTCCCTTAAGAAGTGTCGAGGAGTTATAGCGCTTTTAATGAGGGTAAGAAACCTTGTCATTTTCCTTGGCCCTTTTTCACCTCTTCCGCCTTCTGTGATTGAGAATTTATGTCAAGGCAAGTCAATTCAAGTAATGGTACACTGTATATTCATTAAACGTCAAGTCCACCCCAGCAAAATGTTGATTTGAATAAATAGAGAAAAATCAAACTCGCATAACACTGAAAATGTCATCGAAATCGGATGTAAAATATGAAAGTTACGACATTTTAAAGTGTTGCTAAATTTCATAAAACAGTTATTTGCACATGGGAGGCAAGTCACATCACCCACTCACTATTTCTTTTGTATTTTATTATATGAAGTATGAAATATTTTAATTTTCTCCTCATTGTCATGCGGAATAAGTTTCGTTCCTCCCTGGAAATGTGGAATTCGATTGTTTTAACATTTTGTGGTTCAAACAAGATTGTCATAATTGTCAAATCCGTAAAAAAATAAAATATTGTATAATTCAAACAATAAAAAACAAAAGAAATAGTGAGTGAGTGAAATCATCGACTCTCTCATTGCATATCACTAGTTGAGCATAGAACTATTTTGTAAAAAATAAGCGACACTTTAAAAGGTCATAACTTTCTTATTTTCCATCCGATTTTGATGAAGTTTTCAGCATTATTCTTGTTTGATTTTTTCTATGTATTCAAATCAACTTTCTGGGGTGGACTTGACCTTTAATTAGGTAGGACTATTCAAAACAAAAACGAAACCATTACGATGTTACACCTTTTCACAATGAATATAATGTGAAGTACTATTACCACAAAAAAAGTATTCAGGCTTAAAATTGAAATTTATAATCAAATATACGTGAAAATAAGCATGCAAGGTTGATTGTTCCGTTATCGAATTTCCGTTAAAAACCTGAATTTAAGTATATGACGTCACTTTAGCGCTACTGTAAAACAACATTGAAACAGATAAAATAATGAATATCATGCACTAGCTATTCTTCATTGATTTAGCAAATATTGATGTATTTAAATATATAAAAAATCTGACCTTGATATACATTTAAGAATATCTTGCTCATATTACAGGTGGTTAAACAAAATATTTCAGAATATAGGCCTATATATATATATATATTTCAAATACACAAAAATGTATACATATTTTGGAAGAACTTTATAATGATTGATTCATGTTGGCTATTGTAACTTTTCTTTTTTTTAATCAATGATGATCGCTTCTACTTTTAAGCCATCCATATCAATAAAGCGAATCACTAATGTACTATCTCCTATGGGTATTAATACTATATCGAATGTGTTTCATGAACATGCATATGATAAAATATATTACTGCGATAATGCACATGATAAGATTTCCATTGTCAAAAAAATTGCAGATTGGTATTAATGAAATGTTTTAATGACTGCCATGTCTAATAATAAAACATAAAAAGCTGAAACCTGGTGGATAGAAAAAATGTATTACTGCGACAATGCACATGATAAAATTTCCATTGTAAAACAATTGCAGATTGGTATTAATGAAATGTTTTAATGACTGCCATGTCTAATAATAAAACATAAAAAGCTGAAACCTGGTGGATAGAAAAAATGTATTACTGCGACAATGCACATGATAAAATTTCCATTGTAAAACAATTGCAGATTGGTATTAATGAAATGTTTTAATGACTGCCATGTCTAATACGAAAAGATAAAAAGCTTAAACTGGTGGATGAAAATGGCCCATAGTCTGAAGTTTGAACTTAGACCAGAGTCTAGTTCTGCACGTGCTAATATTACTAGTATGTGAAACCGAAAATGGTAACATTGTTTGTTTAAATTGTATATCTCTCGTAATTACTGTGCTCTTTCTTTATACTTTAATGGTGAACATGGTGAAGAAAACTATTTGATTTATCATTCCCAGATAGCTATGAAAGGTTCGAGCATCAAATGAGATAATAAATTGAACATGTACTGTTAGACATAAAAAAAAGAAAAAATACAATTGGCTATTCATAATTAAAGGCTTGGGTAGCCACAAATTTATTCCTTGGGAATGTTTCATATATGGACCTGTCTAACGTTTTATCCGACAAATCCCATTTCATATCCGACAGTTACCATGGTACCAGTGCTTCTCAGCCAATTAAAATTAAGGACAGTTGTCAGATCCGACAACGTGTCGGACGAAAAATGTTTAATGATACGCTCCCCATGCAGAGGTTAGCAGAAACCCCAGTTCAGAATATGGACCAATGATTGCAACATTTTATTTTCAGCTAGCTTGAACAGAATGATCATTAGGTGACACGACATTTGCTCCTGCGACAATTGCTCCGGGCTTAATTTCGTCTAAGATGTAAGGTTGCAATATGGTTTTATGTTAGGGTTAGGTTTGGGGTATGGTATAGTGTTAAACCAAGGGTTGAAATTTGTCATTCGATTAGTGTGTGGAATTTACAGCAGATCAATTGTCGCCGGATCAATGTCATGCACTGTAAAAAATGAAGTGCTAATATAGCACTTACAGTGCTTGCATAGTGATTGCACTACGAGTACTGATTTTTTAGTTCACATTTAAACAAGAAAATCGGCACTCGTAGTGCAGTCACTATACAAGCACTTTAAGTGCTAAATTAGCTCTTCGTTTTTTACAGTGTAGGGTGTAGTGTTAAACGCAGGGTTGAAATTGGTCATTCGATTAGTGTGTGGAATTTACAGCGGAGCAATTGTCGCCGGATAAAATGTCATGGAACCGATCATTATGATAGGGCGATAGGGGTGTTTGGTGTTTCTTTAAAGTGAGATGGCTAAATCTTGACGATCGCCTTGCCGAAGTTTTCCCCAGTAAATAGCTGTTGGAAGGCCTTTGGCGTGTTCTCGAAGCCATTAGTGACATGCTCCTTGTAGATCAGCTTTTTCTGAAAACGAATGAAAGAAAAAAAAAGCAATTCATAATGTTAGACATCGCTCAAAATTCTGAAAAAGTTATAAAACCCATATATGTTTTTAGACAAGTTTAATAATGTTTAACAATGTTTAATAATGTACAGGGTCCCGTCTTACAAAGGGTTGCAATAGAGTGAAATAAAACGCAAACTGCCATCGGTATTATTCTACGGACATAACCAGGATATTAGGTGAAAATCCTGAATAATTAATTCGTTAATTTGTCCGTAGTTAAGTTGTTGTAGGTAGTTAAGTTGGCTGTTAATTCATTTATCGTATAGTTCAGTTGATAAGTAATTGAGTTTAGTTAATTATGTTAAATAGTTAGGTTGTGTACTGTGAAACGCTTACATAAATTGTAATAGGCGCTATATAAATATTGAATTATTATTATCACTATTAGGATCATGTAGAACAAGAAGTGTGTGTATCAAAACGCAATCCATACCTCATTTAGCCACGCCATTAGTTGTTTTACAGCTACCATATATTTATCCTTGTGATCAAACACCAGGAACCCTTCGATTGACAATCGTTGAAAGATGATGGCAGGCTGGAGGATTCTCGCTGATCAGAGAAAGAGGTGAAGAAAAACAATTATTGGTCAGGTTATGTTTTATTATTAATATTATTAATATTATTAATATTATTATTATTATTATTATTATTATTATTATCATTATCATTATTATTATTATTATTATCTTTATCATTATTATCATTATAATTATTATCATTGTTATCATCATTATTATTATTATTATCATCATCATTATTATTATTATTATTATTATCATTATTATTTGTTTGGCGTCACCTGTGCCTGGGAGGCGAAAAGCAAACTGAATCACTACGACCCGCAGGTCTCTCGTCCCGATATAACTGATTTGGGGGAGTGCAGGTGGACCACTACACCGGGGTTTCCCGAATAATGCAGTGGGTTCTTAATGTGCAAAGGTGGTGTCTCTCCTCTACACGGGGCCTCCATTTAACGTCCTATCCGAGGGACGGAGTGTTTTCCATTGTAACATAGCCTGTGTCTATGAAACATGGGAGAGACGTTTACACACAACGCACTGGCTTCAGTCATCCGCCCGGGGTGGGCTCAAACCCACGATCTTTGGTTCGACGGGCAGACGCCGACTGAGCCAACAACGCTCTCGTTTATTACATTTTAAAATCTATAAATCACTAGCTTAATGATTTAGGGGGGCTTTGAGCACTTGACCTCCCCTTAAAAAATCACTACCAAGAAAAATGAAAGAAAAGGAAAGGAAAAGGGTGAAATATCGAATAAAATAAAATCAATTATTCGGTAAAAAGTAGGTTTCATGTTTGAACATTTACGTTACCCCACCCCCCCCCCCGGAAAACATGAATTAACATGATAATAATTATAATAACAAACATCCAGGTCCTTTCTTAACCAAGCTGCTATCATTGACTTCATTATAATTTCTTATGTTTTAAAGACATTCTTCAATGAAATTATATATGATTATTGTATATATATGTATATATTCATTTATGTTTTTATCATTAATTTGTTTACGTAATCTTTATAGGGAACTTTGATGTAAAAGATTGGTATGATTATGATATTTACGTACCCTTTGGGGATTCCTTCGCATTGTAGGCACTGATGGATCCACATACACACACACGCCCTTTAGCATTCATATTGTAGATAACAGTACTGGAAAATTCGCCTCCGATCTATATAATAATAATAACAATAATTATAATAATAATAATCATTTCTAATGCGCATTTTCTAATGAATTACTACTCGAGGCGCTACATACACAGTAAAAAAAATTATACAACGCTGTTTACTATATGAACCTTACAGTAATTGTTTAAACAGTTTAAACAAGTGTTTAAATCTTAAGCAACAAAGTTTAATTTTCAATATCTAATCTTCAATAAATTAAACATGATTGTTTAAACGGTTAAACAAATATTGTAAGGTTCATATAGTAAACAGCGTTGTATAAAATTTTAAACAGCGTTTTTACTGTGTATTAAATTTTTTTTTTATATCAACAATCAAAATCATCAAACATAGAATTCATATGAAGAAAAAACATGGACTTCTCTAATATGATTGTAAAAATAGGTAATATTTGACACTTGATTGAAATGTCATATTATATTGGATATAAGATAAAATTATATAACCATCATGACATATACGTTCACACAGAAAAGTGTTATGTAATAATTCCTCAAAACTTCACAAAAATAGGCCTATGATTTTATGATCGACGTTCATTCATTTGTTCATGCCGCCCCAGTTTCATGGAACATATTTCAAAATTCACTGAAAACAAAATTATGGATGTATTGGAAAAAAAATTAACAGCTCTTAATCGATCGTAAAAAAATGTTGGAATGATCTTTTTAGATTTTCTTTATGAATAGATGTTTAAATTGTAATTTTGTTTCCTTAAATGTTAGAGGAATAAGAGAATACGCGAAAAGGGGACGAATATTTTCATGGTGCAAAGAAAAAGGGGATGTAATTTTTTTACAGGAGACGTATAGTACAAAAGATGTAGAGGATAGATGGAGTTCTGGGTGGGATGGGTCATGTTACTATAGTCATGGATCAAATCACAGCAGAGGAGTACTCATTCTTATCAAAACCTCGCTAGACTTTAAACTTATAAATATAAAACACGATGACGAAGGGCGATACATACTCATTGATTGTGAAATCCAAGGACATAGAATGGTCCTTTGTAATGTATACTTACCTACGAGGGATAAAGAAAATCATCAAATAAAATTTTTAAAGGATATGCTTATAAAATTAAACAAAATAAATAGTTGTAACAAACCTGTTTTAATGGGAGGAGATTTTAATATTATTATGAATTCTGAATTAGATTATAATGGAACAGTGAAACAAAAATTACATGACAAGGTTAGTAAAGAAGTAGAAAATTTTATGGAGGAACTACAATTGATAGACATATGGAGGGAGAGAAATCCATTGAAAAGACAATTTACCTTCACTAAAAATAATCCGTTTATGCAAAGCAGATTAGATCATTGGCTAATATCAGATGAATTGGTAAATGTTGTTATTAGGTGCAAAATTTTACCATCTATAGCTCCTGACCATTCAGCTATATTTTTGTTCTTGTATGATAAAACTGATAAGGAAATGCGTAAAAAGAATGGTTCTTATTGGAAATTTAATAATAGCCTTTGTGGTAATATAGAATATGTGAAAAAGATGAAAATAGAAATACTTACATTAAAGGAGAAAATAAAGACAGAAGTTAAAGATAGAAGAGTTGTATGGGATTATTTGAAAATGAAAATAATGTCTTTCACAAGAACTTTTTCGAAAAAACTGGCTAAGGAAAAAAAATTTAAAAAAGAATCTCTCGAAAAGGAATTGGAATGTTTAGAAAATAGTTGCGTAAATTCAGTAGATGAAGAATTGATTAAAAAGATAGAAAAGAAAAGGAAAGAACTTGCAGATAGTTACGAGTATATTAATGAAGGTATTAAAATTCGGTCTCGTGCAACATGGTACGAAAGTGGAGAAAGGGATACAAGGTACTTTAGTCAACTATTACAATCTAACAAGAAGAAAAGTACTATTACAAAATTAGTTAAGGTTAACGAAGAAATTACTGAAAATGAGAAAGAAGTTTTAAATGAAATTAAATCATTTTATACCCATCTTTATGCTAGGGAATACACGGAAGATTTTAGGGATTTCTTTAAAAATGTACCAACGTTAACATCTGAAGATTCTGAAAGCTGTGAAGGGGATATATTAGAAGAGGAGTGTATTTCGGTACTGAAAGAAATGAAGCAAAATAAATCCCCTGGAAACGATGGGTTAACAGTTGAATTTTATTGTACATTTTGGGCTGAAATAAAGGATGTATTGATTGGGGCATTCAATGAAGCTTTTGCTCTTGGAGAACTTTCTGCATCACAAAAACAAGCAATTATTATTTTATTAGCTAAAGAAGGGAAAGACCCACATTACGTAAAGAATTATAGACCCATTTCGTTATTGAATACATATTATAAGATCATATCCAAAGTTTTAGCAAAACGAATTAAAGAGGTTTTGGAAAGCGTTGTATTAGCAGATCAAATAGGATTTATTAAAAACAGGAATATAGGAGAAGCTATCAGATTAATTGATGATATGCTTTTTCATACGTTATATAATAATATCCCTGGGTATATGATAGCAATTGATTTAGAAAAAGCCTTTGATTCGATATCCCACAAATTTTTACATCACACATTAGGTTCATTCGGTTTTGGCCAGCAATTTCGCAAATGGGTCAAAATATTGTATACAAATAGCCAAAGTTGTATTTTTAATGGAGGAGATTCTACAAGCTATTTTCATGTGGAAAGAGGGGTAAGGCAGGGAGATCCGCTTTCACCATATCTTTTCATTTTATGCATAGAAGTATTAGCGCATAATATAAGATATAATAATGATGTTAAAGGAATTTCCTTTGGAAAGGAAGAAGTAAAACAGGTTTTGTATGCAGATGATATGTCTATTTTTGTCCGAGATCTAGATTCAGTCAAAAAAGTAATAGAAATTTTAGAAAAATTCAGAAAAGTATCAGCGATAAGACGAAGGTTTTATTACTAGGTTCCTCTCAAGGAAAATCATATGATTTATCTTTTGGCCAAAAGGTGGATTTTATAAAGATTCTTGGTGTATTTTTTTCTTTAGATGTAGAAGTAAAAGAAAGATTGAATTATAAAGAAATATTAAGTAAAATAAAGAAGTTGTTAAACTGGTGGAAGCAAAGAGATTTAACTTTGATGGGCAAAATACAATTATTAAAGCAATTTATCTTTTCAAAATTCATATATGTGGCATCTCTCACACCAATCCCAGGATGGGTTTATGTTGAACTTGATCAGTTGGCTTTTACTTTTTTGTGGGTTGGCAGAAATAAGATCAACAAAAGAACGATGTATTTAGATTACCATCAAGGCGGCTTGAAAATGATGAATTTTCAATGGTTAATAAAGGCACAGAGAGTTATGTGGATTAAACGACTAAAAGAAAATAATGCAATGAAATGGAAACAATATTTCAATTATGCCACAAAACATCTAGGAGGAAATTTTATATTTTCATGCGATTATTTGCTTGGAGTGTTGGAGATAGCATTGCCGCAATTTTATATAGATTTGCTAGAAGTATGGATAGAGACGAAGGATTTTCGATTAAAATCTGAAACATATAAAGGAAATGAGATATTTTTTAACAATAAATTTGTACGAATTGAAGGGAAATGCATATTTAACCAAAAAGTATATGAAAAAAATATTTACAGACTGAAACATATTATGGATTGTGATGGAAACTTAAGGTCATTTTCGTACTTCCAAAGACAGGGTTTAAACATAAATGATTTTCATTTGATAGAGTCAATTTATAAAACTTTTCCAGTCAGCTGGAAACGAAATATGAAAATAGATAGCAAAGATGCTTCTCTTAGGGAAGAAATATCATTTATATCTGGAAAAAGAATTTTGTCAATAGAGGAGTTAGTATCTAAAAACGTTTATGCAAATTTTATGAAATGTAACTTCACAATACCTGATGTTTTCGAAAGGTTAAAAAACAAATATAGTTTTTCTTATGAAAAGATTGAAAAGATTTTTATGAGACCAAGACAATGTACTCTGAACAGTAGATTAAGAGAGTTTCAGTTTAAAATGTTACACGGCATTGCTTATACAAATCATCACTTGTTCCGTTTTAAAATCTCACAGAATAATCTTTGTTGTTATTGTAAAAAAGAGGAAGAAACATATCGGCATCTATTTTTGGAATGTGAATATGCTTGTCTGGTTTGGGATAATTGTAAGAAGATGTTTGGTTTTATTTCGACGGGCAATTTAAGCTGGGAGGAAATTCTTGTAGGTGTAGAATTAAAGGACGAAGGAAAGGAACGTTTAGTCAATCATTTTCTAATCTTTGTTAAATTTTTAATCTTCAAAGGGAGGGAAAAGGGTGCACTTATAACCATGGATGAAATTAAAAGGAAATTTAAAGAAGAAGAATGGGAAGAAAGAAGGCTGGCGCTAGGTAGAGGTAAGATGTCTCTACATTTAAGGAAATGGGAAAATCTGAATTAAAAGAATATATAGGGAGAGTGAGGCAAAGTTATATATACAACGAGAGACAAAACCACACAAAAAATACAAAAATAAATAAATACGGAGAATTGTAGTCCCTTCCATGTAGAGTATAGGCATAAAAAGGGGAGGGTGCTCCTAACCTAGGGACGGGGGGGGGGGGTTGGGAGGTAGAACAACACTTTTTATCTTTTTTTTCTCTCTTATCATTCATACATCTTGTTAATATTTCATTTTGTAATTGCTGAAACGCATTAGTATTAATTTCTAGTATCTTTGAAGTTTGATGTATAGTTTGTATAATTATATTTGTTATGGATTTATTGTATAATTTATAATCATGTTTCAAATAGTTTGTACAACTTGCTTATGGAATGTGAATGTTTATTTTGATTTGAGAGAATATAATAAAACATCCTTTAAAAAAAAAAAAAAATGTCATTTCGTCTTTGTTTTTCTTTCTTATCATTTCGCTTTTTATGAATTTCAATCCATATTAGAGACAAGTATAGTATGTTTATGCATTATCATCATTTTATTTCTTTCTATTCTCAATGACCGCTGTACAAGTCTGTGATACTTGTTTTAGTGATTGGATAATTTGTTTATAAGATTTATATTGTTACTGTATATTTGAATTGAGAATAGATATAAAAACATGTTATAAAATAACTAATATTAAGTCGAACTCTGAATGAAGACTATTGATTTTGGAAACATTCAAAGGGTATAAAATCAAAAAATTGCAATCGATTTCAAATGTGACAAAATCAATTAAACATTATTTTTGATCGATTGTACGTCTTGTTCTGTAGTTACAATAGGCTATCTTCGAGATGATGCCTTGTAATTGATCTAAAAAAACAAACAAGGCGTATAGCTTTGTAAGATAACGTATTGCATTCGATATTAAATATGATAAAATCAATCAAAATACAGTATTCGAATCGATTGTAAGTCTTATCACACATGTCATCGCCAGCACTTATCCCTCCTGTTCTCCCTAGCTCTCCTCTCTCCAAGTTCCCTCTCCTATACTCTCTCCCTCTGTCAGTCTCTATACACTTACACACACACCCACACACACACACACCCTCACCCTCTTTCTCCCTCTGTCACTCTCTCTTCTATACTTACACACACATACACACACAAACCCTCTTCCCCTCTCTCTCCCTCTCTCACTTTGTCACACTCACTATATACTTACACACCCACACACACACACTTTC
The DNA here is from genome assembly GCF_037042905.1 of Lytechinus pictus. Classification (NCBI taxonomy): domain Eukaryota; kingdom Metazoa; phylum Echinodermata; class Echinoidea; order Temnopleuroida; family Toxopneustidae; genus Lytechinus; species Lytechinus pictus. Next base: position 21,074,880 of record NC_087253.1, on the reverse strand, counting down.
TCCTATACCCTCCTTCACCTTTGGGTGCCACTCCCTTTCGTTTCTTGTCCATATCTCCCATAGTCTTTTACTTAACTGCTACGTCATATCCGATCTCCCTCAGGTAAACACAATGCAAGCCACACTGTGAACACACTATGTGGGATACCCTGTGAACACACTGTGGGAAACTGTGCCAATTCTATAATACTTACGTTATCGAAGTAACAATCGATACCATTGGGTGCAGCCTCTTTGAGAGTCTTGTCCAGATCTCCCATAGTCTTATAGTTGATTGCTACATCATATCCTATCTCCTTCAGGTATTGGACTTTCTTGTCAGACCCGGCGAAACCAATCACTTTACATCCCTATGGAACAATAAAAAAGAAATAGAATACTATGACCCGTATTATTCAGGTATCGGACCATCGTCAAGTTGCCACGCAGTCCCAGAAAAAACAATAACTTTGCATCAATATGTAATAATCATCATAATACATAAAAATATGTTATTATTCCGAAGTCTCGTTTAATTCGGGTCACGGTGTAACCAGGGGCCTCGCTAGGCCTTTTTCAGTGGGGGGGGGGGGGGGGGGGGTGAAGGCCGTGACTACCGACAAATATCGGTACCGATTACCGACGTCCATGACTTATGGTAGAGTTCCTTATTCTTCTCAGTTACTTTTTCTTTCGTCATACCCAGGGGCAGATCCAGCTTTCATCAATAGGAGTGGCCGTCAAAACTATTTTTATTCACATGTTCCCCGTCGCGGCCGCCAAAATCCGATTTTTTTCTCTCTTTTCTTTCAGTGGTTAGTCCTAACTAAATTTCCATTCATAGAAACAAGAATATCGAATACCATGCCAGCGCGAAGCGCGAGCTCAATTGTTTAAATAGTTGATATATTTACTTTTGTCAGACATTTATTAATCCTATCCTACTCAGCCTAAGGAACTATAACCATGGATCAATCACAACGGTTGATACTGAACACATAGTAGACGATAAACCTCACGTAAATGCTAATTATACACAGAAAAAACTGTAATGTTAACGTGTGTACATAGAGGACCACACCAGTTATTTTACACCGGTGTAAAATTGACAGTGTTAGTTTAACACCTATATGTGTTATTACAACACATTTGATTGTTACATTTACACTCTTTGGTGTTATGTTCAATCTCTAGGGTGTAATTTTAACACCTCAGGGTGTGGTCTTCTATTAACACCAACTAGTGTCAGTTTTACAGTGTGATCATTTATAAAGTTATTATTTTGTTAAACCCCATTGGAACGCCTTTATGGAAACTCCTTTTCATGATAGTGGAATCAGAAACTGAGCTTGATCAGATTCTCTTGACTCCTGAAACAATTGACTCATCAGTTATAAATTTTCTTACTGGGAAGATTTAATGTTTCTTTAAGAAACCTGCCAAAATTGTCGGGTTTTTTTTTAAATAGTAAGAATAAAATACATGTAAGTAACAGTAGTAATCGTCATCGTAATAGTTGGTTCAATCGTAATTGCCAGGAAGCTAGGAATAGGTATATTCATGCTAAGGTTAGATATAGAAATAATTGATCTAGGTATGGGTAAGCTTGGTAAATTGCCAATTCGTCTACTGCCAATTCGTCCGCTCACCACATGGTCTACCTTCATTCAGCATAATGCCATTCCATCAACATTTCGTCTATGACAATTTCGTCTCATAACCAGTTGGTCAAATATCCATTTAATTTTTACTCATTTTGCACAATATAACACTTAGTCCAAATAGAGCAAATGGTATATGGACTAAATGGCTATTGGACCAACTGGCATTAGACTAAATGAAAGTAGACCATGTGGTGAGTGGACGAACTGATGGTAGACCGAATGACAGTAGACGAGTTGGCAATTGGACGTATTGGAAATAAACCGGGTAAGGATTATAAGTAGGTTATTAAATTAGCCAAACTAAAGTACGAATAGGATTTTGTAGAGAGAATAAAGACATCGAAATCTAAGAAAGGGGTATTTTGGAAATTATTGAAGGACTTATTCACTAAGCATGAAAACAAAGCTGATTTTGATCTGCTTGTGGAACTGAAAGCAATTATGGCAACTACCATGGTATTAAACAGGGCTCAGCAGCTAATCAAATTCAAAGTTACCATGGTAGTTGCCATAATGGCAAAGTTACAACAGTTGCAAGTCCTTTATGAAACGGGCCCCTGGACCCAGCTCAACTCCTGACCATTCACCACTACATTCTCTAGGCAAGAATATGTATTTTTATGACATGTTCCTAATTTATGACCTTGTGTGTCCTGAAATAAACAAATTATGAATATTTCTACAAATAAGGCCAGGTTAGTTCTACAACACTATTCGGGGGATATGTTTAACTATTTTTGTAAGCAAGTGGAATAGTTGCTCGAAGGTTCAGAACCTTGTGCCGAATCATGTTTGAATACAACTCTAAAGATTAATATATTTCTTATTCTTGAAAGTTGAGACTTCCCTGTGAATGCCAATGATTGATAGTTGCTTTACAGTGTATAAGTGAAACATTATATGTAAATGAGAAATACCCAGAGCATGCATGCAAAGTAATTTCTTGTAGGGTTAATGGGAGGTACAAGTATTCAATTTTTAATTCAATTACTTGTGAGTTACATTCTTTTATTTTCTGGCTCACCAATATACGTTTAAGACATATGCATCATTTCTACCTTCAGGAAACAGAACTGCACCTTCATGTAGTCAACAAGGACAAGCGAAGGAAAGGAAGATTGATTTCTTCATTACCAAGACAAATACAGTAATGAAACAGAGACTTGATGAACAAGTAGCAACCATGATATTTGCTATAAATTATCCTTTCAGACTGACAGAGCATGCTGAATTCAAGAAATTGGTAGACATGCTTCACCCTGGTTACACACCTCTCTCTCGAAAGGACATTGCAGATAAGCATTTGCCAAAGGTCTACAAAAAATACCGCAGCCAATGTCAGGAGCATCTTTGGATGAAAACAGAGTGCATGGGACTGGATGGCTGGTCTGATGTTCACAACGAACCAATCATCTGTGTAACAGCAACCACCGCTGAAGGGGAGATTTATCTTTTGGAAACAATTGATACATCTGGTCATCCACACACAGTAGAGTATCTAACAGAACTGGCTACAGAGTCTATCCGGAAAGCTGAAGCTGACTTCAACTGCACAGTTGGTTCGGTTGTCACAGATAATGCAGCCAATGTTGCCAAAATGAGGAGAGAGCTGGCAGAAGAACAGAAAGAGAATAAATTTTTGACCTACGGATGTGCAGCACATCAGTTGAATCTTCTGGTCCATGATCTGGAGACAGCTGGTGTAAAGAATCATGTAGTTCACACTCTCAAGTACTTTTGGAACAATCATCTAGCAGGTGCAGCATTGAAACAGGAGAGTGGCCATAGTCTTGTTCTTCCACATGAAACACACCGGAACACCGTGGCTGATAGCTTTAACTCCTATCTCCAAGAATGGCCTGCCTTGATGAAAATAGTGGAAGAGTTGCGAGACAAGATTGGCCGTGTTATCAGAAGGAAAGTCATCGATCTTTCTCTCAAGAGGTCCGCGGAAGACCCGTTGGCTCGGCTTTCAGCTATTGCTACTGCTCTTGACCGGGTACAAGCAGATGCTTGCAACATAGGAAGGGCAGTAAATATCTGGAAAGAGAAACCCTTTCGAAGAGGCAAAACAGATACAAGAAGGCAATGACACCGGCGCACGATCTTGCTAATATCATCGATCCACAATGAAAGGAGAAACCCTGTCAGAGGGTGAAAGAAATGAAACACTCAAGTTTGCAGGATGCCACTATGAATCTGATGTCTTGCCTACAGTGATGAATTATCTGTGTACATTAGATCATATATTCAGCCGGCTCAAATCAGTTGTAGACATTTGTTTGAGTAAAAAGAAAAAGCTATATTGCACTTTCAATGACTATCGGAAGGCATTTGACTCAATACATAGAGTCTAACTGTGGAATCAACTAATTGATTATGGAATTAATGGTAAAGTCTTTAATATCATTATATATATGTAAAAGAAGGCTAAATCTTGTGTTAAGTCTAATTCTGGTCAACTATCACAAATTTTTCCTTCACTGATTGGTATAAGACAAGGTGACAACTTATCACCCCTCTTTTTTGCAAATTATTTGAATGACCTTGAAAGAATCTTCTGAAATCTTGTTAAAAACTTGCTATTGTGTCAAATCTAGATCTATTTCAAACTGAGGATACAGTTGTTTATCAAAACTTGTTACATTATTTTATGCTGATGATACCGTAATGTTAGCAGAGTCAAAAGAAGACGTCATGCAAAGATCCCTAGATACTCTTTATTCTTATTGTAATGAAAGAGATCTACATATCAACATTTCAAAGACCAAAGCTGTAATCTTTTCAAGAGGCAGAACGAGGAACATCCTCTCTTTGTATAAAGGAAAGTCGCTCATTGATGTCGTAGGTAAATGCATTTATCTTGGTATAACTTTTAATTACAATGATAGCTTTGCTAAAGCTCAGAAGAAATTGTACAATCAAGCCAGGAAAGCTATGTATTATTTGATAGCCAAATGTAGGAGACTTGCTCTCCCGATCGATATTCAACTCAGCCTTTTTGACAGTCTAGTACTACCTATTCTTTCTTAAGGTTGTGATATTTTGGGGCTTCTCTCAATGCCTTCTTGCTGAAAAGCTTCATTTGAAATTCTGGAAGATAGCTCTGAGCTGTAAATTATCCACCCCCACTTACATGGTCCTAGGTGAGCTTGGGCGCTTTCTAATAAAATAAAATCACATTAAATGCAGAATGGTGAATTTCATGGGCTAAACCCATACAAAAAATGGAGAATAATATTGATTTTACCTTGTATATCTCATTTTCCGGATGGAAAGCACACAAGGCTAACAATTTGACTGGTTGAACTGTGTTAGAGGAATTATTATAGATTGTGGTTTTAATGGTATATGGTCATCTCAGTCATGTGACCCTTTCTGGCTAAAAGTTAAAGGGATAGTCCGGGCTGAAAATATGTTTATCTTTATACATAGAGTAGAATTCACTGAGCAAAATGCCGAAAATTTCATCAAAATCGGCTAACAAATAATAAAGTTATTGAAGTTTAAAGTTTAGCAATATTTTGTGAAAACAGTCGTCATGAATATTCATTAGGTGGGCTGATGATGTCACATCTCCACTTTCCGTTTTCTTATGTTATTACATAAAATCATAAGTTTTTCATTATTTCATACTTGTGTGAATAATATGTCTCCCTTATAATGAAATAAGTTGCAGCAATACATATCTAATGCACTAAATCAGTTGACAATCCAATTTTTCTAGTTCTTGGAGGAAAAAATTTGAATAAACCTAATTTCATATACAAAAGAACAAGTGGAGATGTGACATCACCAGTCCACTTAATGAATATTCATGACGACTGTTTTCACAAAATATTGTTAAACTTTAAAATTCAATAACTTTGTTATTTGTTATCCGATTTCGATGAAATTTTCAGCATTTTGCTCAGTGAATTCTACTCTATTTATTAAGCTATAAATACTTTCAGCCCGGACCACCCCTTTAATGTTAAGAAAAGATTAGATGACCAATTTATTCAAAGTTGGTATTCCTCTATAGAAACATCCAGTGCTTGTGTCAAAGAATCTTCACAAAAAAAGTTAATTCTCTAAAAATATTTGTTAATCCTGCCAAGAAATAATGCCTTTAATTTTTTACCAGATTTAGACCAGGTAATACTCATCTTCCAGTAGTTGCAGGAAGATTTAATATAATGAAAGATATGGCACACTGTGTAAAAGTGACAAAATTGGTGATGAATTTTATGCTGTCTTTGAATGCAGCTTTCTTAATGACCGCTAGGTCCAACTTATTGCCAAACCAAATAATTTCACAATGGAAAAGCAGTTTACTCTAACTAATAGAAAAATTTTAATCAGGCTCGCCAAGTTTGCTTATACTATTATGGTGGAAGTCCTCTAAGCCACCATTGTACCCCCCCCCCCTCCTGCTCCTTAAGTGTAATTTTTAAAAGGAAAACGATAAACATAGCTACATTAAGGAAACAACTTTTTCCTGTTCTTGTAATTAGGATTTCAAACATCCATATTCTGTTTTATTTTTCTGTACCCGTTTAGGAAAAACGCTTTCATCTCAGTAATGGAATTTCTGCAAACTTCCCCTTCTGCCAGCTGATACATTTGTGAATCACTGTCCACGAAGTAATTGTTAAACCTTTATATACATGTACATGAAATAATGTTTAGGCCTTTATTTGTCCCCACGAGGCCAAAAGGCGTTATTTCAATAAAGGTCTTTTTTTTCTTCAATTGTGGGCATTGAACCGAAACAGTTTGTATAAAAACATCACAATTGCACATGCACAATTGGCTGCTGTCGCGAGACCGTACGAGAAATTCTACTCAAATAGCGATGCGGTCTGACTGAAACGGATCTCACTCAGATATTGTTAATAACCTATAACCGTCCGAAGAAAGGTGAACCACAGATATTACATTCAGTTTGTATACTTTTCACATGCACCCGTTTCACGGGTGTCATAGCAGTCATTAATGGCATCTTCAGATCAGACAAGTTTGGACCCATGGCGATACGTCATAATTGTTTCCAAGTTCATGGTTTATTTTTTGCATATTGGACTAGTCAAATCTCTATCTATACTCATTCCATATCTCGTCATCGAACTGGATGTGGACACTGCAACGGTAGGCGTCCTTGTTACCATGGAAATTGGAATATATTTTATGGCTAGTAAGTTCTTTTCTTGCTTTAATGTTAAAAGGTAGTTAGGTACATGCTTGATGCAAAATCACTGCTACATTTTTTCTATTTACCATCGGGGGAGCAAATGAATTAATTTTTGCTTATAACAATATCTGCGAAATTTAAAATGTATTATTTAAACTTAAAACATTAAGAAGTAATCCCTCTCTCCTTTAATTATACCAGAAGTGCTTCGCTAAAAGTTGACATGTAGGCCTACACAGTTGTACCATTATCTTTGATTATTGGACTGAAATACTTGTAGCTATAATCGAGAAAAAATACTCTTAATGGTCAAGTCCACCACAGAAAAATGTTGATTTTAATCAACAGAAAAAAATCAAACAAGCATAACGCTGAAAATTTCATCGAAATTTGATGTAAAATAAGAAAGTTACGACAATTTAAAACTTCGCTTATTTTTCACAAAACAGTTATATTAGTGGCATGCAAATGAATGTCGATGTCACTCACTGGCTAATTCTTTAGCATTTTATTGTTTGAATTATACAACATTTCAATTTTTACAGATTTGACAATAAGGACCAACTTGATTGATCCATAAAATGTTAAAACAATGGTAATTCCACATGTTCAGGGAGGAATAAAACTTTGTTTGACAGGACAGCAGGGAGAAAATTTGAAGAATTCATATTTCATATAATAAAATACTAAAGAAATACTGAGTGAGTAATTTCATCAGTCCACCCCCTCCCCCCTCCATTCGCATACCAACCAGGATGTGAATATAATACTGTTTTGTGAAATTATGCGAAACTTAAAAATGTCATAACTTTCTTATTTTACATCCGATTTTGATAAAACTTGGATTCTTCTCTTTTGATTCAATCAACTTTTTGTTGGAGTGGAATTGTCCTTTAAAAATAGTAAACATGCATATCAATTCTTTTGCCAAATGGGGTCAATCAGAAAAAGAAATCCACTCTCCTTAATGTTTAACATAACATTTTGTATTAAATTCTGTGATTTACTAATAGTCTGCGCAGACTAAAAACCTCAACAACAAAAAGGTCACTCGCATTCGATAAAGCTCAGGGAGAAACCCTTGCGCTTAGATGGGTGGTTGGGCACTTGCCACCATCCCCCCCCCCCCCCCCCCCCCAAAAAAAAGAGAGAAAAGTCCGTGTCTAAGAAAAACAAACTAAAAAAGATTAGAAGTAAAAAAAAGAACACGATAGGGAAAGGTTTAATGTGATATTACTTTCTGAAGCTCGCTCGCTACTTTTTCAAACGGATGTTGAACCTCTGCATTTGCCATTTTCCGCCCTCTCATTTTCTCTATACTGAAAAGGACGGAGACATATCTCCCTATTAAAAAAACAGATTAATAATGACTTTTACCATGTTTAGGAAGACTCGTAACATCAGAAAGACTGAATTCATATTTATTCATATTTCAAATTTTGAGAAATTAGGTATGGGTATCATAACATTATTGTTTATTGAGAAGTTAATACTTTTTTACAATTAGATTAAAAACAGGCGTATACTTCGAAACATGCTAAAAGAGAGGCAGCTAGGACCTATCGAAATTTTGAGGTCGTGAAAATCTCATTATCATTTCGTGTAGCTGGCTGGTTCTTCCTGTCTGATAACGTAACCCATGGAAGTAGAATAATGCTTTGATTTTTTGTATAGGTCCACTCTGTCATTTTCTGAACCAAACGTTTGGTTCTCGTCCGGTGGCAACAATAGGAGGCACTCTAGCTGCAATTTCGTTCATGGCAGGAACATTCTGCAAGACGGCATCCTCTCTTGCTTGCCTACTATTCTTCACAGGTGATTATACATCGTTTGATCCCCTCCCCCTTCACAATTATATCATTGTAAATTCAAACTGCCAATAGTAAACACAAATATTTTTTAAACATTACTTCAAAGCAAGATATCAAGTCGCTGTTTCCCCCAAAATGATGGATTAACTTTTTTGGTCTTCTTACTAATTAATGTGAAAAGTGTTTAATATGGAACCACCATGCTGAACAGTAGAAAGGTCTCTTGCAAGAGTCTTGTAAGTTCTCATTGAATCTTCCAGAGTTGAAATGAAGATCCTGTCACTTTACTGGTTTCAATAAAAGCAGAAAAAAAATATTGGTAAAGGTCTGATGACAAACCGTCAGAGTACAACGGTGTTATGATTTGTTTAATAGTTTTTTTTTTTATATTGTGATGTCACAGGTGAGCAGCTCCTCCATGTCAGGTTAATTTTTTTTTTTAAGATGGCGCTGTCTTGATCGAACACGGATTTTCCGTCTCTCCTGATATTTCCTATTTTTTGAGGATTTTTAGCCGCATTTGACAATTTATTTGCCTTCTCACATTAGCCATTGGACTGCTGTTCATCTACTGTTTGGGTGTCTTGAAGGAGCTATGTCGTACGATTTGCGTAAGTCACAAAAATCGATTAAGAGTGCCAAGCAAGCTCAAACAGGCCCACCTTCTAAATCGACCTACAAGAGGCCGAATCCATTCTCGCCGAAAACTCTGGCTGACCAGCCTGCTGTGGATCCGTTATCGAGCCCGAGTTCTGAGAGCCTGAGCAGGTCAAGCCCCGCCAAACCGGTCGCCATGGCAACACCTGTCAGCGTCGATCAGCCCGATCGCCTTATTCATGATGAATACATGCCTTCTAAATACGAATCTTTCTTAACAAAGAAATTCGAAGGAATGCTCGAAAAAGCAGTTGATCGGCTGGCTAAAAAGATCGAGGCCGTGGAATCTCTTCTTGGGGCTTCTGTTGAATACGAGCGCCAAAGGGTCAATGCCCTCCAGGATCACCAGCAACGCCTGGAAGCTAAACTACAGGTCTTAGAACAGGAGGTTTCTAAACTACGTGCTGATGCTGTTAAGAACGAGGCAGCAGTTAACAAGAGTGAACGGTTCTCGAGGAGAAACAACATCCGTATCGTCGGGATAGATGAGACAGAGCCTACATCGCGTTCGGATGACATCGGAGCAACATCCCAGCCCCAACAAAGCGAAAATTGTATCGCGATAGTTGAAGATAAGCTTCGATCGCTCTTCGGTATCAGCTCGAAGGTTGAGCGGGCCCACCGCGACGGAAAGAAGGTTTCCGGAAAACCCCGTCACATCTTAGTGAAGCTATTATCATACCGTGACAAAGTTGAAGTTATGAAAAAAGCTCGCGATGTTCTGAAAAAAGAAAAATTCTTCATCATCGATGATCTCACGAGCGCTGATCTTCACGAAAAGCGTAAATGGGCGAAACAGGTTCAATCGCTTTACACACAAGGTGTAAGAATGCGTTTCTACGCTGGCAAGTGGCGTCTTCGTGGAGAAATGCCTACAACTTTGAGGAAACATCCCGGGACACTTCTCATCATGCAGGCCACGACTCTTTCAGTTCAGCCTCTGGTTATGCCTAAAGATTCATTACTGTACCAGGTTAGTCCAGCCCCAGGATGACACCCTTCTCATGTTTTCCATCTCCTAATTGATCTGTCATTTGCTCTTGTTATTTCTCTTCCTTATTTTAACTGTGTAACTGTCATTGCTGAAATGTACATTCACAGCCAAGTTCTATATTCAGATCATTTTTCTGAGTAAGATTCACCGTTTTGGAAATTCACCGTTTCTGGAAATTCACCGTTTCTGGAAATTCACCGTTTTGCCATGGCTACGCTGAATGATCATATTGCTTTTAGCTCTATAACAGACGATGATTTATTTGATTTGTTCAGGTCCTCTCTTATTCCAAGCAGCACAACTCCATCAAATTCTCTAGGTACTTATGATGATTCTATAGCTGATCAAATCAATTCATCGGCCGAATAGTTGCTGCTTAATCTTGGTCAACACGATCCAGCAAATAACCATTTTAGTAAATATATTACAGTTTCTCAATTTGACAACATTACCATGAACTTTAATTGTGACACACTCTCTCTTCTTCATCTTAATATAAGAAGCCTGAACAAACACTTTGATGAATTACAGTTGCTTTTAAATAATCCCTTTCCTAAACCATTATCTGTTATAGGTGTAACAGAGACTTGGCTTTCACAGAACTCCAACCTTTCACTTTCTATTGACAATTATACCCTTGTTACTAAAAACCGACAGGGGAGATTGGTGGAGGCGTCGCGTTGTATATTCTTCATAAATTCCGTTATTTTGTCCACGAAACAATTTCAATTAGTAATGATATAATGGAATCTCTTTTTCTAGAAATTGAAGTTTCAGGCGGTAGGAATGTTATTGTAGGTGTTGTTTACCGCCCTCCCAGCTCTAATGGTAACGAGTTTATTGCTCGTTTATCTGACATACTTCGGAATAATATGTTTAAAAATAAAAATGTTTGATTATGGGAGATTTTAATATATGAATATTCTTAAATGTGCCTCTAATAATATTGCACATGAGTTTATAGAAACGTTTTTGTCTGCCTCTTTCTTGCCACTCGTTACCAAACCCACTCGTGTTGCAAATTTATCTAGTACTTTAATTGATAATATTTTTTCCAATGTTGTTCCTCATCCTGATTCATACATTATTCTTTCAGATACAACTGATCATTACCCGATAATGACTTCCTACAAATTATCGCAACCCAATAATATTCACGGCCCCCGCCCTCTACGACGTATAGTTAACGCACGGAATTTATCCAGATTGAATGATAGTTTAGAAAATGTGGACTGGTCTTGTGTTCTTGATTCAACTGATGTTAACTCTTCATATGATAATTTCATTACTTTACTTAATAGGCACATAGATACCTTTCTTCCAAAACAAAGAAAGAACAACAACAATGATTACAAGAAAACTCCTAGACTTCCTTGGATATCAAAATCTTTACTTCGTTCAATAAATCGAAAAAATAACCTATATTATAAATACAAATCAAAACCTACTGAACAAAATGGAGATAAATATACATCTTACAAAAACACATTGACGAGAATAATTCGCTTAGAAAAGAAAAAATATTTTACTAATTAACTAGAATTACATAAACATGATATGCAAAATACTTGGAAAATTCTTAAACAAGCCATGAACATAGCGGATAACAAAATTGACATTACAAAAATATCATCAAATGATATGGTTATTCAAGATTTTGGTAACGTAGCAAATGCTTTTAATACTCATTTTTCTTCCATAGGTAAAAATTTGGCCAACAATATACCGCCCTCTCGCGGGCATTTCTCTGATTTTCTTGGTCCCTCCAACCCAAGCTCGATCTTGTTAAATCCAACGCATGATCATGAAGTCATGGACATTGTTTCTAACTTAGGCAACAAGAAAAGCTCTGGATATGACGATATTAATAATATTATAGTAAAATCAATTATTCCATTCATTGTTGTTCCCCTAGTTCATATTTCTAATTTATCTTTAATTAACGGGCAAGTTCCTGATTCTATGAAAATCGCTAAAGTTATCCCATTGTATAAAAAGGGGGACAGGCTGAGTGTTAATAATTATCGTCCAATCTCTTTACTACCGTGTTTTTCAAAATTTTTAGAAAAAATCATATATGTTCGAACTTTCACTTTCTTAAAAGATCATGATATATTCTCAAATTTTCAATTCGGCTTTAGAGAAAAACACAGTACCGTTCATGCTCTGTTGTCATTCATTGAAAAGGTAGCTCGTGCCTTAGATAAATCTTCTCATATGGTTGGTATATTCCTGGACTTCTCCAAGGCCTTTGATACAATCAACCACGAAATATTACTTAGCAAACTTTTTCATTATGGTATATGTGGCAAGGCCTTGGAGTGGTTCAGGAATTACCTTTCCAATCGAAAACAATTTGTTTCATTGAATGACCATTCTTCCAACTTATGTGACATTAATTGCGGTGTGCCACAAGGAAGCCTTTTGGGACCTCTTCTTTTCATAATATATATTAACGATTTTTGCAGATCATCTGAAATTTTGTCTTTCATAATCTTTGCTGATGAAACCAATTTATTTATTTCTGATAAAGACCCACACACTCTTGTTCAAACAATCAATCAAGAACTGTCTAAAATACTCGAATGGATTAGAAGTAACAAACTTTCTCTTAATATTGAAAAAACAAAATACATGTTGTACAGTAACACCTTAAATTCATTACCTAACAGTATTAAGTTTGATATTTTCAATTGGAATGTGTATCGAATATTAAATTTTTAGGTGTCACTGTAAATAATAAACTTTCTTGGAAGTGTCATATTGACAGTATTTGCAAAACAATTTCTCGTAATATTGGTGTCATGAATAAATTAAGAATGTTCCTCCCGTCGACTTCCTTACTAACACTCTACTCTTCTTTAGTATAACCATATCTTCACTACGGTCTTCTTATATGGGGAAACGCACATCAAACTTTACTTAACAGGATTTTATTGCTGCAAAAGAAAGCACTTCGGATTATTTTTTCTTCTCATGCACGTTCCCACACTGATCCTATTTTTTTCGAAAACAAAATTTTGAAGATCAGTGATCTTTACCTACTCCAGCTTGGCCAATTTATGTACCAATACAATAATAATATGCTTCCTTTTATTTTTCATGACATGTTCTTAAAAAACAGCTCCTCACACAATTACCCTACTAGACGTCGCGATGACCTTCATTTTCCTATGCTCAGAACGCTGTTCGCCCAAAATACATTTATATATAGTGGCCCAAAATTTAGGAATTCTCTTCACCCTGATATCCAGCTTTCCCCTTCTCTTAATTCTTTTAAAAGAAAATTAAAATTCATTTTGTTGCAGTCTTACAAAACCCCACATTGATTCCTTTACCTCTATGATATATTTATTTATTTATTGTTTACCTGTTTACAGGTTACCCTCGGTAGTTGTGTTAGATTGACTACACTTCTCTCATTCTCTCTCTCTCCTCTCTCTTTGCCTTTCTCTTCATTTCTCCCTTCTTCGGATTTTCGCAGTTTGTGCAGCAATGTTTGTTTATTTTTACTCTGTTTGTGTGTCTTATCTTTTGTTGTTGTTGTTTTGCTTTGTTGTGTATTCATGTCTTGTTTGTCTCTGCTCACCTTTAATATTTATTTCATTTATTACAATTATTTTTTCATATCTTTATAATTATTTTTTTATATCTTTATTTCATTATCTTTTTTGTATTGCTGCTTTTTTTGGGCCCATATAGATTGAAGTGTTATACGTTATACTTTTTTTTTCTTTTTGAGTGGTCCACCATTTACAAGCTTTGCTTTTTAGTGGGCCACTCCATTTTTCCAACATATCTTGCATATTATTATCAAATTGGAAATATTATCTTCTGTATCAAGTGTATATTTTTTATATTTGGTTTATTTGAATATTTATGTCATTTATATTGTCTGATGTTATGTTTTATATATTGTTATTATTGCATTGTAAAATTTGTTGGAAAAATGAATAAATAAATGAATGAATGAATAAATTAAAAAAAAAGATAGAGAGCCGCTCGCATATGACGGCACAAACTGAAAAAAAAACAATTAAAAATTGTTATGACTCGTTTTCTTTTATGGATTTTCATCAAACCTTCACCAATATATTTCTTTTTTTTAATGTTTTTATTGAAACCAAACTTTTGTCAGGGTGAACTTCCCCTTTAAGCTACATCTTAAACGGGCTTGAAGTAACTATACTCATGCAGAACCTCTTCATATAATTTGAGGAACATTTGAAAGTTCCCACTACGTGTCACGGAATATTTTTTTTTACAAAGGACATGGGGGAGGAGAGGCTCTCAAAATTTACTCCATAATTATACAATATGTCACGAACTAGTAAATTGTTAACCTTCTAAAACTTACGGGTTAAATAATGTGAGTTGTTTAGTAGTACCATGTAACATTCAAATTTAAAAAAAAGTATTGAGTCAAAGTTACAGCAGCAAGTAAATGCTATGTTTAGATAATTATCTTCTTTTCCATAATTGATATCTTCAACCGTAGGTCTCTTCGCTTCCCCGTTGAACCAAGGATCGAGTGAAGTGCTTTACCAATATCACAGAGACAATTTCGGATTAGCTTCGGCAATCACGAAGATGGGGAGTCAAATTGGGACTTTCGTAATGCCATACCTGACCTCGATGAGTATGGATGCCTATGGGCCGAGAGGGAGCTTCTTGATCCTTAGCGCTATGATGTTTCATTGGGTACCAATAGGAGCAACGCTGCGTTCCTCTCCGAACATGCCGAAATGCCAATCTGAAAGTGGAACATCCTTGTCTGAACTGTCTACAGGGAACGACAGTGATGACGCCGGGTGCGAACGTGTGCCACTTCGAACTAGGAACGATGATCAGCTTCAGAGCAACGAAATAACAGCCACAGCGAGTAGCCCCCAAGATTTACAGTCTGATCCAAACACTGGACAGATGAAGAAAAGCCCAAATCTTCGAGAAGGAATGTTCAGCATGATCCGAAACACCATGCTTGATGCCCTAGATTTTGTTAAAAAGGAACGCGTTTTTGCATGCCTTCTACTTCCATGCCAGGTCTTTTTCGACCTGTCGTACATGGGTTGGTCAGTGTTTCTGTTCCCCTACGGGTTAGCCGAAGGATTACCCCAAAACACAGCCGTGTTCTTAGTCATGATGGGTTCCGTTGGCGGCATCATCGGAAGACTCTTCCTCGTAGCATCTCTGTATAAGTACCCATTGTTAACAATACCATTGCTGCCAACAAGCCTCTTGATATCATCCATATCGCTCCTGGTGTATCCTATCAATTCTTCTCCGACCTATCTATGCATCTGCTCCTTTCTCGCCGGGATGGGTTTCTACAATGCATATGCAACATTAGACGGAGTTATTTCTTTGAAGGTCCGGAAAGAGAATTTCCCAAAGGCCATTGCTTGCTCCCTGATGGTAACCGGGGCCTCTTTTTTTGCTTCTGGAGTACTTACAGGTAAATATACACACTCAATATTAAGGGAACAAGCTAAAAGCTAAGATAGAAATAACCATTTCAAAATTAAAGAGGATTTCCCATTATTGATAGCCGTGTGTACATGTAAGATGGGCAAGTCTTGTTTTCTTTTGCATTGTATCTAGCTATATTTAATTCATGGACTTTTTTTTTCGACTTAGGGCGTGTGAGGGTGTGTGTGTGGGTGTGTATGTGTGTGTTGGATTGGATTGGATATGAGTGTTTGTGTATTATTGTACGTGTGTGAGGGCACGGGTCCAGAAATGTTTATGTATCATTACTTGGTCATGATGAAAGTGATACAACTCAATGGTCCGATCATAAACGTCTATAATGTCTATATGTAACACTTCGATAGGATATAGGAGAAAGATAGTAATAAGTAGCCATGATAACAGGCAACCATATGAAGGGTCTATTAGTCGAAATATTAAAGTAGATACTTATAGCTGACATGATAGCTGGTCGCAACTGGATGATAGTCAAGCCACAATTGGCCTTGTCTTAGTATAGTGTCAGCCGAGAATAATCATGGTAAAAAATTATCTAAATCGTGCCCCAAATGATATGCCCCTTTCATCATAGACCACCATGTTGACACTAACAAAATCAATCCAGCTTAGATTAATTTTGTAAGTTCTGAAATATTGTAACAGCAGTGGTTTTCGACCAATTCCAAAATTGATCATGCAGAAACACACACATTAGAGATGTACCATGATTTCTTTTTCTTCCCGAGAACAAAAAAGTGTAATATAAAAGAAAATGACGAATGAAATTTATGTTTTATCATTTTTTAAAGTACATTATTATACATATTTTTTTCAAAAAGTACATTCTAACATTTTATGAATGAAAGAGCACCGTGGTTCCAAAAAAGAAATCCATATATAACCCCCCCCCCCCCCATTTCTTATGGAATTATCACATGGTCTGGAATCGGTTTACTGACGTTAGTGTTCCATAAGATTAGAATCGAAATAATGACAGTCTACAGTACGGGCGTATTATGATACCCCCCTTCTATACTGCCAACTCCCGGATTAGATTTACGCCCGTGGTAATAATTATCTTCTTTTTATTTCCGCAAGGTTTCCTTCATAATTATTTTGGATCATACAGGGCAGTCTTCCGTATCCTTGGGAGCCTCGTTGGAATCATCGGTGTAACAATTACGATTTATATCTGCGTTGAGGCGAAGACCAAACGGACGAACAGAGGTCTTTAAGTATTTTCTTCAAGAGTGTCGTTGATACACTTACTATTTCCATATTATAGAAAAACTCTATTGCTGTTCCGTTTGCTCTTTCAGTATACTTGGCAGTGAAATCAAAGTTTCCCATCTCCCTATTACATGTAAATCGAAATACCTACGTGGGTCGATATTTCAGACTTGTTTGTTATGATAAAGGTGCTCGAAATATTTGCTCATAATTATTCATGTTTGGTTCAGCATACTGATGCGAAACTTCGGCTGGAGTCGCCTTTTCCTAATTGCCCACTTCCTCTTGCATGTACCCTTGCATCTCTGTCCCTGTTGCTATTCTCTTTCGTCTATATACTCTTCCTCTCCCTGCTGTATGTTATAGTAGCACCCATAAGCCTACTTGTCCATAATCGCCTCTCTATATGTAACTCAACCCCTACCTCATTGCTGCTACCAACTGGATATCCCTGGCTTTGCAGCCGGGGTAACAGACAGGGGCTCTGGGCAGGGAAGGTAAACCCGAACAAACCACTAGGGGGAGGGTGGTGACCACCTCCTTTTTTATAAAAGCGGAACATCTTGCTCAGGCTGGGAAGTCAATGACCATGTGCCCAGCTTCACCATCCAGGTCATAACTCCTACAAAACCTACCATGAAAGACAAACCTAGGCTTAGGCCCCGAGTCCCGGCGGCTGCCCAATGGCAACAGAGTGGCAGGGGTGCTAAAAATCCACCGGAGATTTTGTTGCCATCCCTACAGGTACCCGAGAATACGTCAGCATCAAGATCAACAGCAGCAATAAGGAAAGGAACCAGGAAGAGGAAGGAGCTTAGGAAGTCAACGACTGCAGACAACGTCAACAAAAGAGCAAAGAAAAACACTGTAGATACATCTTCTACAGACATTGTAAGTAGCCAAAATGTGGCCAAATACCAGACATTGAATAGAAAGAAAGGACACGACAAGACCATCAAGAACAAAAGTGAGCCAGGTACGAACCGTATAAAAAACTTAGCAACTGTAAGTCTAGGAACATGGAATGTACGTACAATGAGGACAGCAGGCAACTGGGATATTCTAGTTGATGAAATGAAGAAGTTTAATCTTGATATCCTGGGTCTAATTGAAACACACCTCACTGGTTCTGAGACATTTACAGAGAAAGAGGAATTCACCATCCTGCTGTCAAGTAGAAGAGACATCAGTCGAGAAGGTGTGGGAATAGTGATTGCACAAAGACTGTCGCTATGCTTGGAGTCATATGAAGCTGTCTCCCCAAGAATCATCACAGCAAAGATCAAGATGAACGACGGCATGTTGAATATTGTCCAAGTGTATGCCCCCACAACCGCTACAGCAGTGATGAAGAAAATGACAAATTCTATGATATACTACAATTTAACCTACAAAAGATCCCTAAGAAGGAGAATATTATTCTGATGGGAGATTTTAACGCTAAAGTAGGAACAGACTTTGGAACATGGGCCCCAGCATTGGGAAAGTATGGTCTGGGGCAGATCAACAGCAGAGGAGAGAAACTGCTGGAATTCTACATGTTCCACAAACTGGCTGTGTGTAAAACCTACTTCCAACACAAATATTGCAGGAAGTCAACATGGACATCTCATTGTGGCCAATACAAGAACCAGATCGACTTCATTATTACGAAAGTGGAAAATACTAAGTTGTTTCAGAACTGCAGGTCTTTCTGCTCAGCCGATATAGGGTCAGACCACAACTTAGTAATAGGGAATGTCAATTTCCAACATAAAAAGGTCAAGAAAACAAAAACCCTTCCTAGGATATACAATGTCTGTAGACTCCATGATCCTGTCAGTAAGGAAGAGTTCTAAGCCAAGATCGGTGGTGCATTTGAACCACTTATCCAACTCCCAGACACAGATGTCGAAGGGCTGTGGGCTAAATTCCGTGACACAACTAACACCATAACGGAAGAGATAGTTGGATTCAAGAAATCTAAGGAAGTGAAAGGTCTCCCGGAGGATGTAAGGAAAGCTTGTGAGCAGCGACGGAAAGCGAGAACGCTTTGGCTAAATAACCCCAGCACAAAGAATAAGAAAACTTACAGAACAATTAACAAGAAAGTCAAGTATGAAGTAAGAGAGTAGAAAAAGACAATTCTCGAAATGGATGTCAAAGAAATGGAAACTGCTCAGGCAAAGAATGAAAAGTGAAGAAGCTAGCTGGGGAAAGAGACAAAGTACAGCTCGCAATAAAGAATAAAAATGGTGTTCTAAAAACCGCACCCCATGACGTGCTGGACTGTTGGAAACAGCATTTTGATTCCCATCTGAACACTAAATTTCCTCGGGATGAAGATGCTCTACAAGGCATTCCTGATCCACCACCAGCAAACACTCAAAGTAGTCCATTCACAATAGAGGAAGCAGAGTCTGCTATAAAACTGCTTAAAAACAACAAAGCATGCGGTTGGGACAAGATAGCTGCTGAAACTCTGAAAGCAGGAGGTCTGAAAATGAGAGAGTTTCTACTCAAAATCATCAATGTTGCATGGTCTGAATGTAAAACTCCTCAAGACTGGAGCAGGGGTCTTATAACTCCTGTAAACAAGAAAGGACACAAACTAGATCCAGCTAATTATAGAGCGATCACGTTGCTATCTATGCCTGGAAAAGTTTCTTGCAGAATGATTCTTAATAGAATTCAGGCAACCATCGATGATCATCTAGCAAAAGAACAATGTGGTTTTAGCAGCTCACGAGGAACGACCGATGCCATTTTCGTGGTCAGACAAAATAATACTTGAAAAAGCAAAAGAAAGACATGTGCCAGTCCACTGGAATTTTGTTGACTTTAAGGCAGCATTCGACACTATTTGGAGAGAATCCCTTTGGAAGTGCCTGAGATCAATTGGAGTGGATAAAGTTCTAGTTGACTTGATAGAGAGAATTTACAAACAAAATAAATTTTCTGTCATGGTAAATGGGAAGATATCAGATAGGTTTGATGTTCTTGTCGGCGTAAGACAAGGCTGCCTCCTTTCTCCAAGCCTCTTTAACCTATTTCTCGAGTTTGTGATGGAGGACACAAAAAAACTAGGAAGTGGATTGAAGATGGGCAACATGAATATTAATAACATTAGATATGCTGACGATACCACGCTTTTAGAACTTGTCTTTGAAAAACTCCAACTCTCAACAGATACCCTGGAGAAGGCCTGCCGAAAATGGGGAATGAAGATTAATGCCTCAAAGTGCCGAATTATAACTGAAGACCATCGTGACATTACCCTAAATGACACTCGTATCGACAAAGTTGATTATTTTGTCTTCCTCGGAAGTGTAGTCCCCTTGGTGGAGAATGATGTAAAGCGTCGCATTCCTTAGCCGCCTGGGCATTTGGGAGGCTAAAAAGCAACATCTGGTCCAACCAAAACATCCCAAGGTCACTGAAGATAAGGATCTACAAATCCCTCATTCTTCCTATTGCATTATATGGTGCAGAAACATGGACCCTGCGGAAAGTGGATCAAGGCAGGCTTGCAGTCTTTGAAATGAGATGCCTTCGCACCATGTTAGGTGTACATTTATAGGACAAAGTCAGGAATGCGGACATCAGGAGGAGATTACTGACATATCAAAAACACAATATGCGAGGAAGCTACAAAAAAACGCCTGAGGTGGCTTGGGCATGTATGCCGTATGTCACAAAACCGCTTTCCAGTTCAGGCATACATAGATGACTTTGACAAGGGGAGACCACCAGGACGTCCCTCTTCCAGATGGAGGGACCAGTCAGACGAGATGCGGGTCTCCCTCTACTGAATGCTGAAGACCTAGCCCAGGGTAGAACTAAATGGAAAATGATCACCCGTAGGAGAGCGAAGGGACACACCGTCCTATGCACAGTAAGTCAACTATTTATTTTAAAAAATAAGATACATAAACATATTATTGGCATAGAGATGTGAGTGGCTTGGGACCAAAAAATAAAAGGAGAAATAGAGAGAAAAGGAAATTAAAATTTCTGAATACCTAATATGTCAAAATCTGTCACAAAATTATTTTTGTATTAAAATGGACAAAATATTTGCTCTCTCGCAGCTTTCTAATGCTGTTCCTAATTTTCTGCCTGCCCCTTATAATATTGTTTTTAATCATTTACGCTACTGAAATATAGTTATGTTACAGTTTGTCATTTCTAAAAAGATATCAAAAAGGTTTGTCGGTTCCCTATCATAATATTCACTCTCGGGTAAGAGGTTGTATTATGATCTATGCACCAGAGCCTGCACGAGTTCGTTCAAAGCTATACCTGTTGTTCTTGAACAACAACGCCATTCCCTCAGAGTTGGACATCCTTCACCATTGTAACTGTTCCCGAGAAAGCGAACAAACAAGATGCATCCGACAACAGGCCCATATCCCATCATCTCGAAAGTAAAGGACATAAATTACGACCGAATTCGGGAACATCTTGAAAGTCACCACCTTCTGACCGATGCACAGTTCCGGCAGACATGGCAGAAGAAATTCACTTTTGACATACCATCATAATACTCTCAACACTCAACATGAAGTTAGAATTATAGCTCTATAGTCACCAAGAAAGCCTTTGATCATGTTTGGCATCGCGATCTTCTGACCAAAATTGTCATCTGGATGGATTTCTTTATTCTTTGTGTGTCTCCAAAATATTACATATATGTCATTCCAGTACGTATTGCATTTTTTTTTGCTGAAAAATATTAACCGAATGATAACCGATTATCTGTCCTCATGGAAAAAAAACAAAGTGCGTCCCACTAAAAATGAAAGCGGGATGTCCAATTATTTTTTTTTCATTAGCTAAAATATTCATTGTCCATACATAATCATAAAATTCTTTTTTTAATCAGACTGCATAATTCTAAGTTTTATTATTAAACGTGCGAATTTCCTTGCATGTACTCTAAAAATTATTGGGTAAAAATGCTCCATGAGGGTAATTATGTGTCCAACCAACATTTGGCATTTCTTTTGGGAATTTATATTCATCCAGTGTAATGAAGATTTTGCCCATTCGAAAGTAATTGCTGTTTATTTTTTAACCTTACTGGGTAAAATACTGCCCCAAATTGGTTGGACACATAATTACCTTCGTGCTGGTTAAAATTTTACCCAATATTTGTTGCTGTGTGGTCATTAATTATTCATTCTTATCACTTGTAAAACTGCTATACAACTTTCATTGATCTTACTTTTTCAATTTTCTAGTTTCAAAGGAGCTAACTAGTTGCAAGGGTTCGATCTTCTCCAAGTGTCTCAACAAAATGTTTGGCTCTAGCCTATTTGAAGCTAAAATCTTGCATTTTTCATGGCAAGAAATGATCAATGTGACTATTACAAATGAAACTTAAGCGTTTGGGTGTTAAATGATTATCAGATTAAACACTCTAATAAACTCATCCCCTCACACCTGGGGAGCGTTTCATCAACATTTATGTCCGACAAGTTGTCAGATCTGACAACTTTCCCCGATTCTGATTGGCTGAGAGGTACTGTAGCTATGGTAATTGTCGGATAAAACAGGACTAGTCGGATAAAATCCTTTCATGAAACGCTCCCCAGACCTCACTTCACACCGTACTTTACTGTCAACAATACACTATGCTTACGGTCCTTACGGCAACTATATATTCTATACTTCGTTACATATTGATTCACCATACCTTATATGACTAATTGGTTACTATTAATGGACTATATTTACTAATCTCCGTTATACAGTGCGTCCCAGAAAAAACGAAACCGAAATTTAAGTAATTTCAGATGAAAGAGGAGATTCTAAGCTTTACATTGGTAGGTCATTTGTCTATTGCATTTGTGATTAAATTATGATAAATCGTCGCTAAATCTCGGTTTCGTTTTTTCTGGGACGCACTGTATATTGCATTGTACTGTATTTATCATTGCTATTAGTAGGCCTATATTTTGTATTTTATATATTGGTTTAGATCCTGATGAAGGGCATGTGCCCGAAAGCTTGATGAAGACTGGTATTGACCTTGCTACGACCCTCTCCATACTCTTGATCTCAAGTATAATTATGAAGGAGACCCGTACACGTACATCGCCAAGATTGATCGCACTAATATATATATATATTTATATACATATATATATATATATATATATATATATATATATATATATATATATATATATATATATATATATATATTTATATACATATACTATGTAAATATATTCTCTTATTTTCTTTTCACATGTTTAAATGCAAGAGTTGCCAAAGCTGTTGTACAAATTGAATTTCTCACATAACTCCATCTATAGCTAAATTTTAAGCGAAAGTTTGGGAGAATTTTTAAGTGTAGTCCCACACACACAACTCTGTGCTCAAATCATGGTAGCCGAAACTGTCGAAATTTCATTAACATATAAATTGTGTTTTTTTTTAATGTTTATCATGCTCTTTCATCATCATGCTACAAGTCAATTATTATTCGCAGATAGTTATAAATGACCTGAGTGAGCAGTGGGCTCATAAATCGAACCTTCATACCTCGGTCACATTTGCTCTACGGCGACCGTACGGCGAGTCGACAACAGCCGTTTAAACATTTTTGTACCAGCTGCATATAGGTGATTTGAATTAAAATTAATAAAACGGCTGTTTTCGACTCGCCGTACGGCCGCCGCGCGCCGTAGAGCAAATTTGACCGAGGTATCATTGTTAAAGATTTTTATCCCATGATGAACAAAGTTACCGAGATTTAAAAAAAAAAAAAAGTATCATTCTTGTCACGATCTTACCTTTATTTTGGCTATTTGTCCCACCACGGCGCCCACGGCACCGGCAGCTCCACTGACAACCACTGTTTCTCCGGATTTAGGGCGACAGCAGTCCAGGAAAGCGAAGTACGCCGTAATTCTGCATTAGATAAAAACAATATACACCTTGCATTGACATGGCAGGCCTCTGATTGGTCAAAGTTGCAGTGAGGGTAACCTATAAAAAAAATGTATCCCTTACTGAAAATTTGTTGCTATTTGATTGGTCGAGAGCCCTTCACGTGACTAATCATAATTTCCCCAGAAATTCATCGGAGATCAAAATAGTTCGTGACGTCAGAGTAGAATAGTTTTTTTTACTATTTTGCGTCCGACTGAAAACCGCGCAATCACTCGGGCACAGCGCACGACGGACTGCCTCCACCGAGCAAGTCTAGTGATGCAACGGCGCAGACGCTTCATCAGGGGACCGCTGACATGGTACGATCTTCTTCCTTGGAATGATGGGCGTTCATGCTGTTGTGCACATTGATGGGGTGTAATAAACTTACGTTCATTTACAAAACAAATGCAGGCCCCAAACTCAAACATAATGAGGCGTTACAATAGAATCAACTAAAAATGGCATGCGCTTGTGTTTTGGCTAACGCTAGATTTGTAATAGAATATAATAGAATTGAATATAATTTATTTACAATACAATTTAAAACAATAGTGGATTGCTCATCGTCCCTGTAACATAAACGTACGATTAATAATTTGCAATTAGTCGTAACTATATTCATATGACAAATCATGTACAAAAATATAATAAATCTTATACCTAATATACACACCCTGTCATGGTATATCAACAACTTCAACCTTTGTATCGTAAATAAACTTACCCAGGCATACCGAGCAGACCAAGGGCGAGAGACTTTGGCCAATCGGAGGAGGTGAATTTGGGGACAGGTGTGACGTCACTTCCTTTTACAATGGAATGCGTTGTCCATCCAGTTTGAGCCTGAACTAGAGTACCCACTGGCAGTTTTTTATCCTTACTAGCAATCACCCTAGAGTCAGAAAAATTAATAATTTAGTTTTAGACCCATATTAGTTGGGTTTCATTCAGTGAATGAAAAGAATAGTGAGAGCGAGCGAAACGAGCAAGACAATAAAGAAATCAACTTTTCTAACTTGATTGAATCATATGAAGTTTATATTGAATAATTATGAAAATAATGATAATCACAATATTAATAATAATAATATTTACAATTATAATAATATTCATTATTATCTAATGATAATATAATAATGTTTATGATAATGATAATAATAATCCTCATCATTATCATAGTCATGAAAATGATAACAATAAAGGTTATGGGTATGATGATGATGATTACGACTACAATAATAACTACATATATCATATGAACAAATTCATTTCATTTTCCCCATCTTGAAACTGGAGGGGATGGCTGTACACACCATCGATACTCCAACCTTGAATATTGGGGATTCACCCCCACCCCTCATCCCCAACCGCTGCATACGCCCCTTGTACATATCAAATCATTGCATCTTTATAACGGACGGACCATATTAAGGGGAGGGGGAGGGGGCTGGAAGTTTGGGTTGAAGCAATTTTCCCCCTTTCTTCTTTGAGTAATTTTTTTCCCGTATTCCATTGAGACAAGCTTTTTTTGGGGGGGGGTGCCCCTTTCAGATGATTTGTCAGTGGACCAAGTTTTTTTTCTACTCTGATGGTGAGTCATTTTTTTTTCTCTCTCATGTAGCAAGTCAAGTTGTTGGTTTTTTGGGGTGGGGGGGAACTTCCAGCCCTCCTGGATATCAAATGGTGTGTCCCTAATAAGGATGGGGGATTGATGTGGTTTCAGTCTAGAGATGGCGCCTTTCAAAGCTGATGTGGCATAGTGGCTTTAATTTTCAGGAATGTATAATGATATAATTGCTGTCTTACTTTGCAACTTGCTCTCCACTCATGGTCTCTCCAATACCTGGAGTCATCAACCTGTAAAACACATTAAAAGAAGATTTCAAATTTTAGAATGATAACATTAATTTTACAGGATAAGGAATAGTTTATTTAGCTTCCTTTTATGAAACCTTACAGCTTCATTATATATCTTACAAAATCTTGATAATGGTTAATGAATATATTTTAAGACTCACATCAGCCCCGCAACCACCCAGTCTCAAGACATCCCCCCTCACAAACGTGGAACGCAAGATATGTTCATAAGGGGAGGGACCTAAAATGTGACGTTATATTTTCCACCAATAATAGAGTATCGGATAGTTACGTGACCCAAATCTCTCATTTTTATACTCTTCTTCTTTCTTTCTTCTCCTTCATCTTTCCCCTTCCTCGTTTTTTACTACTTAAGAACAATCATGGGTTCGTTGTCATCCCCCCCCCCCCGGTGGCACCGCCCTCTTTCCAAATATATCAGGACATATTGAGGCGTTTTAAAACATCAGCAAGCGAGGTCGAGCTCGGCGAAATATGCCCAACTTCCTTTGATAATTGAAAACAAATTCAAATGCATCGGATAGAATGGGGAAGTACAATGTAAAATGAACATCAATCCATTGTGATTTTTGCCGAGACACCATCTCGTCAAACTTGAAATACACGTATACATGCATTGGAGTGGGAATCATTCATAAAGGGGTTTAATATGGTAATGCATGAAAAGTTCCATGCCTCTGCCAGTGGCGTAACAGGCGGGGGGGGGGCAGGGGGGGGGGCAAGTTGCCCCCCTGGCGGATTTCACCGGGATTCAATATAGCAGCAGTGCTGACTTTGAAAACTAATATAACTCGCACAAGATGTTCAGTGTTCTGCCTCCATGGTTACACTTATGTCCATGTTTTATGAACTAGACCAATACACTTACAGAGATATGATGGTAATTCAACAAATACCCCCAACATGGCCAAAGTTAATTGACCTAACATGACCTTTGACCTTGAGCATGTGACCTAAAACTCGCACAGGATGTTCAGTGGTGCTTGATTACTATTATGTCCAAGTTTCATGAGTCAGATTCATAAACTTTCAAAGTTATGATGGTAATTCAACAGATACCCCCATTATGGCCAAAGTTCATTGACCTTGACGTTGGTCATGTGACCTGAAATGCGCACAGGATGTTCAGTGATACGTGATTACTCTTATGTCCAAGTTTTATGAACTAGACCAATATACTTTCAAAGTTATGATGGTAATTCAACAAATACCCCCAATTAGGTCAAAGTTCATTGACCCTAAATGACCTTTGACCTTAAGCATGTGACCTGAAACTTGCACAGGATGTTGAGTGATACTTGATTACTATTATGTCCAAGTTTCATGAATCAGATTCATAAACTTCCAAAGTTATGATGGTAATTCAACAGATACCCCCAATTCGGCCAAAGTTCATTGACCCTAAATGACCTTTGACCTTGGTCATGTGACGTGAAACTCATGTAGGATGTTCAGTTATACTTGATTAACCTTATGTCTAAGTTTCATGAACTAGGTCCATATATTTTCTAAGTTATGATGACATTTCAAGAACTTAAACTTAGGTTAAGATTTTGATGTTGATTCCCCCAACATGGTCTAAGTTCATTGACCCTAAATGACCTTTGACCTTGGTCATGTGACATGAAACTCAGGCAAGATATTCAGTAATACTTGATTAACCTTATGGCCAAGTTTCATGAACTAGGTTTATATACTTTCTAAGTTATGCTGTCATTTCAAAAACTTAACCTTCGGTTAAGATTTGGTGTTGACGCCGCCGCCGCCGTCAGAAAAGCGGCGCCTATAGTCTTACTCTGCTATGTACAAAAACGGGAAAAAGACAAAAAAGGAGGGAGAAAGAAGGGAAAGGGGAAAAGGAAAGGGAAAGGTAAAGGGAAAAGTGAAAAGAAAACGAAGAAAAAACTTTTTTTATGGAAAAGGAAGGAAAGCGGGAAAATGTACGAAAGAAGAACATTTGAGAAAGAACAAATCATTCCGAAATAGGCCTATGTAATGCAAAAGCACGGTGGGAAATAAAAATGGCAAACAATAGCGGGAAACGAAGGTAGAATATAAATAGTCAAAAGCTAAATTGGAAAACAAAGAAAATGAACATGAAAAAAATAATAATAACACGACCGGGCTGCCGACGATTAAAATTAAAGAGCGGGAAGAAAGATGGACTGCATACAACATTGTGCTATAAGCTTGCTAAATTTTATGCAAATAAGCTACCGGGGCTTTGCCCCAGACCCCACGCAGTAGGGGCTCTTCATTTATAACTTTCAAATAACGCCCCCCGTTCAATCACGTTCAACCACTGGAATACAGGCGCGGAGGAGGGTGTCTTGGTTCCAAACACAAAAAGAAACTAGATTTTAATTCGTCATGAGGACGAATTAGGTGGTCTGTCATGATTTTTCATTCAGTGTCGGCTAATGTTGTATGAAATGAATCATTTAGATATGATTGATAATCTTGATCATAGACATCATAGGAATACATTTTGACCATTGCTAAATGTGATTATTAATGTGGTGATGACAACCGTGATGATAATGCAATACGGTAAATACAAAATTAAGTTTGGAGCACGTAAAATGCCTTAAAAACTCCTCAAAAATTTCAGACGATTTACCGAAATTGGCTTTCCAAAATTGCGCAATAAAAGGCGCCTTCATTTTCAGACCAGCTAATTTTTAATGGACAGTTTCATGTTTTTTATGCAAAATCTTTTTAAAATTTCTTTCTACTGTCAGCAATTTTTCTTTTAAGATTTCAAGCAAGAATTTCCACAATGTCAGTGGGTATCAATTTCACAGAATGCTTGAAAATTCTTAGGTGATACTTATTTTTATTCAAAATTTCTGCTAAATTTCAATTATTTTTAATGAGAAGTTTCGCAATGATACATTTTCACAGCATTCACTTCAAAACTCATCATCAGTGGTGTATTTGATAAAAGAATTAAGTAGAATTTTTTGAGGGGAAATATTTGCAAAATTTCTGCAAATTCCTAAACATTTCACATAATATTTTCCGTCAAGAATTTTCAATATCCATTTATTAATTGTGTATGACTTTAACATTTACTTGAAAATTCTTTCTTGATGATTTTACTGAAAAAAGTCAGGTAAAACATTCAAATACTGGCAATTTTCCCGCAAAATTTCGGGAAAATTAGTATTTTACTAAATTGCACTATTTTTAATATCACAGAAGGTATCTGAAAATTTGTTATGTTATATTTAGAGAAAATAACCAAATAGAAATAAATCCAGAATTTTCCGCAAAATGTCTAGAATGAAATTAATCAACCAAATAGCGTTTCAATGCATAAATGATGTTTTACAATGTTAAAACTACCCCTTAAAAAGTTCCGGCAATATTAAAAAAATGTCCTACATAAAAAAACCTCAAAGCAAGTGGGCTTGATATTTTCAGCAAGACCGTACAATTGATTAATAAAGCATTTTCTTAAAAAAATTCTCAAAAATTAGGTCCAGAACAAATTTGCAAAAACTTAAACAGGTCATAACACACTAATGCTGTGGTTGAAAGTGAAAATCATTCACACATTATTTGTAGAAGACTGTCTTCACTACATCATATCAAAATTTGAGAGAAGATTGACTAGTAATAACGAAGATACGGTCAAATATGCATAAATACGTTGACGTAATTGCGAAAAAGTTTAATTTTCACTTCTAACGTAATTTTGACGTTATTACGCAATCTCCAGATGACATTTTGACTATATCCAAGAGTGAGGAAAAGTATGGGGTCAACGGACTCCCTGAAGAGCTACAGTGAATTTTATATAGGCATATTTTTGCCCACTTATGACTTAGTTGCGGTGATATGATCAATAATTCATTTTTACAAAATGGCGCCTAGATGACGTCATCATGATTTGATAACCTTGAAAAGTTTCGTTTCGTGATTCCATAATAATTTCCATACATGACATGAAAATCAAGAAATTTGACCAGCCCGATTTTGAGATAAAGTGGGAACAAAATTTGGCAATAAAAATAAAGTAAAATCTGACAAATATAATAGGTGATCTGTCATATTCATTACAGACCACCTAATAAAAGAAATTATAGGAGACAACGTATAATGAAATGAATGGAAACAATGAAATGTGTTAATTGCTGAATATAATGGAAAAATCTATCACATAATTAGAATTTAATTTAAATAGGCAATTTTTTTTTCCAGCTCGCTTTGTACGCTGGTGACTTTTTACAAATTTTCCCCACATTGCTATGTTTTGCCCCCACAAAATATTTGGTTCATTACGCAACTGGGTTGAATAAATGTGTTGTGTAAAACCTATATTCTGTATATGCCTGCGATTTGATTAATCTGCGAGGTTTAAATGGCTTTTATATCAAGAAGCTCTGGGGGCTCCGCCCTGGACCCCAACCGCACAGCACTGCGTATGGAAGGGTTGGGCCATGGCCCCAAAAATTTCTACAGACAAGAATTAAAAAAAAGGAGGAAAGAAAAGCAAAGGAAAAGTGTAGGAGTTTATTTACTGAATATAATGTAAAAAAAAAACTCAAAGTTAGATTCTCATGAAAAGGTGATTTTTCTCGCTCGCTCGGGACTTATATATAAGGCAGCTTTTTATAGCACATGTGCTATACTGCGCCCCTCGTTTTTTTTTTTTTTTTTTTTTACTCTTCACGCTACTGCCGCAAAAAATCCTGTTCACAGTGGCGTACAGACCACAAAATAAGGAATCTATAGCTAGAGAGAAGAGTGAAATATATTATTCTCTGGATATCATGTCAAAATCTATCACAAAATTTGATTTTTGTATTAAAAAAAGGTCAAAATTTCTGCTCGCTCGCAACTTTTTTTAAAGATAAATTCTGCCCGATACGCAATATATGGCCTTCTCAAAATAGTCGCCTCATTACACCATTACGCCTGTTCATACCATGATATGACCGGGAAATTTTTGGCTCTTGCCCCCCTGGCCACCGACCCTTGTTACGCCGTTGGCCTCTGCAGTTCTACAATGACCCCCTTTTGTATATGTTTGGCAGCCATGGTATTTGCAGTCCAGGGTCTCGTAACACAAAGATTAGCGATTAATCGTACACTCGATTTAACGATTGATTGTACGTTGTAGTCAATGCAATCAATCGAATAAATATGTTCTCTACGATCATTGCTAAGCTTTGTGATACGGGCTCCTGATAATCGGAATGAAATGCCCGTCCCTCACAAACGAGAGGAGACACTGATTACATAGCACCATCGCTAAAATGTGTTTTTCAGTGCTCCCTGTTTAGTTACCACGGCAACTATAAGTCCTAATTCACGGCAGTGATTTATTATTAGGAACTGCAGCAGTAGTAAAAGAAGAAGTAGTAGCAGTAGTTGTAATAGAAGTAGTAGTAGTAGTATAGTAGTAGTAGTAGTAGTAGTAGTAGTAGTAGTAGTAGTAGTAGTAGTAGTAGCAGCAGCAGCATCAGCAGCTGTAGTAGTAGAAGTAGTTGTAGTGTGATAATAACATATAACTTTCAAATTGCGTTACATAAAATGTTTGTAAGGGCTGCATAATTACCCAGGCTTTAGCTCGGCTAAGCGGGTGCCTAAGCATTCTCGGGATTTCTATCTACCGTATATCCACTAACTACATCTGGGTGGAGACTGGAGAGCAAATGTAGATAATTGGCTGGCAAATTATATAACGCGAGTGCTGCGATGTGATTTGAACCCCGGACCTTGTGATTCAAAGCCTGTACACTTATCCACGGAGCCACGGTTTATTTCCAATTCGTCTTACGCCAATTCGTCCTATTGCCAACTCGTCTACTATAATTTGGTCTACCATCAGTTTGTCCACTCACCACATGGTCTACTTTCATTTAGTCAAATGCCATTCCATCTAATAACCAGTTGGTCCAATAGCCAGTTAGTCCTTATACCATTTGGTCTAATTGGACTAAGTGTTAAATTGGGCATATAAATGAAAATGAAATGGATATTAGACCAACTGGTTATGAGACAAAATGGTCATAGACGAAATTGTGATTAGACGAAGTGATGATTGGACCTAATGGTTGTTAGACGAAATGGTGATGGACGGAATGGCATTAGACTAAATGAAAGTAGACCATGTGGTGAGTAGAGGAGTTGGCAGTAGACGAACTGGCAATTTACCGGAGCGACAACGAGAGAAGAAAGGAGATGTATTAGTCGTATAACTAACTCTATGTTGCATTCAAAATAAGAATTGAGACTCACATTTTAAGTTATATTGCCCCCACCCCCATCGAAATACTCTGCCCCCCCCCCCTCCCTTCCCGGCCTGTCAATATTGGTACTAGCAGCAATTGGTATCTGTACAAGATGAAAAATAGCTTCTAATGTAGGATAGTTCGCCAAACAATGATCACTTTTGTCGTGAGACATTATACAAACAGATTATTGTATTATTGTTTTAGTCTATTTCTTTGTCTAAAAATTTGTCACGTACACAATAATAATGCAAGCAGGATTTGTTTGCAAAGCACTTCTCGGTCACAATGTAATCTTTCTTTATCCCTTTCCCGTAAATTTGTCAAGTCATAATGCATACTCAGAAACATATTTGCCCTTCGATCAAGGGGCGGATCCAGGATTTTCCAAAGGGGGGGGCACATATTTTCCCGAGGAAAATGTTGACAAGCAAAAAAATAGGGAAAAAAAAGTCTTCACTTTTTTAACGGCATTTTTACATTACAAATTTAAATTGTACCTCTCAAAAGGGGGGCATGCATCGGGCCGGCTGTGCCCCCCCCCCCTGGACCCGCCAGTGGACAAGGGATATTTGCAGTTTATTTTGAATAACGGGCATTCATACCTCAGTCACATTTGCTATATGGTGGCGTACAGCGAGTCGAACACAACATTTTTTTCAGTTTTATATTATGTAAAACTATAGCTGGTACAAAACATGTTAAAACGGTTGTTTTCGACTCGCCGGATACGGCCGCCGTACAGTAAATGAGTAAATGTGACTGAGGTATTATACTACTAATGCAACTATGGGATGATGATGATGATGATGGTGGTGATGATGATGATGATGATGATGATGATAATGACGATAACGATGATGATGAAGACGATTTTTTATATCCGCATTATTACTATTGTTTTTTTTTTCATTTCTAGCAGAAGCAATACAAGAAAATGTGAGTACAATAAAATTGAAAGACCAATCGACCAGAGGCCAGGGATAGCAAAAGGTACCAAAGTTCCTAATAAAAAGTTCTCTCATTAAAAAAAAAATCATTAATATAAACATTAGATCAATAAGATAAATTAAGATAACATAAATTTAAATGGCATTAAAACATAAGTCCGCTTTTGTCGTCATAACTGTTTTTCATTTTGCAAGTCATTTTAGTCTGCAAATGAATGATTGAAATATGAAAGGGTATTTGTCGAGTATGAAAAATTTTGTTCCCCGTGAAAGAGTAGGCCTATACTTTCCAGACTCAATTAGAGTAAACCTACATGAATATGATTCTTTGCTAATTCGAGTACAGTATACGTCTTGTTAAATCAAATATAGACGACCCAAAAAAATGATTTAAAGAATATATGTACCAGCGCTACAGGCCTATGTTCTTGTTATGAATATACACTGCTCTCAAAGAGTTGGTTACTATCGTTGATCGAAATGGTTCAATGTCGAGCAGGCAGCTAAAGTCAGCTTTATCGCTGTCCGATATCACGATAAATCTTGAATATTCTACATCATCATCGTTATCGTCACCACCACCATCATCGTCATCACCATCATCACCATCATCATCACCATCATCATCACCATATCATTCACCATCATCATCACCATCATCATCATCAGCAGCATCATCAGCATCATCATCAACAACATCATCATCATCATCGACATCATCATCATCATAAGTAGGAAAGGTGATTTCAATCAGGGCAATAGTGGCTCTATTTGCTGGCTATAATGCAACCAATATTATTCTCGCCATTGCCATTCATTTATCATTATCATTTTATCATCATTATCACCATGATCATCAACATCATCATCAGTATCATCATCATCACCGTCATCATTATCGCCACCACCATCATTATACCATCATCATATACCAACACCGCCATCATCATCATCACCGCTACCACCACAACTATCACTACTGACATCGTTATCATCACCACCACCGCCACAACAACCACCACCACCACTACCACCATCACCATCATTATTTAGAAGAGTCACGAAAGTGCCGTCTAGTTACCACGAGTAGATCTATTTGTTATTATGTTATAATTTGTTATATTATGTTATGTATATAGATTGTTTATGTTTATCTATGAATAAGTCGGTATAAATCATTAATTTCATAGCAGGGTTAAAGAGCTCTACAAACAGTCCCTGGATTATGCCTGCATCCCTTCCGGTTTACCCTTACCACAAATGAACATGTTTAATGTGGTCTATGTAATCCATATTTTTGCTAAGTCATTCATCTTCCCCATGCTAGGAAAGCGTGCACTATCCAAACCAACGATCTCTCCTCAAACCGTCGGAAACAATAGCTTATATCAGTGACGGATCCAGGGGGTACATCCGGCCCATGCGCCCCCCCCCCCCTTGAAAGCAATACATCATTTTGTGTGTATGTGTGCAAAGTGAAGACCTTTTGGGGGGTTTTGCTTGTCAATTTTTCGTGCCGTTAATGACATTTTGAAGACGTTTTTATTGGGGGAGGGGCTTGTCGAAAAAATTGGACAAAAATGCCCCCCCCCCCCCCGGGAAAAATCCTGGATCCACCCCTGGCTCACATCAACCGAGAAAGATAAACAAACATTCATTGCACATTAACAAATATTAACATCAATGACTTGCATTCCCTGCGGCTTGAATGATATGAATATGTGACGTGAGCCATGATTTTACCCTAGATTCCAGCCCGAGATGACACCTTTATTTCTGAAGAGCCGTGGTGTAGTGGTTCTGACTCTCGCCTTGTAAACAGAGGGTCATGTGTTCGAATCCCACCGCGGTCTAGCGTCCTTTGGCAAGGCGTTAATCCACACTTTGCCACTCTCGACTCAGGTGCTAAATGGGTACCCGGTAGGATGCGAAAGATATTGTATGTTTGATTTTGCCAGCGCCATAATGAGGCTGCGATGAATGCAAGGAATGCTCCCCAGGGAGTGGAAATTGTGCACTTTTCGTGCGGGATTGAAATGAATCCAATGACCGGGGTAATAATATGCTGTAACGCGCTTTGAGCCATTCTGGGAAAAGCGCTTTATAAAAATTGGCTATTATTATTATTATTATTATTTATTATCGCGATAAAAAGATTGCTTTCCTGCCAACTACCTTGTAACATAAAGTCTACTGTATATTACGAACAAAATATTTTTTTTTGATAATTTACGGTATTATGGGGAGTGTTTTTGTTTTAATGGTATTGAAGACCATGGTGTACAACAGCCTTTATATGACCTAATTGATAAATGAATGAAGATTGATCAAAAGCTCGATGAATTTGACCAATTAAAATAATTAAACAAAAATACATCGTTGATGCCTACTAAAATACATAATTCCAGCCGAATGCACACGACATTGAGTAACAATGAAAATCCCGAGGTGGTAGATCAAAATTGACTGAAATAAAAACCATTGCATCGCTGAATATATTACTGAATTAATACACAAGGGGGTGGTAGGCAGGTGGGACAGGGGTGGTAGATGGGTTTCAAAATTTGATTCATTATCATGAACAATAAGATTTTAGAAAATGAAATCACATGTCAATGTCTTCCAATTGATTACTGATCTGATTCTTGCAGATGAGTGTGGGATGATATAATACATCTAAACTTGTCAATCAACTGTAAGGGTTGCATTCAACTTGATATCTGTTTGATCTAGGTCGTTGAGAAAGTAAGGTAAACCTTTGAACAAATAGAGAAAAATCCAACAAGCATAACACGGAAAACTTCATCAAAATCGGATGTAAAATAGGAAAGTTATGACATTTTAAAGTTTCACTTAAACAGTTATATGCACATCCCGGGTCCCGAGTCGGTGTGCAAATGAGGAGACTGATGACGTCATCCACTCACTATTTATTTTGTATTTCATTATATGACATATGAAATATTCTAATTTTCTTCTCATTGTCGAGTAAAACAATGATTAATTCCTCCCTGAACATGTGGAATTAGCATTGTTTGATACTGAATGGTTCAGTCAAGTTGGTCATCATTGTCAAATTTGTAATAAATGAAATATTGTATATTTCAAACAATAAAAAAGAAAAGAAATAGTGAGTGATGGACATCATCGACTGACTCATTTGCATGTCACTGAGTATCACTGTTTTGTGAAAAATAGACGAAACTTTAAAATGCGTAACTTTCTTATTTTACATCCGATTTTGATGAAATTTTCAGCGTAATATTAGTTTTATTTTTCTCTATTTATTCAAATCAACATTTTCCTTGGGTGGACTTGACCTTTAAAAAATCTTGCCATTAAACGAAACAGATCCACTATTTTAGACAATAATCTTATTTTTAGAAGAAATTTAAGTGCCCATCTGATTGAATATATTATTTTACAACAAGAAACAATCAGGGTGAAAAAGGTGGAATCATTCAGGAAATCTGACACTCAATAATATTCATGAGGAATATTGCGACTTAAAAATGGTTTGTACACAGTGCTTTTAAAGTTTGGTGAACATCGATGTAACAATGTTATAAAAGGCCTCCATTGGTTGCCCATTAAGGATCGCAT
Source organism: Lytechinus pictus (assembly GCF_037042905.1). NCBI lineage: Eukaryota > Metazoa > Echinodermata > Echinoidea > Temnopleuroida > Toxopneustidae > Lytechinus > Lytechinus pictus. The sequence continues at coordinate 21,038,306 of NC_087253.1, read as the reverse complement.
AGTTTTCGAAATTCTACATTTGGTTTATCATATCATCAATGGATCCGCACCCGATTACAATCAAGTCTCATCTATACACCATCTAAAAAATCCTGGGGCGATCGATCCTTTGCTCATACTGGACCAGCCCTGTGGAATTCACTACCACAGGAGCTGAAGGAACTCTGCAACATCCTTTAAGGGCAACCTAAAATTGCATTTGTTCACCAGCAGGTAGGCCTACTAAGTTGGAAGACCAACATTTTTCATCATTTGTAATTTACCCTTTCATGTTCTTCTCTAAGTTATCTTTACTTTTATGTTTTACTCTCTTCTAAGCGCCGTGAGCATTTAATCAAAATGAAAAATGTGTACTGGTAGGAAGTTATTCCTTAAAAAGCTGTGTGCGCTATGAACGCCTAGCTTAGCCGGGTAATATAGGAGCGCCTTGAGCACCTAACAAGGTGGATATGTGCGCAATATAAATACCCTATATTATTATTATTATTAAAAAGACGCAATATAAATCATATGTATTATTATTGTTATTATTATCAGTTATACCATCCATTTTGCTCGAATGATTATATTGATATTAAGTATGTTAAACAATTTTAATGTGATGCATTTATGTATTAAGGAAATAAAAGCCTAATGATTAAATTGTTCATTTCACATGACTAAATTATAAGCCAACCTAATGCCCCATGCAAGTAAAGGGCCAAAATATTTGTCTCTGTCACAATCTTTCATATAATATTATTGATTAATGGAAATACAAAATAAGACCATCATTTGTGTAGGTTTTTGTGATTTCAAGTTTCAAGCTCTATTTTTTTAATTCCGGCACTGACCGGTTTCTGATTCTGGACTTTTCTTCTTTCACACACAAACACATAACCAAATATACAAAAGCTTGACTGCCCTTTAATGCTTTACACTTTTACGGGAGGTCATGCATTGTGTGGTGTTTGTGACCCGGAAAACGAACGATTGGATTTCATTGCTATGAAACAAATTTGAAAAAGAAACAAGGAAAATGAAAAACAAAAATAGGCCTAAATACTAAATATGAATTTACTGTCAGGTGTTTACATATTTTCTCTTAACATACAAAAATGATTTATATCACTTAATCCAGTAATGATAGGGCCTACAATTATGTCAAAAATGACATTGCACATTCAAATTTAGAACAGAAGATTCTTTTTTATATACACTTTGGTTCCCACCTTTTACAAGCATTACTTCTTGAACTATCACAAAAACATCTGAAATTTCGTGATTTCAGTGGCTTATATGGTTACTGCTTAAAACCACGTATTGAGCTGGCATCCCAAGTCATGCATCAGGCCTCCAGACCACCCCCATCTCCCTACCCCCAATTTATCTTTAGGTCCCTCGAAAAAGACCCGGGGCCCGTTTCAGAAAGAGTTGCAATCAATCGCAACTCTAAGAATCATTCGAAACTTGATTTTCAACCAATTAACAGCGCGCATTTGTGACTTGCGGTTGATTTTTAAACGCAACTTTTTCTGCAACGGACCCCTGATAGAAGACCCTTGACTGCACTAGTGTACAGATTTGGAGCCATGGTCTATGGACCCACAAAATTTTACGAACAAGATCAAAAGGGAGGAACGGGAAGGGAAGGGAAGGGAAGGGAAGGGAAGGAAAGGAAAGGAAAGGAAAGGAAAGGAAAGGAAAGGAAAGGAAAGGAAAGGAAAGGAAAGGAAAGGAAAGGAAAGGAAAGGAAAGGAAAGGAAAGGAAAGGAAAGGAAAGGAAAGGAAAGGAAAGGAAAGGAAAGGAAAGGAAAGGAAAGGAAAGGAAAGGAAAGGAAAGGAAAGGAAAGGAAAGGGAAGGGAAGGGAAGGGAAGGGAAGGGAAGGGAAGGGAAGGGAAGGGAAGGGAAGGGAAGGGAAGGGAAGGGAAGGGAAGGGAAGGGAAGGGAAGGGAAGGGAAGGGAAGGGAAGGGAAGGGAAGGGAAGGGAAGGGAAGGGAAGGGAAGGGAAGGGAAGGGAAGGGAAGGGAAGGGAAGGGAAGGGAAGGGAAGGGAAGGGAAGGGAAGGGAAGGGAAGGGAAGGGAAGGGAAGGGAAGGGAAGGGAAGGGAAGGAAAGGAAAGGAAAGGAAAGGAAAGGAAAGGAAAGGAAAGGAAAGGAAAGGAAAGGAAGGGAAGGGAAAGGGGTGATGTTATTATTTTCTAAATATTACGCTAAAATCTATCACAAAATTATTATATTGAAAAAATGAGGTCAAAAATTTTGTTCTCGCAGATTTTGACAAATTCTAGCCAGACGTCATGACTTCTCCCCGCCGCTCGAAAAGGTTTGCTCACTACCGTACTTCTTGGTTGTATTCTTACTGTGAAAGGGTGAGTTTCTTACCTCATGTATGGGTCTACAGTCAGATACATGGCTTCGAGTTGAACCTCTGGAAAGACATTTAAAAACATATACAGATTTAAAATTAATATTTGTATTCTGATGGGGAATTTTTTAACATGCACTTATTTAACCCATCACATTTGATCGAATAGGCCTATCTTTTCTTTTAGAATCCAGTAGACTGTCTTTATCTTGCTTCAAAATATATGATGTACTAAAATTCTTTTTCGCCCCCCCCCCCCAACCAAAGAATCATAATTAATTTTGTATATAGTGGGGCTGTATAGGGGCGTCCCAAAATGGAATCAAAGTAATGAAAAATTGGGAATATAGAAAAGTTTTTTTTCTTGTTTAAACGGGTGTCTTATCTAAAACTAAAACTGAATCAACATTTGGAAACCTTGAGTCGTCCGGTTTTTTAAAATGATATTTTTTTTACATTATGATTTCATTTATTGTTTTAAAAGGAAGTTCCATGATGATTTCTTTTTAATACTACGTTTGGGGAAATAAAGGGAAAACTAAAGAAACCCTTACCTCCATCTTTGGGTGCAGGAACCTGAATCTTTTCGAGACGGAAATCCGAATCCTTCACATCTCCGTCGAAGGCCTTGGCATACACAAACCGTTTGCCCGACACAGCAGCCATGGTGATTATTGTTGGTTGATCTCAACCCCTGTATAGGTAGGTATAATGTGATCGCTTGACTGTCAATTAAGCCGGTGAATTGTTAACTGAATGGGACGAGCTTATATAGGCAACGGCCGGGATAAGCAACCAGCCATGATCCTTTGTAAATCTACATGAAAAGGGTAAAAAATAATAATTGCCGCGTCATTGTGTGTTTTAGTTGTGTTGTGAACTTGGAAGGTAGGGGTGGGGTGTGTATTATAGCTGAGTTTTCATTAGAGCCTCGAAAGAGGGCGTATATTATTGATACTGTGATGGTGCCCTTAGTGATATTTGATGTAGGGCCTACTGCCCTAAAGAAGGGATGAGTTGCATATTTGTAGAGTTTCATTTGGCCTATCAGAACAAAGTAAGCTGTATATACATGTACCTGTAAGCTGTTAATTATAATAATATACAAAATTTATAAAGCGCTTTATACGGAAGTTTCAAAGCGCTATAAGAAAGAAGAAAAAAAAGTAAGAGTACATAGTGTTCCCATATGTATATATATTATATTTAATTTATACTCTGTAGTGCAATATGGCTAAATCATTCATATTGAACAATTCACTGTTATCATTATTTCACTTCTTGTATTTAGATTCACTTATTTCACTAATATACATTTATGATTACTTTGTAACCTTTGTTTGTTTCAGTCTCTCGACTGTGTTAACGAGGAACTTCTTGCAATAAACCGAAATGAATCTGAATCTGAATCTTTGTAAATCTACTAGTAAAGGGAGAGGTCATAATTGCTGCGTCATTGTGTGTCGTCGTGTGTTGTGAACTTGGGAAGGTGGGGTGGGGCGCGTATTATAGCTAGTTTTTTTGTCATTATTATAGAGCCTCGAATGAGGGCGTATATTATTGATACTGTGATGGTGCCCTTAGTGATATTTGATGCAGGGCCTACTGCCCTAAGGAATGGATGAGTTGATTATTTTGTAGAGTTTTATGTGGCCTATCAGAACAAAGGAAGCTGTATGTACCTGTATATAAGCTGTTAATTATAATGATCTACAAAATTTATAAAGCGCTTTATACGGAAGTTTCAAAGCGCTATAAGAAAGAAGAAAAAAAAGTCAGAGTATATAGTACAAGATATCTCAGTAAAAGAACAACAAAGAAACTGAAAGTGAAAACACCATTACGAATATAGAGATAATCGGCGAATAATACTTTAATACGGGTCGATAATCATGTGTGTAAATTCAAATAATCCTATTAATTAAGAACACAATCCGACTCAAAACTGAACACAATATAATTATAAAGAATAAAAATTAACTGAGGGGTAAAATTTCATACAATTATAAATTATACTATGTCAGTCGACACATAATGCCACATAATGTCACCTACACAGTAGCTACATAAAAGTTGCATGAGCTGACATTTGTTTAACTTTGGGCGGGGGCGCCGGAAGTGGGGGAGGGGACAAAAGGTTTGGTCCCATGTGCCCCCTAAAAGTGATAAAACTAATCAATTACTTAAAGACAAAAAAAAAATAATGACACCTTTCTTGTCTAAAATTGTCGATTTTATAACTGAAAAATGTGAGATTTTCGATCCTGGCTGACTCGGGTCAAGGCTTGTAAGTAGATCTAAATTAAGAGCGTATAGGCCTATAGATGGTATGGCATCGCGTTCTTCGAATACAAGTATTTTTTATAACCAGGTTGACAAGCAAAAAGAAAAAAAAATATGTTGCATGATATATTTTGGAGAAATACCCTTAGAAAAATTCGGGGGGGGGGACGCTTGTCACATTCAGTCTGACGACAACCTCCTAACAAAACACCCAGCCCAGCACCCCTTAATTTCAAAATCGTTCTCAGCACCCTGGAATAGGTTTTTAGGCAAGTTTTCATAAATTATGAGTATAGCCCTTCGCAGTGACTTATCACGTAATATTTTTAATTGAAATGACCTTATGAGATAGTAGGCCTATAGGCCAACCTTATCTTGTTTGTAGAAATTATGAGCTCAGATGTACTTAGGTCCTAGCTAAACCTTCAGTCCAGTCTAGATTCTATAGGAGTGTCCCCTCAGAGCCTTAAAAAAACCAGCAAAAAAAATAAAAAAATAAACTTCAAAGCGGCCGATCGGGGGAAATGTCGAGGAAAAAGCATGTTCTTGCTCTCAAATAATAAGAATAAATAAATAAATAAATAAAATGATACTAAAAAGTGTTCCGGTGCGCCTGGCCCTCGGCCCTTGTTGTAGGATCAAGTTGCATAACGGTATAGCTGTAAAAGTTTCCTTTGATCTGACTCATTATGTAACATACGTTCCATGAAAGGGGTTGTCGGGCGCTCGGTGGGGGGGGGGGGGGGGATCATTCTCCACATCTGCTACGCACCCGCGTCCAGAAAAAGCGTCGAAAAAGGGTCCAGTTTCGGGCACTCAGGCGTCGTCGATGTCTTTAGCAAAAAGGGTAGCCATTTAGCACCCTTAGCTGATAAATCGCCTATTAGGGTATAGCTTTTTCTCTCGCTCTTCACGCCATTTAGGGTTACTAATTTGGTTATGGAGCTTATGGGTACAAATTTGAGTAGATCTACGCCATTTAGGGTTGCAAGTTTGGGCAAAAGGAGATCCGAGAGCAAACCTTAGCCATAAACACCATGAAGGGCGTGATTTTAAGGGATACAAAATAATCCTCGCACCGGCACGCCGGCCAGCGCAGCACTTATGAGAGTTACCCCCGTAGGCCTACAGTCCTAGCTAGATACAAGTTTACTACTTTACTTGAATGAATACCTGTAGATCTACATGTAAAGGGGAAATGTTGGTAATGCTGGGTTTTTGTTTTTTCTCTTTTTTGATTGATTCATACTGTATATTGATTTGCTTTTTATTATCAATAAAAACAAAATAAAAAAGAAGATATAGGTTCAAGTAATGCAAAACTATTAACTGGAATGGATTCAATTTTTTCAAGATATGATAAAATTTGTAAAATGAATTCTAGATCCAAGTGATGCATCAGTCAGTCAAGGCAAGCAACATTTTTCACTTGTAGGCCTATTCATTAATTTAGGCTAAAAGATATGGCTATTCAGAGTGGCTAGGGGTGTCCATGAGAGTAATCACGTTGGTCTTACTTTCAATTTCAGTAACTTAAAAAAATGGAATTTATATACCTGTTGTTTTTAGCATCAGTTATCAGTATAATCGATTTCGATCTGCCACTTAGGGTATATCAAATTAGAGGATTTCCCTGTTCACGCCACTTAGGGTGGCTTTTCTCATGGGTTACGCCATTTAGGGTTGCAAATTTAGTTAATGTAGTTAAGCCATTTAGGGTGCATTTCTGAGGTTGTCGGACACGGGTGGGTATAGCAGTCCATGTGGAGAGTTACCCCCCCCCCCCCCCCGGGGTCGGACGTTCTATCCGACAACTACTATAGTAACAGTGCCTCTCAGCCAATCAGAATCAAGTTAAGTTTTCAGATGTTTTCAGACAACTTAACATACATGAATGATGAAACGCTCCCAGGTTAAGCTAGGCCCATGTAGCACTAGCTTGCGCGGAACTATATTTATAATATAGGCCTAATGGCCCGTATTCACAAAAAAAGTTTAAACCTCGACCATGGTTTAAACTTCTTTTGTGAATTCGGGCCAATGTGACCAAAAATACGGTTGCTTTTTTTTTTCAATTGGTCAAAGCTATATACTGCGCATGCGCTATGCCTTTGTGGCAAATTGTAATTTCAACTGCAAAAGTGCAAGATATAGATCGTCGATCTAGCCACGGATCTCTCGATCGCTAGCTGAAAATCGGGCCAGGAATCAGAACAAAGAAATAAAGACAGCGAAACTGCTACGGTAAGTGAAAATGAAATAGCAAATAAATCAAGTTAAGGCCTAACGTTAGATTTAACGTTAGTTCGTGTACGGTGTAGGCTCCACTTCACTAGTCCGCCACCGGTACCGCGCGCTGCCTACACTAGCGGTATACCCAGTTGTTGTGTGTCCGGACAGGTTGTGTGTCCGGACGATCAATTTTAGAAAGTCATTTGGAAAAAATTACAAGCGAAGTTTCATCAAATTTTAGTACAAAATTTTAGAAAATATTATAGAGAACAAAATAGAAGATGATTACAACTATTGAATTCATATTTTTAGTGTAGTCTTAAGACAAAAAAAGAAGGCTTCAAAAATATAAAGTGTCCGGACACCCGATCCCCCATCCTACCGGTACCGCCACTACCGGTACCGTACGCTGCCCAATTCTCGCTCACCCTCACAAGCGCGATGCGCACGCTGCTTATTATGATTATCATTTTAAATTCGTCCCAAATTCCTTATTGTTTAGTATACTCGCATAATTAAGCAGCCAAGAGGAGACCATTACATGAAAAAACCAAGTGTGGAAAAATAAAATCAATCCCTTAATAAATCATCGTGATATACTGCTTTAAATGTAAAGTAACCCGATAACTGTTTGAACTTCGATCAACTGTACCGCAACTGCACCAAATTACGTTTTTTTTCAATCACTTTTAAAACTCCTAAAAACAGTGAAAAATGTTATATTTTTATATGATGAATGAAAATGTGAGAGTCGTAGGTGCGGGAGGTCCTGATATGTCGTCATGACAAATTTTTCTAGAATGAATATTTGTTGTGTGAATGAATTAGCGAGGGCATACCTTGAGATAGCAGCCTGCCCTAACTCCGCTCACCCTGATTGTGTATGATAATCATTGTAAGAGTATAGGGCCTAAACGGAATTGTCATAATTTTTCAAGTAGACTTTTCTTTAGAATCTGATTTTTTGTGTCATTTCCTCTATTTTGATGGTGCTGAACATGAATCCGCTTGTTGCCAGTTTCATAAATGCCTCCTTCCGCCGTTGCCATGGCAACTGATTAATATGTTTAAAAAAAATAACATATCGAGCCTATATATATTATATGGCACATTACCCTGTCAATTTAAATGGTCCAATCTATCATTCTTAAGCCTTCCAAATTCAATTTCTAGATATAGTCCTATCAAGTCATCAAAGTATTTGCAAAAGATCCATTGCCATGGTAACGGCTTATCTTTCCCGCAGAAAAATACACTTTGTCTTGATTGCCTGCAGAGACAGGGCGCCGCTTTTTCCGACGGCGCCGCGCGGGCGGCGTCGTAAACATTGAAATCTTAAAACAGGATAAGTTTGTGAAATGTAATCATAAGTTTGAAATAGGCCTACAGGTTTTTATAGCTATCATGAAACTTAGAAATAAGGGAGTCAGTGAAAATCCTATAGTGAGTTTCAGGTCATGCCACGGTCAAAGGTAATTTAAGGTAAATTAACTTTGGCCAATGACGTTGGGGGCATTTATTGAATTGCCATCATAAATCAACATTATGGTGGGAAAAGATGAATGGTGGAAAATGACAATGAAAATGCCAAAATCTATATAGGTTTGACCAATTCATTTGAATTAAATATCGAAAACAACAGAGTGTTCTGCATGGATATAAGTTCATTTGAATGCATGGTAATGGTATGTTGCCATGGTAACGCCTGATTACTCTACTAATTCAACTCGTGAATTTAATATGAGATGAAAATTAAGAGTAAACAATGTAGGAATGTCTGAATTTATTTCAGGTCATAATTCAGTATAGGCCTACCTCATAAGAAACATCGCTTCAATAAGAATAGTGGTAATATTTGCTTGTACAACTTTCTAAGAGAAATCAGCTCGATTGATCAGCCTATATTATTATGCTCATTATGTTAGCTAGAGCAGATTATAACTGTAATGCATGAATAATAAAATAAGTCTTAAAAGAGATCGAAAAGAGATCGAGTGTCATATGAATTCATGAACAAATTTTTTTTGCTTGTCAAATTTTCCAGCCCCTTGCCCCCCCCCCCCTACTTTTTGGGAGAGATTTCTGCCCCTGATTCAGAGAAAAAAACGAGACATTTTAAGCACTTTTCTAATGATGTTTTATCTTACAAACCGAGAATGACTTGAAAACAAGACATGAATAATGAAACAAACGGGCAATGCGGGCGCGAAGCGCAGGCTGAATAGTTATTTTGTTCTAAATGAAGGGTACAGGTATTTGTCGGTCCCCCAACTCTCATTTTCGTCTTGTCTTCTTCCTTCCTCTTAATTTTTTTTTTTCATTTCATTATTTTCCTATATTCCGGCCTTGATTGATACCTCTTCCGTTGTCTTTTTTGCGACGCGGCCATTTTTCTTCTTTATTACTCTTTTACATTTTCCTCTCTCACTTCTCCTATGATTGCTTCTCTATCTCCCCCTCTCTCTCCCTTTAGCTGAGGGTGACGGCAAATAAAACCCCCTCGGTCACGATTTATCATGGAGCAGGCAGATAAGCTGACGTTTACAGAAATGTTGAAAGATGATCAAAAGAGTTTGTCACTGTTCACCAGAAATATTTCGAGATTTAATTGTAATCATTGTCCCAGCCCAAAGTGTGTGGGAAAAAGTTTTACAAAAATTATCTTGCTCTAGAACGAATCGTAGGGTCATCAATGCTAAAAAATGAGACTTCGATGTTTATCACTAAATACCGACGTACAAACAACTTGGAGATATAGGGATAGTTTTTTTTTGTTCTGGGGTGAAGCCCCTCCCCCGGTTCCGCGGCCCCTGGCATGTCTTCTAGGCAATTATCGATCGTAATACTGGTTTTTTTATGTGGCGTATTCATATTTTGATGATAACCAATATCATTTACTCAGAGTATGAAATTTATGGATAATTTAATTGGAATAAAACAAGGATTTTATACACGTCACCTCAAATAGATGTGTAATTAGGCCTATATGTGATAACTTATGAGCCTAATGATACATTTATTTTATGTTAGGCCCATACGCATTATCTGCATGCCTATCTGATTCATATCTAAAAATCTAAATAAAATAAAGAATTTAAATGAATAAATAAGAAAAAATCTCCCACTAATGGGCCTATATAGGCCTTTTGAACTCGGTCAGTAGTTTCCTGATTGATTTGAATAGATGAAACTTTGTCATGTTTCTGGAGATTTCCTTTTTTTATTGTGTTTTGTTTGAAAACGGAACAGGATTTAAATTGACCAATTTATTTTGAACAAATAGAATTTTCTTGAGTGCCTTTTCCCCTCTCCTATATTATTGATGGGAGTTCGAATATGAACTTAAACCAGCGAGGTGATTAAATATTTATTGTTTTTTTTTCAAGATTAGCTTTTTTTTAATGAAAGTCAATATAAGGGAATCCCCAAAAAATATTATCGGAGTTCAGGGCTCAAGGTTTATGCACATCAACATTTCACATTTTCAAAAAATCAAGAATTCAATACAAACAATAATATTATACAATACAAGTTTTCATAGATAAGCATAAATAAACATCGTTAAAATATGAAATGTATACATAATATAACAATAGAAAAAAGTACTAGAATGTATTCTTGTAATTGGTTCTAAAATTATGACAAAGAAAGAAAATGAGAGATGTGGATATGAGGGAGCTAAAAGTAAAAGCAAAGCTTGTTGGTTGAAGGCTCCAAAGAATAGATTTAGATTTTGATTTAGATTTTATTTCCGTTCAACAATTTTTTCAAAATATAATCAAAGTAACAATACATATTCAATATGATCGATAATACAGACATACGAATATGCAGTGAGAGTCCCATAAAATATCAATACGACAAGAAAAAGTAGAGTAAACAAAAAAGTGGGATACACGAATACATACTTGATAAATAATGAGTCAAGACAGTGTAAAAGCAACAAATTTGAATTAGAACTTGGAGGAGGATGCAAATAATTATTTCAAAAAAAAATAATAATAATAATGGAAATCAATGGTCGATGGCATCAGGGGGCGATGAGCGGAAGGGACAACAAGGGGGGGGGGCACTCAAGTTGGATGAGTGGCGAAAATGATTACTTTGAATGGCGAATGTGCTAAAAGAGCTTTATAGCGTTTTATTTATAAGAATGTAGATTCATCAATATTGATATTTTAAGTTAATTAAGTTAACTTAACTATATCAAGCATGTTATTATATTATATATATTGTTCTTTAAACATTTTTGTTCATGCTGACTCTTTTATCCACTTCCGATTTTATTTAAGCACCCTTATTATAGCACTGGTTAGGGTCATGGTCTTTATTGACAACAGTAATTTATTTGACCCAGTGGGTGCTCAATCTATACTCTGTTAATGTTGTATTACATTAATTGTTCCAATTTCATATACTTTTCATTTCCGAAATAAATAAATAAATAATAATATACTCATAAAATTCATGAATGGATTAGAATCATATTCATATTATTAGATAATTGAAATCAGTTAAAATTTTGTCGGGAAAGGTTTTTTGAAAATATGTATTTTATAAAAAATACGGAATATATGTTTGGAGGATAACAAAAAATGATATATAGGCGTAGATCAGTAACAAAAAGTTTGAGGCCCTAAAAATAATTGCACTTGGCGAAAGAAACATTTTATACAGTGTATAGTACTATAAAACTTGTAAACAATACATTTAATCACAACAAAATTACACACTTTCTCACTCAGAAGTGCAAGAAAAAAGGGTAGAAAAAAGAGTTAGACAGTATCAGGCCTTATAAACTACATGTATGAATGCGCGCGCTAAGTGAGCGGAGTTAGGGCAGTGGTGAGCGGCGAATGGGACAGGCGCAAGGGGTGCCGAAAACGGAGAATTACACAGCGGTGCTTTGAAGATATATAATTATTATCCTATGAAACAATTTTCCAGTATTTTCTCTTTCAGTTGACATAAAGAAGTAAGGGTATCATAGCTAATTGAATGAAACATAAAGGAAAATACGTAAACTGAGCGACGATTGGGCAGCGTACGGTATAGTGAGTGATGGTATTACCGACCGGCCTTGTATTACCGAACGCGCACGTCATATGCGTCAGAAAATAATCAAATATGCTCAAACCTTTGCTACATCCTTCCAAAGGGAAATTGAATAGAAAAATTATGAAAAATTATCAAAAACACAATTTCGAAGTCTTTATATCCTAAAACAATAAAATATGGTCAAAATAGCTCATCAGTGACTTTGTTGTTTTCCTAACTTTTCCCATAGAAAACACACGTTCGGTAATACGATACCTTTTTCAAGTGACCAAAATATTTCACTTGCGAAGAGAGGTCCGATTGGAAGCTGATGTCGAAAAACGAAAAACAATTTCGGCAAAATTTCCGCATATTTATATTTTGTAGGTATTTGTGTATTTATGGTGAAAGTTTTGTGAATTTTATTGGAATAATGTGTTTGATATGATCAAATTCATGAAAAGTGTTCGGTAATACGATCCACTACCATACTAGGGCCTAGTGAAGACTGAAGTGGAGTGGAGCCTACACGAACATCACTTGAGGTAGATCTTGTTCTTAAGCCTTAAGGCCTACCAATTAGTAACATGTTAGATCCCTTTTTTAGATCATGTCCAGTATTAAGTTACAGACTGGACTTTAATTTCTAATTGTAAAAAGAGATGGTCAACGGCGACACGGGAGCAAAAAAAAACATGAAAAAGGAAGTCCATGCCTAACTTACGGTACTTAGTTACACTATTACATTGTCCTTGCCTGCTTTGCCTTTGCGACTGATCTAACAGACCTAGGCCTAGCCCTAGATCTAAAAGTTAGATCTATGACTAAGTTTGATTTAATCATGTTTACTTGTTACTGTTAGCCTAGGTGACTGGAACTAATCTATGGGTATGGTCTAGGCCTATGGCTATGTGAATTAGGCTAGATCTAGATTAACCCAGGGAGCTTCAGTCTCTGTATTTTGGTTGTTCCGCTGAACTGCGTTGGCTCACTCACCATGTCAGAAATTGTTGAATAAATCCCCAGAAACGACGGTTATTCCTGTCTACTGCCCGCTTTGCCTTTGCGGGCCGGAGCCCAAGACTCGTTAGCAGTAGATCTGTTGCGTAGCCGTAGCGTACTGCGTAGTCTAACTTACATGTACCTGGGTCTAGATCTAACGTTAAGCCAAGGGGGGGATAGGAGAAACAAAACACAAAAGTTTTTTAAACTCCTCTTAACAAACGGACAGCAGCTGTCTATAAATCATCCTAATATTAATTTAGACTAGATCTAGGCTACTTCTATATCTAACGTTAGATCTAGTCTAACAGTAACATAAATCTTAAACTTAGAAGAACCTTGCTTTAATAGTTATGGTCTAAAACTAAGTTTATAGTTAAAAGGAAAAGCCAAGGTAAAGATCTAGTAACGTTTGGACCCCAGGGCTTGGCTATGAAAATTGCAAATTAAAAATATTTGCTGCACGATGTCGATGAATTAAATAGACCAAAACCTTCAGTCTCTATTACAACGAACGTATTGGTTTTTCCGCTGAACTACATTTGCTCCGCTCACCAATACATGGGGATGACAATAAAATATCAGAAATTGTTGAATAAATCCCCAGAAACGATGGTTATTCCTGTCTATAAATTGAATTTCTAACTAAATACATGTAGATCTAGAATTACAGTAGATATATTAAACAGACATCTGAATGGAGATGATATTAGATCTAAGCCTAGACCACCGATTTTTATCCAGAAATAAAAAATAAATTCATCATTATATTTCACATGCATTGTATTTGATAGCAACTATGGACCAGCATGAAGGAATGGACACATCAAGTGATGAGCCTCAGCTTCAAATAGCAGAATTGGTAAGTCATAAAAGTAAAGCTGAAATTTTTCCAAGGTCATCAAGGCTTAGAAAGCCTTGGATACCATGTTGATTGAACTTGATGCTGCTCTAATTTGCCGTGCCCTTTATCATATTTTGTGCCTTTTTTATTTTCCCCATTTTTAATGTAACATTGAAATATGCTCTATGATGAAAAGCAGCCTTGTCCAAACATACATGTATAGGCCTACTACTGGTACTTTGCTCCACTCCATTAAATATCTACTGTAAATAACTTCACTATTAGGAATGTAGATAGATCTATAAAGTGTTACAAGGTTCTTCCCCAGGACCACGCCAATTCTTCAGACGTCACTGTATATCACCAGGAGCTGAAAATAGAGAAACAGAAGATCCTGCATATAGGACTGAACCTAATGTAACCTTATGTTATGTAACAAGATAAGTAGTGAAAATTCATGAATACGATTAAGAGCTAAAGTTATTAATGAACATTTCACACACCGACTTTGTGAAGATCTCACCAATACTTTATTAAGATAACAAAAAATGTCAATGATGTGAGTAATGATGCACTATCAAGAACAAAGATAAATATTATAAGATAGCAAAAATTTATGAGTTTGATTTGCCAAAAATTAATTGATGAAAATCACTGACTTTTTAAAGACCTCCATATTACCCGTGATCGGTTCATCACGGACGGACATTTGATAGATTTTGAAAATTTTGAAGGCTTGTAACAAATTAGGAATTAGATGAACAAGGTTCCTTTGTGTTTTATAGTGAAGGGTAGGACCAAGTATGCTGAATGATAAAAAAAGTTTGTGGCCATGGTTACCTACAAACATAGGTATCCACTTAATGTGCCATATCACGGACGGACATGATAGAAATGTGGTTTTCAGAATTTTGTACATTTTTATTGTTTCTATCTAAATAGCTTAACATTGACCAATAATTATTAATGCAACTAATACTCAGGTATGTTAGCTTCTATGTTCAGCATATTGAATTATTAACCAATATCAAACTTCTGAGAGAATTGCAAACATTTTCCATCACGGACAGACACAATTAAAATACATTGAAAGTACCTTGTAAGAAGTTGTTATTACATTTTGGGGGAACAAATGCTATTGTATTGATGATTTGTACATTTTTAAATATGATTAAACAGTATTATAGTTGCACGATCAAGTTGCTACAACTTCAATCAAGTTGCTACAACTTGATTTAAGTTGTAGCAACTTGATTTCTATGCTAGACGCACAGTATAATCTGCAAATATGATTGCTTTAAACACATTTCTTGTCAAAATCAAATGTAAAGAATGTCCTAATGCACATTGTCTTCTTTCAAATGATAGAATACTGGTAGGTACCAAATCAACATCTAGTTGATCAATGATTATGTTGAATCTTGATACAAGTATTTTATGATATATCATGATGATACATGTTAATACATTTTTAGGCATTAATTTTCCAGAGCAAAGATGTCTTTTAGATTCCTTAACTAAATTCAAAAGATTCACAGGTTGCTGATCCTTATGCTTGTTTGGTGGATCAAGTATGACCACAACACTTGTCAGAGGCTTTCATCTTTTGTCCATATTAAAGGGGAAACAACCCTCATGTATTTAGGCCCTGACCGTATCCAAAATTGAAATTGATAAATCATATACCAATCAAAAACTTATTAAACTTCTAAACAATGTAGTGCAAGCTTTATAAATAGTATGCATTTTCACAGTTTACCAGATAAGCAATTTGCTTTAATAAAATTAGCTGCAAAAAAGAACTTTGAAAAAAGGTATTCTTGTACTTTTCACAAGCCTAAAGACTGTGGTGTCATGTTCTGTTAGAAGCATTGTGAATCCATAGATTTATACATGGAAAAAATTGATGATTTTTCTGCTTATCAGATTATGCATTCTACCTTCTTCTTTTACATCACTTTCTGCAAGCTTGTATTGATGAAATCTACAGTTTTGGACTTGTTCTTGCCATACTTTATTTCCTACTTTTTTGGCATACATGTAGCTTTCCATAGATTCTAACCCTAACCCTTACCCAATTCTGCATTCCAATTATGTTTAACAATTTTTCCTGACAACAATTAACCCCCAATAACAGCCAAACAAAGATATCACAAAAAATTGTGAAGAGTTGTAGGTTTCCATCAATTTGAGTTCTGAATAATTCTCAGTGCCATTTTTCACTGCAAATTGAAACTAAAATTAAATTCATAATCTGCTCAGCAAAGTTTCTCATTTGCGTGTATGGATCGTTCCACAGTATTAGCTTATGTTGCTCACTTGTTCGTCCATGATGAAATTAATGTCCGTCCGTGGTCATTTTTGATTGATTTATGATATGCATAAAATGTATGGATTTTATCTATGTTCAAATAAAATGATGTACAGTGTCTAGTGACATACTTCTACACACTATTATTTTTGTTTCTATTCTGATAAAGAATAAAAAACTTAATCCATACATATTATCCATTCATGAACTCAATAAAAAATGATCACGGACGGACATTAATTTCATCACGGACGGAAATTTCAAAATGGAAATGTTAACATCTACCAGAAAGATTTACTTCCCATATTTTTTTTTTCTAATTTATGTTTGATGATAGATTAATGTTCAGAGTGCAAGAACATCCAAACCAAATTAGAGTAACTTTGGAAACAATAAAACTAGAGTGAATTGAATTTGAGTGAAATTACTTTGTCCGTCTGTGATGAAATTAATGTCCGTCCGTGATCATTTTTTATTGAGTTTATGATATGGATAAAATGTATGGATTTCAGCTATGTTCAAATAAAATGATGTACAGTGTTTAGTGAGATACCTCTACACCTTTTTATTTTTTATTTTAATTCTGATAAAGAATAACAAAACTTTTCATCTTTTTTCCCATCACAGACGGAAATTTCAAAATGGAAATGTTAACACCTACCAAAAAAATTACTTCCCAATATTTTTTTTCTACTATTTTATGTTTGATAATAGATTACTGTTCAGAGTGCAAGAACATCCAAACCAAATAAGAGTAACTTTAAAAACCATAAAACTAGAGTGAATTTATTTTAAGTAAAAATGTCCGTCCGTGATGAGAGGTAACAGCACCCCCATGAATAAAATGGACTATTCCAGTACTTTCGGAATCATCAATCTTCCTTAAACTAAGTGCTTTGAAACCTGAGATATCAAAGATTATTTTAAAAGCAATTTTGATAGAAATACCTAAAAAATTTCACCTCAATGCTAACCCTTAACCGATCATGCTCTATATCTACTAAAGATAAGTCTTAAGTGTTTTAGGCCATGATGCACTGTACTATCAAGAAAAAAACTAGTGTTATAAGATAGTGAAAATCTGATTGGTTAAGAGCTAATTTTTCATGAAAAACACTTGAGTTTGTAAACACCTTCCAATTTGAAGTGTGAGGTCATCAATTTTCACTTTTTGCATTACAGCCTTTTTTATACCATATTTTGGTAAAGCATGATGAAGAACCCCCACAACCCAAATTTGGTGGGAGATACATGTATGACCTCATGAATACATAATTAGCCCCATTGAAGTCAATGTATGTATTGGCCTGGTTCTAAAAGTTAGGAACCAGGCCAATGAGGTAATATCTCAAGCCCCCATGGACCAATTCTCACCAAATTTTGAAAGTGAAGTGTTTCATCATGCTCTACCAGAATATGGTATAAAAAATGCTGAAATAAAAAAAAATTGTGACATCACCACTTCGATACTCTATACTTTAATATCTACTGTAGATAACACATATCAGTTGCCTAGTTGACATAGTTGAGATTGATCAGGGGCCCGTTTCATAAAGAGTTACAACTGCTGTAACTTTGCCATTATGGCAACTACCATGGTAACCTTGATTTTGATTGGCTGTTAAGCCCTGTTGCCATGGTAGTTGCCATAATGGCAAAGTTACAACAGTTGCAACTCTTTATGAAACAGGCCCCTGATCAGTAATAGCTCTTTGTAAAATGAGGTTCTGTTATCAAAACTCCTAGGGGCTGGGTGTATAAAACCATCTAGAGTGAAGCTTAAAAGCCGTCCAAAAATTGATGAAAGAGGCATGCTTTATAATGAAGATTATAGGAAAAACAAATGGCCAAATTGAAAAAAAATGATTGATTTTCAATATTCCAGTCTGTTCTTTATGAACAGAATTCTTTTTTAAGAATGACTTTCAGATTGATAAATGACACCCCTCTGATTTCTTTCTCACAGAGTAGCCAATGTGATAGTCCGGAGAATGATGAAAATAAGAAGATTAAACGAAGAGAGTCTGATGCCAAATGTCGGGCCAACATCAGTGCTGGATTTGATCTACTCAAAGAGCAAGTTTATGCATCAGGAAGTCAGGAAAAGGTTTCAAAGGTAAGAAACATTGGGTGTACAGCTGTAAGAGGAGGGCTTGGGAAAAAATTATTTGACTTCAGGGAAAATGGATGAAGAAGAATAAAGGAATGGAAACAAAATTAAAAGGTAATGAAAATGATAACAGTAATAACGGTATATTCACCAAAGGTAGCCAGTTCAGTTCTAAAAACTGTTCTCCCAGCAGGCCTTACTATTACATTCTGGATATTATTGCAAAATCTATCACAAAATAAGGTTTTCTTTTCCTCACAAAACAGTTATATGCACATCCTGATTGGTGTGCAAATGAGCAGACTGATGACATCACTCACTATTTCTTTTGTATTTTATTATATAAAATATGAAAAATTATGTTTTTTTCCTCATTGTCATGTAAATCAAAATGTTATTCCTCCTAATAACATGTGGAATTACCATTATTTTAACAGTATATGGTTATTAAAGTAAAGTTGGTCCTTATTGTCAAATGTGTAAAAATTGAAATATACAAATCAATCAATAAAAAATATGGTGAGTGAGGGACATCATTGACTCTCTCATATGCATATCACTAAGTTGTGCATATAACTGTTTTGTGAAAAATACCGTAAGCAAAACTTAAAAATGTCATAACTTTCTTAATGTACATCCGATCTTAAAGATTTTTTTTAATTGATTTTTCTCTATTAATTCAAATGAACAAAATTTTTAATTTGACAACATTTTAGGTCTGAAGACTAAAGTGTCTATTTTACTCGCTTTGTTTAATTGATTTATTGATTATTGTCTTTTTTGTAGGAGTCCATCTTGCAGGAGTCCTATATGAGGATTAAATACTTGGAGGGTATTCTAGTAGCACTGCAACAAACAAAAGGCAAGTATGATCATTATCAGTAAAGATTAATAGAAAATCTCACTATTCTCTGGGAGCCTTAAGAGGGCACAGCAAAAAGAGGGAGAAGTCGGGCCACTTTGTTCTAAAAAAAGACATGAGCCTCAATAGCCATGCTGGATAGAGTTGTCTGGACGCACTGGCGGATCCAAGGGGGGGCACAGCCGTCCCCCCCCCCCCTTTGAGAGGCACAATAAAAATTTGTTATGCAAAAATGCAGTTAAAATATAAGTGTGCCCCCCCCCCCCCCTTTCGAAAGTGAAGACCTTTTTTTTTTTTTTTTTTTTGTCAAATTTTTCCTTCAAGGGGGAAAATGTGCCCCCCCTTTTGAAAAAAATCCTGGATCCGCCCCTGTCTGGAAGCATTTCTATGTATGGAACCCTAGATGGCGTACACTTAGCCAATCCATCCCCTCAAATTAACAGTAGTAGTAGTAGTTAATAAAAATACATGATCCGGAATGTAAGGTTTATATGTGTGGATAGGTCATGGAGCTATATATGACACAGAAAAGTCAGAAATTTATTAGTGCTGGGCCAGTAATGCTCACTTTTATAAAGGGATTAGATTGCACAAAAGCTTTTCTTCCACTTTATGAGAGATGAGTCCTTCAGACTATTACCTCATCTTATGAACACACCCCTGAAGCCAACTGCGGAAGATTACAATGACACAATAATATAATTCCTATTCACTCATTCGTGAACTGTTAATCAAATGAATTACAAATGGCACTCAGCAAACAAGGTCAAAATATATCTTTTATATTTGGCAACCATTGAAAGTGTTGTGTTTTGAGAAAATACATGAATATACATGTATATGTGGTAATGCATAGATTTGGTAGGGCTACTTCACACACTATTTATGAACTGCAGGTCTTAAGGTAACCAGAGAACTGGAAGTTCTTCGGTTACCCCCTTAGTTTCCAAAACCTAGGGGGATCATTTCCCTATTCATCCTATAAGATATGGATATAATGATATATAATATTAATATTATTATTATCATTTAATCAGTGCAAATGCATCTCTTGAGTAATAGTAATAATTTAATTCATAACAGAAATTTCAAATGGTGAACCAGGGAAGACGACAATGCTGTCACCTCAGGAGCATTTGAAGGGCATTCATCATCAGTTTATAGCATCCCAACAAAGGAAATGGGGTCGAGGATGGACAACGTCAAAGATATCACAGGATGCACCAAAAACACCTACAAACATGCAAAGTGGAATTAGGAGGTAGGTCTATATTAAAGTAAATTGCCACTTGGTCTACACCCACTTCGTCTATTGACCAGTTGGTCTAATTGCCAGTAAGGCTATACCCATTTAGTCTAATATCCTCTCGGTCTAACATGACTTGGTGTATATGTCCTGTATGTCATATTTATTGCCTCCCAACAAAAGAAATGGGGTAGAGGATGGACATCATCAAAGATATCAAAGGATGCACCAAAAACACCGACAAACATGCAAAGTGGAATTAGGAGGTAAATTTATATTAAAGTCACTTGTAACTTGGTCTACACCCACTTCGTCTATTGACCATTTGGTCTAATTGCCAGTAAGGCAATACCCATTTAGTCTAATATCCACTTGGTCTAACATGACTTGGTGTATATGTCCTGTATGTCATGTTTATTGCCTCCCAACAAAGGAAATGGGGTAGAGGATGGACATCGTCAAAGATAGCTATTGGATAAACCAAGAGCACTGTTTAAAAAAATTGCAAAGTGGAATTAGGAGGTAGGTCTATATGAAGGTCACTTGTAACTTGGTCTACACCCACTTCGTCTATTGACCAGTTGGTCTAATATGTCCTGTATGTCATGTTTATTGCCTCCCAACAAAGGAAATGGGGTAGAGGATTGAGATCGTCAAAGATAGCTAAGAATAAACAAAGAACATGGTCTAAAAATGTGCAAATTTGAATCAGGTGTAAGTTTATATTAACCCTATCTAAGCCGGGGTATTTTGGGAGTTCATATGGCTGGGGGGGGCCTCCCAGGTCCCCCCTTGAGATCTCGGCCGTTGGCCGCGCGATCGCGCCGAAAATTGGCACACAGGTTGTCTGGGACGTAATCTACAAAATTTTTAAGTAATTTACTTCATGCAAATTGCTATTAAGTGATTATGCTAATTTATGTGTAATTAGTATGCAAAATCATACTTTTCCCTCTAACTCCCTAAATAAATCTCCAAATGTTCTAATTTTTGGTTTGGAAACTCTTAGTGGTGTTCTTATCAAGTGTACATGAAAAAATTGCCATATCAGATCAATTTATTATGTATTATATTGTTTTTTGCAATTTCTTATGTATTTTTATGTTTTTTGGACCTTTTTTTTTCATTGTTTTTTCAATGAAATTTGTTGATGACTCTTCTGAGATCATAAATAGCATAAAATAAATATATTCAGACTAGCAAAACTAAAAATAATCATACATTTATGATTTTTGGATGAAAACACAATTTGCATTGACTTTGTACACGAAATCACGTTTTGGAGCAATTTTTGGTCTGACATGCACTTACATAATGTTGCGTAATTTCAGAACCGCGTACCTGGGTGATGCAAAACTGGTCTCAAAAGTTGTGCAAGACTTGAAAGTAAAAAGTCAGTGAGCAGCGCGGTCAAAAAATTTCGCGCTGCGAAAATATTGCGCAGATTGTTGAGGGGGGCCTCCGAGGCCCCCCCCCCCCCCCCGGCCTGGATAGGGTTAAAGTCACTTGTAGCATGGTCTACATGCAATTCATCTATTAACTATTTGGTCTCATGCCTGTTTTGGCTTTTTTCCTCTAATTGTTAGTTTAGCTAACCTCATAAGGTCATCTTCATAAACAGTCAATATTTATATACCATTTCTTTTTAAAGAATGAAGGTATTGTTGATTCTACTGGGAAGATATACAGTATACATGTATGTCATTGGTTTTATGTCTCACTCTGTAGGCACTTTGTATACATGCCTCACTTTATGAATTCCATCTTATAAAGACACCATTGAATTGCAACTCAGCTAAAATCGCCTAGTGTCTCCTTCAGTTGCGATATCTCTCATTATATCAAAAGGATTTTTTTTCTTCATCATGAAAATTCATCCTTTTGATATCTGATTATTGTACATAGAATGGCAAAGAGAAGGCGTCCAAAGCACAAGCCCTTGAAGAAGTCCCCACCAATCCTCAACAGTCTCATCAAGAAACGTTCGCCAATCATCCACCTGCCTCCCGCCCTCCACACACCTTCCCGACCCCAGAAGCGCATCAAGCTTGCCTCTACCGAGCCCCACCAGGACCAAGTGGTACCCCTGTCGTCCATCCTGCATCCCAACTCAACGATTCCCTACCCATCAAGCAGGGGGGCGGGATCGAGGCGTGGCAGGGTGGGGACACAGATGGTTCCTGATAGTCACCGTGGCCAACAGGAGGATATTCAACAGGAGAATATGTATACTGATGAGAATGACGGTAAGATCCACAGCAAACAATAAGTAGTTAAATAAAGGACAGGTCCATTCCAACAAGCTGATTTTAATTTTTGAAAACCAAGCATCACACTGAAAATTTTTATAAAAATCCGATGTTAAAGAAAGGTATGACATTATTAAGTTTTGCTGTATTTCACAAAAAATAGACATGCACATCCTGGTCAGTATGCAATTGAGGGAACTGATGACATATTTCTTTTGTAATGTAATATATGAAATATGAAATATTCAAATTTTCTCCCATTAACAAGGTTTTCTTCCTCCTTGGACATGTGGAATTACCATTATATGGTACAGTCAAGTTAATCTTTATTGTTAAATCTGCAATAATTGAAATGTTGTATAATTCAAACAGTAAAATACCAAAGAAATAGTTAGTGAGGGACATCATCAACTGGACTCTGTCATTTATATGTCATTGAGTTGTTCATAACTGTTTAGTCACAAATAAGCAAAACTTTAAAATGTCATAACTTTCTTAAGTCAAGTCCGATTTTGATGAGATTTTCAACTTTATTCTTGTTTGTTTTTTTCTCTATTGATTCAATCAACATTTTTCTGGGGTGGACTTGACCTTCGAATAATCACCTTTCCTGTTAATAGCTTTCTTCTAACAAATGAAATTGCAAAGTAAGCCAAATTACAAAAACAACAAAGTGACATGAAAATTTACGATTGCTTTAATGTTTGATGCTTATCATTCTAATGCTTGTAGATACATAATGATGTGATTGGGGAAGGTATTGTGGGGGTTGGCTTAGAGTGACCAAGTCACATGTATGACCATTGCATTTTGCCGATTCTATATATTCTTCATTTTAATTATTACCATTTGATAGTGTTCTGACCTGGATGGGGTTGGGAGGTTTGGGGAGGAGGACCTGTGGGTTATGGCTATTAAGTTAGCCTTTTCCATACCCAGGCAGCCTCTCCAACTCTCATCCAGGTCTTATTTTCTCTATCATGTACAATTTTGATTGATCTTGTCTCTGATCTGTTTGTATTCTTTGTTTTTTGAAATGCCAAATAAAATAATAATAATAATAACATGCTGGAAAGCTTGGCATGTTTATATGAGTTCCCTTAAATACAGAAACATTCTACCTAACAATAAGAAAACATCAATATCTCTTTGACTAAAGTATACAAAACAATCTTGTATGTATCTTGTTTAACAATACAAAATATAACTTGCCTTACATTTTGTTCTTCCTAGCCCCGGCCAGTCCGGTGATCGATGTCTGTAAAACACCCTGCAAAAGTAGATTGATGAAGGGATCATCGGTCATATCAACACCAATGAAAACATACCAGATCATCGGTACTTCTATTACACCCGTCAAGATTGGTATGTAGATATACCGTAAAACGACATTTGCTCCGGCGACAGTTGCTCCAGGCTTTATTTCATGGGTTAGGGTTGCAATAGGGTTTTATGTCATTTAATTTATGATAGATTCTAGCGTTAAATCCAGGATTGAAGTTGGTCATTCCATTAATAGTGGAGCTTTTGTCGCCAGAGCAAATGACATGACGTAAATCTGTGATGTTGTGCTATTCAAGTGGGGGGATGGAACATTAGATCATCCTCCCTGAACAATAGGTGTGATGCAAGAATTTACGCCAGTGCATGTACCTGAGAGCCATTTCACAAAGTCGTCCATATATAACATACTTTTCTATAACCCTTAATCTCTGATAAATTTTAAAGTAAATTCAACTTTTCATTTCAATCCTTAGTGTAATTTGGAGATTTAATCTACAATTTAGTAGCAGATTCCAAAGTCAGGTGAATCAAATTGATTGAAATTTGCCCCCAAAAGGCAAAAGGGGGCCACCACTAGTCCAGGCTCAGTCTTGGGTGAGGAGCCAACCTTTTGAAATGAGCTGTCACATACAATACAGTTTGCTGATCTTGGTTATTTGGTTCTCATATCTTAGCTTACAATGTAGACTCCCAAGAGGATAGCGAAGAGGTTCCTGGACCTGAAGACCGAGCCACTAGTCCAGACCTAGTTTGCGATGAGGAACCAACCTCTTGGCCTGAAGATGATAGGTGAGCAAATAAGTCTTATATTTGTTGTTTTCATTCCATGCTTGCACTCATGCATAACATTACAATTGTAAAAAAGAATCAACTAAATTATTATTGATGGTGTCATCTTTAATAGATGTTCCAATCCATAATAACAGTTTGCAACAAGGATTTGATTAGTTTTCAAGGTATCAGTGTCTATGGTCACAGGCAAAATAATGTAAATGTTCAGGTTTTTGTACAGTTAAAAATGTCTAGCAGTTGCCTATCTATTTTGAAAACCTGCCTTTAGTCTTTAGTGGCCATCAAAATTTTCTCTCCTGTTTGAAAGGAATATGTGTTATAGAAGCTGCCTATAAAAGCCATCTGTCTCCAGTGGACACTTTTTCTGTTTCACTTGAGTGGCCTTTACAGACAAGTTTGAATGTATTGATAACAAAAAAGATAATGGTTATAATAACAATACTGATAATAATCCTTGATAATTATACACTTGGTGATGATGTTGATGATAATTATTAAGTCAAACGTGTCTTAATGGCCACCTGTCTATAGTAACCTGTCTTTAATGGCCACCAAAATGGAACATATCTATAACAATCACCTGTCTCCAGACACTACTTTTTATGTGTCCTTTTAGTTGGTTTTATAGACAGGTTTGACTAATTTTTAATTCCAGCTCTAGCTCCAGTGGATCCATACCTGAGTTGCACATCAGCCAGCCCTGGTTCTCCACGCCAGTCCACCCTCCTGTTCTCCCCAAATGCAACCTTCCTCTTGACCTCTCGGTCAATCAAAAGCAGCATCTGCCATCAGGTCCTCCTGTCCTAGAGCCAATGTGGGATCAGACCAAAGCCCTGGGCAGGAAGGAGTCCTCCAGAGAAAACAAGGAAAGTGGACATGGAGCAGCCGTGAAGGTACAAAAGCTTTGAACAAAGATTCCAGTTGTTGCAATGACAAAATGAATTCCAACAGTTGCCAAGAAAATGACCACAACAGTTTTAGTACTTCCATTTAAATTCAATTTCAAATTATTTATCGGTCCAAGAATGCAGGCATAACTTTCTGAAGGTAAAATTACCCAAGAGTGTTCCAGACAGGAAATTACATGTATGTGTATGTAGCAAGCTAAGGTTATGGGGGATAAGCATTGATAAAAAAAAAGTTATGACTTGTCAGGGAGTCTTCCAAAATGTTTTTTCAGGAAAAATAGAGATGGAGTACATCTCAAGATATGAAAGTTTGTCCCTACATGAATAAATGAATAGCAAGCTGTATTTATTTTTTCTGCTATTGATGAAAATAGGAAAGAATGGTACCCAGTACTCCATGAGCTTTTTAAAAATATATCAAAGTAAATGGTAAGCTTCCAGGGAATGGAGAAAGTACATATATTGTGTTAGGGCAAGGCAGAATCAGATTACTGGGGTAATAATACATATCTGTAGAGGTCTTATCAAGACCTTGTTTCCAGGTGCTATATAAAAGCTGAATATTGTTGATATTATCATTGATCATTTTTCTATTATATATGTTTGTTAGACAACGCCTCGAAAGAAATACCAAAAGAGAGCCACGGCAGCCAGAGTACGTGCCTGGGATGCTTCTTCTGGACGTGTACTCAGTCCAGTCCAGCCGTGAGTATATTATTATTTTTGTTTCAAATAATTCTGGACAAAAGTGATATGTTTTGGTCTGACCCAGGGTCCTGTAACAGAAAGGTTGGCGATTAATTGTACGCTTGATTTCTACGAATGTACATTGTAGCCAAAGGAATCAATCGTAGAAAAATGTTCTACAATCATTGCTAAGCTTTGTGTTACGGGCCACTGGAGAGCTTTTCATGATGAAAGGATTTCAGTAGCTTATGAAGGTTTATTTCATGAAATGCTCCTCTGATAATCATTTTAGATGACCAATATAGTATGCCTAGCTTTAGGATTTTGCTCGAATGCTTCCCAAGGAATGGAGAGTTTGCCAACTTTGTAAATGGGTAAGTTACAATCCTATGACCAAGGTAAAAATATATCTGCAAAGCACCCGGAGGCACTGTTTTAATGTATAAAGCATAATGCATAAACAAAATATCATCGTTGTTATTAAAGTTATTATTCTATGTACTAGGGAGAAAAGGTATGAAAAATTAATGTGCAACTTTTAGTGCATCTTGGATGTTATTCAAACTATTATCCCCCAAATTGAGATTCTGAAAGGTATGATTTTTATCTTAATTGTGACTATTTGATAAGTCTTCTCTGAACCCTGTTTTAATACTCTTCTCCTCTCTATCTACATATTTTTTTTTCACTTCATAAAATGAAAATTCATAAACGGTTCATATAACCATACATAACCATACTATATTGATGAGGCAGCGTAGCTCAGTTGGTTAGAGCGCCTGTTCCGGATACGATCGTAGATCTCAACGTGCGTGGGTTCGAGTCCCGCAGCATGCCGGAAGACGTCTAACAAAAAATTATGATGCTAGCGTTGTGTGTTAGCGTGCCTCACCGCTGTGTTCAGTGCGGGTGTGAATGCAGTTGGAAAACACAAAGGACACAAATGTTGGTCCCGTGTATAGGAGAGTCACAACCTATGCATGTTAAAACCAATACACTTTTTGTCAAAGAGTAGGGTATTCACCCAGTGTATTGCACCTGCCGGTCCCCGGCACTACAATACTGCAAGAATCTTCAGGTTTGAAGTAGGTAGTCAGTGTAGCTTGAAACCTAACCATATAGACTTAGTGGTGCTAGACCAAGTGGATATTAAACAAAATGGGTATAGCCTCCCTGGAAGATGTATGATGGGCTAAATAACAATTAGACCAAATGGTTAATACACCTACTAATAGACTATGTTGTTATTCCAAATGGAAAGTAGACAAAGCAGGTGTAGACCAAGTGACAATTTACCTCCTATGATATCCTTGTCCCAGGTACAGCGGAGTCTTCAAGGCTCTTCAGCAACGGAAGGCAGAGCTTGCTAGCGTGTCCAAATCCCCTGACGTTGTTGCCATAAGCCCCAGCGAATACCATGGACACCCTCAGCAGCCTGGCTCAGGATTCGACCCACCAGAATGTTTCATGAGTTCATCCCTCAGGTATCAGCTGGTGG
The DNA here is from genome assembly GCF_037042905.1 of Lytechinus pictus. NCBI lineage: Eukaryota > Metazoa > Echinodermata > Echinoidea > Temnopleuroida > Toxopneustidae > Lytechinus > Lytechinus pictus. The sequence goes on along the minus strand of NC_087253.1, from coordinate 21,010,614 downwards.
AACGACTGAATTCCGATATCGTCTATGTCACTGACTTCACCCAAGAATCGGATGAAGAGGTCATTGATCTGTTGGGGCTGGACAGTACAGATCATGATACACGGTAAGAACACTCATCTAATATCTAGGGTCGTAATCTAACATTGTTCTCCTTAAGTACCAGGCACCGATGAAATATGAAATATTTTTGGCAATGTTTGGATAATTCTCTTGCTCATTTCCTTTTGATCTAGTGGATAAATTCTTGATATTTTTCTGCACAGTTCAGTTCCTGTTACAGTATGCATCATATGCCTCAGCCAAAGACTAAATTCACTTACTCAAACAAGGAGGCCCTAAGTAAGGGGCACACAATTTTCTTACAAGAAAAAAAATGAGGTCAAAGGTCACACATGGATTTATGTTTTTTCACAAGAGAAAATCAAACCGTTGATGTTGGAGGGGGAGTGGGTGAAATTGCCTTGAGCCCCCTTGTAATTTTTTCATCTGGGTTAATTGTTTTGATATACAGCCGATCAGACAGTGTGGTACCAACACCAAGCCTAGATCGCAACCCGTTGGAAGACTCGAGTCCAACCTGCCTCAGAGATGTGAGCATCCCTCCCCCTACAGGCACCATCTCACCCCCATCACTTGCCCGACATAGCAGCATGGGGTATGATGAATCCCCAGAACTCTTCAAGGGATTCAGGTCGCTCTGGCTGAAAGATACAAAGACAGAGAGCTGCATTGTTGTGGGTGAGTGACATACCTGTAATCTATTTTCTCTGAAGCACCTTGAGCAAATGATTACCATGGAATCTTATGTATCCTATTTTTGTAAGACAAAATAAGATGAGTTCTTATGAGTTCACATCTTGAGTAGATATTGCTATTCAATGATCATCTTAAACAGAGAGTGCTGTTCACTGGAAACTTACCATTGAGATCACATCTTCAGTAGATAGTTTTCTTCCATGGAAACTCACTATTGAGTTCACATCTTGAGTAGATAGTGCTCAATGGAAACTCACTATTAAGTTTACATCTTGAGTAGATAGTGTTGTTCAATGGAAACTTACTATTGAGTTCACATCTTGAGTAGATAGTGCTCAAGTGACAAGCACTATCTACTCAAGATGTGAACTCAATAGTAAGTTTCCATTGAACAACACTATCTACTCAAGATGTGAACTAAATAGTAAGTTTCCATTGAGCACTATCTACTCAAGATGTGTACTCAATAGCAATTTTCCATTGAGCACTATCTACTCAAGATGTGAACTCAATAGTAAGTTTCCATTGAACAACACTATCTACTCAAGATGTGAACTCAATAGTAAGTTTCCATTGAACAACACTATCTACTCAAGATGTGAACTAAATAGTAAGTTTCCATTGAGCACTATCTACTCAAGATGTGAACTCAATAGTAAGTTTCCAGTGACAAGCACTATCTACTCAAGATGTGAACTCAATAGTAATTTTCCATTAAATAGCACTATCTACTCGAGATGTGTACTCAATAGTAATTTTCCATTAAGCAGCACTATCTACTCAAGATGTGAACTCAGTAGTGAGTTTCCATTTAACAGTTCAAGATAGGAACTAAATAGTAAATTTCTATTGAACAACACTATCTACTCAAGATGTGAACTCAATAGCAAGTTTCCAGTGACAAGCACTATCTACTCAAGATGTGAACTCAATAGTAAGTTTCCATTAAATGAAACTATCTACTCAAGATGTGTACTCAATAGTAATTTTCCATTAAACAGCACTATCTACTCAAGATGTGCTCAAGTGACAAGCACTATCTACTCAAGATGTGAACTCAATAGTAAGTTTCCATTGAACAACACTATTTACTCAAGATGTGAACTAAATAGTAAGTTTCCATTGAGCACTATCTACTCAAGATGTGTACTCAATAGCAATTTTCCATTGAGCACTATCTACTCAAGATGTGAACTCAATAGTAAGTTTCCATTGAACAACACTATCTACTCAAGATGTGAACTCAATAGTAAGTTTCCATTGAACAACACTATCTACTCAAGATGTGAACTAAATAGTAAGTTTCCATTGAGCACTATCTACTCAAGATGTGAACTCAATAGTAAGTTTCCAGTGACAAGCACTATCTACTCAAGATGTGAACTCAATAGTAATTTTCCATTAAATAGCACTATCTACTCGAGATGTGTACTCAATAGTAATTTTCCATTAAGCAGCACTATCTACTCAAGATGTGAACTCAGTAGTGAGTTTCCATTTAACAGTTCAAGATAGGAACTAAATAGTAAATTTCTATTGAACAACACTATCTACTCAAGATGTGAACTCAATAGCAAGTTTCCAGTGACAAGCACTATCTACTCAAGATGTGAACTCAATAGTAAGTTTCCATTAAATGAAACTATCTACTCAAGATGTGTACTCAATAGTAATTTTCCATTAAACAGCACTATCTACTCAAGATGTGAACTCAGTAGTGAGTTTCCATTAAACAGCACTATCTACTCAAGATGTGTACTCAAAATTAAGTTTCCATTTAAGAACACTATCTACTCAAGATGTGAACTCAATAGCAAGTTTCCAGTGACAAGCACTATCTACTCAAGATGTGAACTCAGTAGTGAGTTTCCATTAAACAGCACTATCTACTCAAGATGTGAACTCAATAGTAAGTTTCCATTGAACAGCACTATCTACTCAAGATGTGAACTCAATAGTAAGTTTCCATTGAACAGCACTATCTACTCAAGATGTGAACTCAATAGTAATTTTCCACTAAACAGCACTATCTACTCAAGATATGAACTCAATAGTAAGTTTCCATTAAATGAAACTATCTACTCAAGATGTGTACTCAATAGTAATTTCCCATTGAACAGCACTATCTACTCAAGATGTGAACTCAATAGTAAGTTTCCATTAAACAGCACTATCTACTCAAGATATGAACTCAATAGTAAGTTTCCATTAAATGAAACTATCTACTCAAGATGTGTACTCAATAGTAACTTCCCATTGAGCACTATCTACTCAAGATATGAACTCAGTAGTGAGTTTCCATTGAGCACTATCTACTCAAGATGTGAACTCAATAGTAAGTTTCCATTGAACAGCACTATCTACTCAAGATGTGAACTCAATAGTAAGTTTCCATTAAACAGCACTATCTACTCAAGATATGAACTCAATAGTAAGTTTCCATTGAACAGCACTATCTACTCAAGATGTGAACTCAATAGTAAGTTTCCATTGAACAGCACTATCTACTCAAGATGTGAACTCAATAGTAATTTTCCATTAAACAGCACTATCTACTCAAGATGTGAACTCAATAGTAAGTTTCCATTGAACAGCACTATCTACTCAAGATGTGAACTCAATAGTAAGTTTCCATTGAACAGCACTATCTACTCAAAATGTGAACTCAATAGTAAGTTTCCATTAAACAGCACTATCTACTCAAGATATGAACTCAATAGTAAGTTTCCATTGAACAGCACTATCTACTCAAGATGTGAACTCAATAGTAAGTTTCCATTGAACAGCACTATCTACTCAAGATGTGAACTCAATAGTAATTTTCCATTAAACAGCACTATCTACTCAAGATGTGAACTCAATAGTAAGTTTCCATTAAACAGCACTATCTACTCAAGATATGAACTCAATAGTAAGTTTCCATTGAACAGCACTATCTACTCAAGATGTGAACTCAATAGTAAGTTTCCATTAAACAGCACTATCTACTCAAGATATGAACTCAATAGTAAGTTTCCATTAAATGAAACTATCTACTCAAGATGTGTACTCAATAGTAATTTCCCATTGAGCACTATCTACTCAAGATATGAACTCAGTAGTGAGTTTCCATTGAGCACTATCTACTCAAGATGTGAACTCAATAGTAAGTTTCCATTGAACAGCACTATCTACTCAAGATGTGAACTCAATAGTAAGTTTCCATTAAATGAAACTATCTACTCAAGATGTGTACTCAATAGTAATTTCCCATTGAGCACTATCTACTCAAGATATGAACTCAGTAGTGAGTTTCCATTGAACAGCACTATCTACTCGAGATGTGAACTCAATAGTAATTTTCCATTAAACAGCACTATCTACTCAAGATGTGAACTCAGTAGTGAGTTTCCATTTAACAGCACTATCTACTCAAGATGTGAACTCAATAGTAAGTTTCCATTGAACAGCACTATCTACTCAAAATGTGAACTCAATAGTAAGTTTCCATTAAACAGCACTATCTACTCAAGATATGAACTCAATAGTAAGTTTCCATTGAACAGCACTATCTACTCAAGATGTGAACTCAATAGTAAGTTTCCATTGAACAGCACTATCTACTCAAGATGTGAACTCAATAGTAATTTTCCATTAAACAGCACTATCTACTCAAGATCTGAACTAAATAATGATTTTCCATCGAGCAACACTATCTACTCAAGATGTGAACTCAATAGCAAGTTTCCAGTGACAAGCACTATCTACTCAAGATGTGTACTCAATAGTAATTTTCCATTAAACAGCACTATTTACTCAAGATGTGTACTCAAAATTAAGTTTCCGTTAAACAGCACTATCTACTCAAGATGTGAACTCAATAGTAAGTTTCCAGTGACAAGCACTATCTACTCAAGATGTGAACTCAATAGTAATTGTTCAATGGAAACTTACTATTGAGTTCACATCTTGAGTAGATAGTGTTGTTTAATGGAAACTTACTGTTAAACTCACATCTTAAGTAGACAGTGTTGTTCAATGGAAACTTTTGAGTTCATATCTTGAATAGATAGTGCTGTTTAATGGAAACTTACTACTGAGTTTACATCTTCATTAGATAGTGCTGTTTAGTGGAAACCAGTTCATTTGCCCCCCCCCCCCCCCGGATATACTGAGCTACATTTATATAAGAGTACAATTATACTTATCCCCTTGTTTTAGTAATTACAGGCAGATTAGTAACTTTGTCCAAGATAAAAAATTACAAGCCACCTTTCCACTTACTTTCGTACTTTCTTTTAAAATATTCACAGTCGAAAAATATTGTGTCAAAAGTACCATCTACTACCATCTAGTATCTATTAAACAATTCTTCCAGTAGGCATAACTCTCCGTGTGAGCATGCCCCCTGTGGATTGCCTACTCTGCACTCCCATTTGTCGCTTTTTAGTTTTAAAAAAATCCAGGGGGCTGATTCATAAAGACTTAAGACTACATGGTAACTTTGCCACCATGGTAACTACCGTGGAAATCTTGATTGTGATTGATTGTTAAGCCCTGTTTCCATGCTATTTGCCATAAAGGCAAAGTTAGTACAGATGTGACTCTTTATGAAACAAGCCCCTGGTATTTTAGTATATGGATTATTATACACTAGGAAAAACATATGGTATATAAAATGTAATTTAGTCCAGTAAATGTTATTCTACTTTTGACAATGTTCATTTATTCCTTTAATTCAGACCCTGGATACGAGATCGAGACGTACCAACCCAATGAGGATAGTTTCTCAGGCTACACTCAGCAGATGAGACGCGACCTGGAAAATACCGAACTGATGGAGCAAGAGGAAGATCTCTTTGAAGCTGACCTGGGCGACATGCGGCACCTGGACCCCGCCCTCCAGCTCCCGTCATCGTCCCTTGACAGCCAGGACTACATCGTCCTCCTTCGCAAGGATGAGATTGACGAACTGGACAGTATCAGTGTGGTCAGTGATACCGAGGATAACCGGGCAAGTCCTCGCTTCAAGAAGAAGTCAGTGGAACCTGCAGAGGTAGCGGCCGATGGGTTGATCACACCAGCCTTGGCATCTTTTGCGACCTCGGCACTCAGCATGAAACACCTGAGGCCTACAAACCTGAGGCCGCAGAGGAAGAGGAGGAAAAACATACGACTCAATCTGCCAAAAGGTAATTTCTAAACCGAGTCAATTTCTTATGTACAGGAGTAGTGCTGCAAGTCAGGCGCCATGTTCGGGTTCGGTTCGGTTCGGCAAGGTTCGGCAGAAATTTGCCGAACATTGGTTCGGTTCGGGGTTCGGTAATGATAGACTGATAAAGCTATAGTTCATTCAGGTATACGTAGCGTACCGGTAGACAATTTGTACTTGATTGACTGCATGTGCTCGCGTGTACCTCGGTCACATCAAACCATTTTATCTCTATCTTGTTGACATGAAACTATGAAAGTTATAGCGCTCAACGAATCAACTGTTATCTCGAATTTGATTATCTGATGACAGATTTATTGGGTAACTCACAGTTCTAAAATGGCGACTCTTCCTAATCCTAGTCGTCCATACCTGGACCACACTTTGGATACTTGCCAAATTAACTACGTTACGCTCGCACTCGTACTCGTATAGCGTACCAGCTAGGCCAGCGCATGCAGTCCCCTTGTAGCGGGACTCTGAGCTCATGAATATTTATATATACAGTCCGGCCAAACGTGATTGGCAATTGCATCACATACGAGGCGGCCAGCGCCAGTGCACTGAACTGTAGGCATAGTAGGGCCAGGGGCGTGTCGAAGAAAGCGTGCTTATGTAATGCGCCTTTCGCTAATTGGCTCGATGGGTGAACTAAACCACCAATCGCATGTCGCTGATTGTCACATCGGTACATACAGCCACGTGCTTTGTCTGTTCGCGAAACTCAGCTCACTGATTGAAGAGCAATTCCCGAGATTTCTATGATTTCATTGGTCAGATTTCATTCGACCATGAACATACAGACCAAGTGGGATGCAAAGTTTTACGACTGTAATGGGACAGGGGGAGTAGAGTGATCATCGAATTGTTTATGGTTAATTTGAGAAGTTGATAAGAAAGGAAAAAAAGAGTAAAGATTGGGGGTCATTTCCCCCCAAGAGATGAATGTTTCCGCATGGCTTTATCTTCATTCAACTTGTCAACGAGGGGAAGGGGATCTTGGTATATGCTATACCGTAATCATTCATGAGTGTTTGATTTTCATTTTCATCTGATTGTTAATAATAAAAAAGATAACTTCACCTCATCTCATTTCTATATTATTTGTTTTGCGTCTCTCCTTTCCATCTCTAACAGTCACTCACTTTATTTCCCACTTTCACTGGATCTCTCGTTTTCAAAACTCTTTACTTCTCTCTAAAATCATGAAAACTAGACAGTAGCGAGCCGACACCTCAATAACAATGTCAATCACCTCAATCAGATCTTTATTCTCCGCCGCAACAATACACGAGTTACGATCTTAATCACATCGTATCGTAATTCGTATTATTAATGGTACTTCATCTTTCACTTTCAGTTTATTGAGCTCGTTCATTCAAAATACTTTGAAGATTTTCAAACAAGAATCTTGTTCGCCACCTAAAAACAACAATATTTTAGATAATTAGATTTAACCAATGAACACTCATACAGTTTTGGTTTTCTTTACCATGCTTCGGCGATTCGGCCACAGAGCGAGAGATGATGAAAGCCAGTAAAATTATTATAGCGCAAGCTCGCGCAACATCATTCATTGGATCTCCTTTCTTAATCAGGGCCGTAAAAACCACATGAAAATGAAAACAAAATCTAGTAACCGCAAAATAAGCGCATACTTCCAACATACAATTGCAAAGAAGATTAAATAGAGAATGCGCAAATATAATGATTAGAAAGGGTGTAAACTTATAAATTTATTAGCTGAAAGCCGTTTTTTTTTTTTTTTGCCGAACTTCCGAACCAAGTCTTAGTGTTCGGTTCGGTTCGGAAGTGCCATGTTCGGCGAACTACCGTTCGGTTCGGTGGTTCGGCTACAGCACTATACAGGAGTTAATTTTTCTTCTTTCAGAGAGCGTTTCATTTTTAAAATTGTATGTGAACTTCACTAACAGATGTTATAAGCTACTGCAAATCCTTGTATCTGGTTAGCTCAAAATGAGTCAGTCAATGAAAATCACTTACTTTTTGCTTCATGAAATATTTCCCTGGTCATTTGTAATTGCATACAAGTCCTTTGTATGAGAATTTTTTTTTTTTTTTTTTTGGGGGGGCCAAACAAGTCAATATACAGGGCTTTGAGATTAAAATATCATGTATCTACATGCTGTAGCACTGGCGTAAATCTTTGCGTCACACCTACTGCTCAGGGGGGGTATGATCTATTGTTCCACCCCCCCCCCCACACACACACTCTGAACAATAGGTATGATGCAAGGATTAATGCCAGTGCACTGAAGTGTATCAGTGGTGATCCAGGCAGGGGCACAAGAAACACCCCTCCCTTTTTGTATTGAAAATAACTCTGTACATACATATCTCAATATAGCTAAATCTAAGAAAAATTGTCATTTTCGCCCCCTATGTTTTCAAAATATCACTATTTGGAAATCATTTATCTGCCCGAGCTGCAGTATTTTTCAGCTGTGGGGGAAATAAATGCTAGGTGGGCGGGTTAATCACACACTGAGTGCCAAGATTTTACTTGATGGAAAGGAACTTTGAGGCTGGCCTTGGCCTTGCGAGAAGTTTTTCTCAAGCGGCCTCCTGGCTCAAAGTATCGGGATAGACTACATCCCTGGTGATGGACTTGATTCAAGCTTCAATGTATTTTTTTTCATTCTTTTAGCTCTAAAGAATTCTGGTGAAGATGAGGATGACCTTAACATTTGGAAGTTCACGCAGGCCGCACTGAATGAGAAAGACGTCTTTGGATTTCTACCTAATGACACCTCTTATGCCTTTATTACAAACAAGTACTAGAAATACTGGTCGATACAATTTCTTTGGAAATGTTCCTTGAAGAGTCTAAAACCCAGCTCACACTGAATGAGCCCTTGCAATCTGATTTCAAAGGATACTGTAATTTAGCACTTGATATGAGCTTTTCAAAATCTTGATGAACAAAGATCCAAAAATTGGTATAAGAACTGGAGGAAAAAAGCAAATTAAATTCCAAATTCTAATCACGTCATCATGGGCTGCGACTTGTAGCCGATTTGGATTTTACTCTGACCCAACGGCACTGGGGGATGTTTCACAAAGATTTAAGTATGACATAGAATCGCACTTTAAATACCGAGTTGCGAACGGTATGAAAGGCTTGACCGCATCGGTCAGATCGTGTCATGAGGACACGCATTACTGCGTATCTATCGATAAGATTGCGCGTTGCATATCATGTACATGTACGCATCAGCATTTAAGTGTGACTTAAGTCATACTTAAATATTTGTGAAACATCACCCAGATGTCATTGTACTAACTATTATGTTGACTTCAGATAAAACAATTTCACTGATTGGAACTTCCGTATAGAATGCAACAACATGCGTTGCAAAATTATGTTGAAGTCAGATCTTGTAGTTGTGCCAGGCTTGAAATGATTATCTTTCAAATTAATCATGATTTTCAGGGAAGAATATTGCTAATATGATGGGGCACGGGACTTTTCAATGCTGGTTTTATGAGCTGAGATAATCCATTGGTTGGAGATCAAGAAGGCTTATTCACATTCATTCTTGATGATTGCAGTGGCGGATCCAGGGGTGGGCACAGGGGGTGCAGGCCCCCCCTAATATGCGAGCGGTGCCAAAGGTGCTGCTCAAAAAAAAGAAAAGAAAGAAAAGGCGCCGCTTAAAAAAAGTATACACTGATATAATATTAGCAACAGTAAAGGAAAGACTATCCCCCAGCAAAGACTTTACCCCTTTTTCAACATTTTCTTTTATGGCGCCGGTGAAGTGCAAAAATATGTGCGCCGCTCGGCAGTACGCCCCCCCCCCCCCCTTTCGCCAAAAGCTGGATCCGCCTATGGATTGTATGTATGTATGTACATAAAGTTTTCATTCTTACCTTGAAAAAACATGTATATTATTGTACTATACAGCTGTCATGCTAAGCATGTTTTATATGCACTTTTTGTACTATTTATAAGGTGTTTGTTTGTTTGTAGATACATTTATATGTACATGAGTGTTGGTTTTCCTGCGATTTAACTCTTTTGTAAGAAATGCTTCAAATTTAGCCATGTGGACATCAGGATGATCCTGATGAGTGTATCAAACTGGAAATTAGACAAAATAGTAATGGTTGGGTAAATGACAATTAGACGAAAAAGGTTGGAAGAAAAAGTAGTAGATCATGTGGGATGAGACAGGAGGGGAAATAGATAAAGTGGGTGTAGACCAGGGCCCCGTCTTACAAAGAATTACGATTGATCTAATTAATCTCAACCAGTGGCGGACCCTGAGCTGGATTAGGCAAAGCATTGGAGGGGCACAGCATTGTTCACAAACGATACAGTGCCCCTCCAGTCATTGGCTCCTCTGGCTCACGGTCCGCCACTGATCTCAACTGTATGGCAGTCTATCCATACCATATTTTTTTCTACAGGAAATTCGCACATTCTCCTTAGTAAACAAAGAGAATCACACTGAATCTTCAAGAGAACAATGAATGTATGAATATACATCATAACTAGAAAATATTTTGAACATGCAATTTAGATGTTGACGTTGCTGCCCATCCATAGCTGTGGTTGATCGGATCAATCACAACTGTTTGTAAGACGGGCCAAGGTGGTAATTTTGATACCAGTTGGACAACTTGTTTTGCTCCTTCTGGCTTCATATAACTCCAGTGCAGTTTCTTTTTTCTGTTTCTGTTGAAGAAACTCCCATGGGAGATCAACAAAGCAGCTTCCTGCCACATCAACCCCACTAATCAACTACATTGGAAACATTTACGTCTAAGGTGATCGGTCAGAGTGGCCGACTTTACATGTATAGACAACAGAAAATACTCTTGGGCCTTTCATTTTGAAGTGGAGATAATGGCAGAGCAGGGATTTGAACTCACAACCTTACAATCACAAGTCCAGTGCTCTGAACTAGACCATGCAACCCTTAACGTTAATGTGATATTACCAAATGACAACAAACATGTCATGGCGTTAATCAATTTTAGACAGCTTTAATTCTCTCTGTGTTTTCTTTTAACAGCGTTTTGAAAATTGTTTTAATGTGACTTAGCCACCTTGAAAGTCTTTTAATAAATTATTAATTTTCCAACAAGTTCAGTTTTAAATGATTTCTTGTAGTTAATTCTCTTTGATAAAAAACAAAATTGATGTCGAATGATATTGAATATCACAAATACTGCTCCAAACTCGAGGCTAAGGCTTCATAAAGGGTTTTATAATTACTCCGCTCTAAATTCCACACACAAATCGAATGACCAACTTCAACCCTGGGTTTGACACTTATAATAAACAAATAATGCACGTAAGCGCGTGCATGCAGGGCCAAATAATGAACGATGTGCGAGAAGAGCCAATGGATATACCGCACCGAGGTATATCCATTTGGCGAGTCGAGCACAGAGTTCATTATTTAGGTCCTCTACATGTATGCACAAGAATGCGTGCATTGTTTGTTTTATACAACTCCCCTTCCTCCCCATGTTACTGAGTTGCCCCGAATGCTATATTTTGATCTAAATTCTAGATAATTCCAGACATCGCACTATCCTGCACTCTGACGTCAGAGTGCAGGATAGTACATTTGGTATGACGTCAGAGTGCAGGATAGTGCATTTTGGATGCAATAGTGCAATTCGCTGAATATCATGTGATCCGATTTGGACCAATCAGATTACAGAACATTCTTGGGGGTTGTATAATACCCCACCCTAAACCAAACATAAAACCCTATTACAACCCTAACCCTACACTTATAATGGAATTAAGCTTAGAGCCATTGTCACAGGAGCAAATGTTTGGTAACCTCATGAAGACTTTCATGTAGGCCATAATGGACCAGTCCATTTCAAAGACAAATTAAAAGCGCTCTTTAATTGGCTCCAGGGCACCCATTTCATAGAGTTCCCACTATGGTATCTTCTGTGGTAACCTTGATTGTGATTGGCTGCTGAGCCCATTACCATGGTACATGCAGTTGCCGGAAGGTCAAAATTACGGTATTTGGAAATTTTTACTATACTGTATAGGCCCAAAACCAATTACAAAAATGCTTCAGTTTTTCTTTGAAATAAGCCTATAATCTAGGCAAGACTATGAATTGTGTCTTTGCCACATCAGGCGTATCACTTGCGTTCAGCATAACAGCAAAGACAATAACTGCAGCCTCCGCCTAGATAATAGGCCACTATGAAATGGACATGTATGACAGTAGTTCAGTGGTCTCCCCCCATCCCATTTCTCCTCTTCTCCCCTTTCTATATACACTCCCCCCCCCCTATTCTTATCTCCCCTTCTTCTCCTAAAGCAACTTTTCTCTCTGTCTTCTCTTTACCTCTTCCTTTTCTCTCTCTTATTCTCCCTCCCCATCTTCTCCCTCTCCCCCCCCCCTACCCTCCTCTCTCTCTCTCTCTCCCTTAAAGAGACAAATTTAATTACATGAACACCTTTCATCAGGTTTTACTACAATTTTATGTCATTGTCAAGAGATGACAACATAAAACAATATTTACATATTTCACTAACAAAATGGGGATCTACCACATGTACATAAAATATTGAATTTCTATTTGTAATAAATACAAACCAGAATAATTCTAACAATCATTTTGTGGGGGGGAAAAAACCCCAAAACATTGTGAAAGCATTTTCTTTGTTTGCTATTTACAATGACAGCATACATACATGTAACTATGCAAACAGTTGCAGATATTTTTCTATAGCGACAGAAATAGCGATTCATGAAATTGTTTAAGAATATTTGATCAGAAATGTTAGCTCATAGTGATCGACAAATTGGCAACTTTTATTCTATTTCAAACAGCATTTTAAAGACATTTATGATACATGTATTATTCATAGATTTCATTCAAAATTCATTTGTATGCACAATTAGCCCAATGTATTGCAACTTAATTGCTCTCCTTTACTCTGTGTGCATATCACTTACATGTATATGCAAATGAATAACAAAAAATGAAATAAAATTTTACATACTTATAAAAGTTACACCATATGATGGTATGTAGTACATGACGTTTATACAAAAAGGGTTAAAACTTAGATTTGAAAAAAAAAAAAATTATTTCCTCACCATCCCATCTTCCTTGACAAGCCTTTCCTGACATAGTAACAACCAAAAAGTAAATTCATAACAAAAAGTGGATTATCAAAAAATATACCGTACTCTATAATAAAAAAATAAAAAAAAGAATAGATGTCAATACAGAGTTGTCCAATACTTGCGATTTGCAGTGTCACATTCAACACAACTTGAAATACCAGTAATATTTTTCTGCTCACGGGATGAAATATCAGGGTTACTTTTTATTATACGCCCGTCCTAGGACGTCATAGGTGAAATGTTGCTCTGTTCAGTTGAAGTGGTTAGATTTAGGATAGATTTTACAATTTCCTGTGCAATTTGATCACATAATATTCTTTAAAATGTCAACATAACACCTCTATGAACAGTCCACCAATAATTGTAAATTTTTACCAAAGGACAAAATTGAATTACTATTGTTTTAAAGTTGCAACCAGTACATTTTGACTGAAAAAAAAATTATATTTGGTAGCCCTTTACCAAAAATGCATAAGAAATTACTGAGTGAAACCATTACCCATAATACACCACAAAAAATAGATATTTTTATAATGCATTGTGAACTGGATATCCACCATAGAAAACTAATAAGAAACAACATTTGGCAAGATTTCAATTAGAAAAGGAAAGTTAGTTTTGAGAATTGCATCCAGATAATAAGCAATACCCACTCCCCCCCCCCCCAAAAAAAAAACCCTCTCAGCTACTTGGCTTCTACATTATGATGCCTATCAAGTTTCCAAACATCCTTAAAAAGTTATAAACTGAACTTAATTAGAGGGCAATAATATTTTCACATTTGTCTTTTTGATCTTTTCTTGTGCCCTAGAATGTATAGTAATGATATTGACCTGATAAGGATACCCTGGTAATAAATCTGATATATCCCTCAAGCCCAGTCAATATGATGAAATTCACAGTTTATTCAAGGTAGAGGACATACCTTTGTCTTGAAATAATAATTCTAGTACAGCTTTTCATTAAGAAAAACAATGTCTTGGATATAACAGTTTTAGTACAATAATAGTTGAACAATTATTTTTATCACATAATTTCAAACAGTTACAGTTTTTACCATTGCATGGTTGAATTTTATTGTTACATAATATCTCAAGTCACAACATACATGATTCAAACTTATTAACAAGTTGAATTAAAATTGCTTTGAAATTCCAGATTTTAAGTCAATGTAAAATCTTCGTAATCTTACCATCCCTTTTTAGAAGTCAAATTACCGGTACTTTTTAAATTAGTATTCAAAACCATTACTGTATTCATCATTCTTTAGTAAAGGGACCAATATTGGCAAAAAGGTCAACTTTAGAGCTATATAAAATATATTTATATTTTATACTTGGTACATATATTTTCATATTTTTGTTTCATTCTCAGAAATATGCATTATTACTGTATGCAACATAAAGTATAGATATAATATACCATGAATCTATATATATGTATTTGGTTATAAATACACATGGTAAACTGATTACAACACAATATAATTCCTCATGCATGTAAATAATTCTTTAAAAAATAAAAACTAAAAATGAACCTCTTTACAAATATAATATGCTTTTATGATACCAATATATACTCTGTATTGCACAAATATCAACAAAATACTAAAACATATAAATGATAAGAAAAGGAAATAAACATAACATGGATGTGTCCTTTGGTTAATAATAATATGTCCATTTATATAGCGCAGTTACTATCTGCATATAATCAACTGCGCTTTGATACGTAGTATCATACTATTACCCCGGCTGTAGCTGAGCCGCCATATTAATAAGAGCTAAAGCGTTCAAGAAAAAAATCATACCGGGTACCCATTCATCTCACCTGGGTAGAGTGCAGCACAATGTGGATAAATTTCTTGCCGAAGGAAATTACGCCATGGCTGGGATTCGAACCCACGACCCTCTGTTTCACAGTCCGAAGACTAATCCACTGGGCCACAGCGCTCCACAAGTTGAATTCCTAGCTTTCTCTTTTCTAAAAAAAAAGGAAAATAATGTGTTACATGGTCTTATAAAACTCAATTTTTTTTTTTTCAGTGAAACTAATGACAAACAAAATTTAAAACTTTAGGTATGCACTACTTCAATGTCTGCCTGATGATATTTTCACTGTAGTACACATGTAGATGCAGATGTCTTTTGATAAATATAAATCAAACACTGTCAGTTTAAATAGGATTAATTTAAATCTTCTGTTGATGAAGACTTGTTTTTATAACATTCCTCTGTTTATTAATGTTCTTTGGAAACATATAAATTCTATTCCCCCCCCCTTATAAAAATTCTGTGACTTCTGCATTCTATTTTGCAGGCTTTGTTTGTGATCATTTATTAAGACATTCCAAATGCTTTAGTACAATTATTTGTTATAAATAAATAAGTACTGTTATCAGAATTTTTCACGCACTTTGTCATATACAAGCAAACAGGATTTTTTTTAAACAATCATTACATCTGACAATAAACTTTACAAGTAGCACTTACAACCTATTAGCACATTATTGGCCACATTTTTGAACAACCACACACATTCACTTGAACTAAAATTTGATGCTATTTATGCTTGGCAGTTCAATTGATTAGCAGCAACATCGTCAAATTGGCAACATTACGAGAGTGCAGACATACCTTACACAGATCTACAACATCTACGGAAAAAACGTGTTCAGTGTGACCGAGTGAAATACAAAAATAATTCTGCTTTTATAGACTAATGGGACGTTGCAAGAAACATGCAATTGATCGCAAGTCAATTTTAGGACCACAAATCAATTGAAAGTCATGCATTTCATTGCAAATTTACAATTGATTGATGGTCTGCTTCCTGTATCAACAAGTACAAGTATAAATTGATTTCCTTTTGTTTAAATTGATCCATCACTTGTAGATCTGCATCTGAAATTTGCAATCGATTAAAACAGTTTTCTTGCAACAACCCCAAAACAATCATTTACATGATCAAAGTAGTCTGTTCTTCAATACTAGCCTACAACTTTGTTATTAAAGCCAACCAACTGTGACCCGGGGGGTCACTTAGTAGAGATGTATAATACGTATGTGCCACGGTCAAGACCCCCATTTTCAGCCTAAATTTCCGTTCCAGAGCATCACCAATTTAGAAAGCCACAGAAATTCCTATTTTTTCCCAGTTCCGAAGACCCTCAAATTTTTGTTTTTTAGGACAGTGCCCGCTCATGCTCAGCGCAGCACAGTGGCAAATAGCCATTGACTGCATTCGCGACAACAGTGAAAGCTCTGCAGAGCGAAACGGAGGCAGCTGATTGGTTCATCGCGCAGAAACGTCATGACCAATTTCACTCAAATTCATCTAACATTCCAAAACATAGAATTTATGCCGTTCCAGAGTATTACATATAGCAATCATTGATGCAAGAGCAGTTCCGGAAACCCCAATTCTAAGACCAACGTTTAGGTCCAAAGCTCCTGATTCTCGTTTTTTTGGTGCAGCACATAGGTATCATTTCATAATTTGAGTACCCCCCCCCCCGAACTGTGACATGCCTGAAAAAGACAGCCTACATGTATGTAAGAACAAATGAAATATTAAAAAACCATGTGCAAGCTGGAGAACAAAGCAACATGGCTTTATTTTGATTTTCTTTATTGATATTTCTTAAAATTCAAAATTGTAAGCTGTGCACACCATAATTGGTAGACTAGCTTAGTAATATAGGAGCGCCTTGAGCACCTAGCAAGGTGGATACGTGCGCTATGCAAATCCTATATTATTAATTAACCGGTCTGGATGGTGCACATTTGAGCCTGATTTTAGTTAAAATTTGTTTTAAGATAGATAATGATAAATTTTGCTGCCCCTGAATATGGCCATGCTAGCAAGCAGTGTACGAATGTCAACAACCGGTGCCAAGACACAATCAATTCTAATTTGGGTCTTTCATGGTCCACAGATATATGAAAGTGAGGTGGGGGGGGGGCATGCAAAAAATCACAATTACATGGAGATTTTTACAATTTGAAGACTTAAAGTGAAAAAGGTGGGGGACTGAAGTCCCCTGCTGTTGTCTAATCAGAGCTGACCCCTTATGCACATTTATTATATGTTTGCACTCACAGAAATTCCGCATTCACAGCTACACACAAATGCATGCATTGGATGCAACTGAAAATGGCAGTGATCCGAATTTTGGGGCATCTCGTGTATGCTTTCCACCACATAAAACATCTGGCATTGCCCATTCATGTACCTTTCTAGTCGTCTCATAGACTCATTGGGTATGCTTTTAAGCTGGTCGGGCCAATTTATTTACAACTTTGACGTCGCCCCTGACCACATTCGCCACTTAGACGACCATTCTGGAATATTATGTCATTGTACGCCATTTCAATCATCTACAAAAATGAATTGGTTGATTATTATCCAGCTATGTTTTCACAAAACAGTTGTGATTACAACATGGATGGTACATAAATGAGAGAGTGGATGTCATACAATCACCATAACGACTATTCATATTGAATTTCATTATATGAACTGCAGAATATTTCCATTTGTTCAGATTTGATAATAATAAACATCTTCATTGAAATCGTAATAGATTACAACATTGGCACTTCAACATGTGTACGGATAAATCCAATTTTGTTTCACATTATAACAAAGAAATGAAAATATTCCATGTTTCAATATAATAAAATATAAAATAGATAGCGAGTGGGTGACGTCTTCCGCTTCCTCATTTGCATACAGACCAGGATGTGCATATAACTGTTTGTGAAATTGTGTGAAACTAGAAAAATCATAATAAATTCTTATTTTACATCCATTTTAGACCAAATTTTCAGCACTATACTTCTTTGATTTTTCACTTTTTTAAAATCAACTATTTGTTGTGGGTAGACTTCACCTATAACGCCATAGCCTATTCAGCACTGATTCTCCCCTCCACAGCAAATTTTGAGCTTTTTTGACATTTTTTATGTGAATAAAACATGCAGCACAAATTTTCCTTTAGTTATACTGAATGAAAATTAAAAAATTGATATTGCGCTACAAAAGTTATTGTCATTGTTTTCTGTAAAGTACTAAATATTCAAATGATTTTCTTAGCTACTGACTTGTTCGTACAGGGGTCCCTACACTATCTAAAAACCTGAGTTGGATCGGATGATGGCGGCGGGTTTCCATGGCAACCATGTGCTAGCTTAGGACTGGCTTCTTCTTCACTTCCAGAACATCTGTGTAGGATAAAGCAGAGCAGAATTGCAATTTTGATGGATATTCAGAGAGCTTTTTTTATTAAAAATACTTTTAGTCTGTTAAGAAAAAAAAAGGAAACCTTGATTCACATTTTTGTTTTCTTCATAGGCAAATGAATGAAGATATTTCATTTACATCATCATTGAGTTCAATTATTCATCTATATTTTAATACCTAATATACGATGATCACTTACACATTGATGGACAAGAAGAATTAGAAATTCAAATGTAAAAACCAGGTTGTACAGAAAAATTGAAAAAATTTGGAAAAATTAAAAATAATATTACATTAGTCAAAATAAATGACAAAGGATTAACTCTTCCCCCCAAAAAAATGCTATTTGCCTTCTTAAAACAGTGATTTTGTAATATTTATTGCGCTGCTATGTTAGAGTTTGAAATGATTAGCTTAAACTAAATGACTGAACATTATTCAGGAATGGCATCACATATATTTACTCCACTTGGAATGGTATCAATTTTTCAGTATATATTCTTTTTAACCTATTATTAATTAGACTTACCAGCTATTATCCTTTGCTATGGTAGATTAAGATACGCTAGGTGGACATCACTTGGACTTACCTGCTATTATGCTATGCCATGGTAGATTATGATACGTTAGGTGGACATCACTTGGACTTACCTGCTATGATCCTATGCCATGGTAGATTAAGATACGTTAGGTGGACATCACTTGGACTTACCTGCTATTATCCTATGCCATGGTAGATTAAGATACGTTAGGTGGACATCACTTGGACTTACCTGCTATTATGCTATGCCATGGTAGATTATGATACGTTAGGTGGACATTACTTGAATTTACCTGCTATTATCCTATCCCATGGTAGATTAAGATACGTTAGGTGCACATCACTTGGACTTACCTGCTATTATCCTATGCCATGGTAGATTAAGATACGTTAGGTGGACATCACTTGGACTTACCTGCTATTATGCTATGCCATGGTAGATTAAGATACGTTAGGTGGACATCACTTGGACTTACCTGCTATTATGCTATGCCATGGTAGATTAAGATACGTTAGGTGGACATTACTTGAATTTACCTGCTATTATCCTATGCCATGGTAGATTAAGATACGTTAGGTGGACATCACTTGGACTTACCTGCTATTATCCTATGCCATGGTAGATTAAGATACGTTAGGTGGACATCACTTGGACTTACCTGCTATTATGCTATGCCATGGTAGATTAAGATACGTTAGGTGGACATTACTTGGACTTACCTGCTATGATCCTATGCCATGGTAGATTAAGATACGTTAGGTGGACATCACTTGGACTTACCTGCTATTATCCTATGCCATGGTAGATTAAGATACGTTAGGTGGACATTACTTGGACTTACCAGCTATTATCCTATGCCATGGTAGATTAAGATACGTTAGGTGGACATCACTTGGACTTACCTGCTATTATCCTATCCCATGGTAGATTAAGATACGCTAGGTGGACATCACTTGGACTTACCTGCTATTATGCTATGCCATGGTAGATTATGATACGTTAGGTGGACATCACTTGGACTTACCTGCTATGATCCTATGCCATGGTAGATTAAGATACGTTAGGTGGACATTAATTGGACTTACCTGCTATGATCCTATGCCATGGTAGATTAAGATACGTTAGGTGGACATCACTTGGACTTACCTGCTATGATCCTATGCCATGGTAGATTAAGATACGTTAGGTGGACATCACTTGGACTTACCTGCTATTATCCTATGCCATGGTAGATTAAGATACGTTAGGTGGACATCACTTGGACTTACCTGCTATGATCCTATGCCATGGTAGATTAAGATACGTTAGGTGGACATCACTTGGACTTACCTGCTATTATCCTATGCCATGGTAGTTTAAGATACGTTAGGTGGACATCACTTGGACTTACCTGCTATGATCCTATGCCATGGTAGATTAAGATACGTTAGGTGGACATCACTTGGACTTACCTGCTATTATCCTATGCCATGGTAGATTAAGATACGTTAGGTGGACATCACTTGGACTTACCTGCTATTATCCTATGCCATGGTAGATTAAGATACGTTAGGTGGACATCACTTGGACTTACCTGCTATTATCCCATGCCATGATAGATTATGATACGTTAGGTGGACATCACTTGGACTTACCTGCTATGATCCTATGCCATGGTAGATTAAGATACGTTAGGTGGACATCACTTGGACTTACCTGCTATTATCCTATGCCATGGTAGATTAAGATACGTTAGGTGGACATCACTTGGACTTACCTGCTATTATCCTATGCCATGGTAGATTAAGATACGTTAGGTGGACATCACTTGGACTTACCTGCTATTATCCCATGCCATGATAGATTATGATACGTTAGGTGGACATCACTTGGACTTACCTGCTATTATCCCATGCCATGATAGATTAAGATACGTTAGGTGGACATCACTTGGACTTACCTGCTATTATGCTATGCCATGGTAGATTATGATACGTTAGGTGGACATCACTTGGACTTACCTGCTATTATCCCATGCCATGATAGATTAAGATACGTTAAGTGGACATCACTTGGACTTACCTGCTATTATGCTATGCCATGGTAGATTATGATACGTTAGGTGGACATCACTTGGACTTACCTGCTATTATCCTATGCCATGGTAGATTAAGATACGTTAGGTGGACATCACTTGGACTTACCTGCTATTATCCTATGCCATGGTAGATTATGATACGTTAGGTGGACATCACTTGGACTTACCTGCTATGATCCTATGCCATGGTAGATTAAGATACGTTAGGTGGACATTACTTGGACTTACCTGCTATGATCCTATGCCATGGTAGATTAAGATACGTTAGGTGGACATCACTTGGACTTACCTGCTATTATCCTATGCCATGGTAGATTAAGATACGTTAGGTGGACATCACTTGGACTTACCTGCTATTATCCTATGCCATGGTAGATTAAGATACGTTAGGTGGACATTACTTGGACTTACCTGCTATTATCCTATGCCATGGTAGATTAAGATACGTTAGGTGGACATCACTTGGACTTACCTGCTATTATCCTATGCCATGGTAGATTAAGATACGTTAGGTGGACATCACTTGGACTTACCTGCTATGATCCTATGCCATGGTAGATTAAGATACGTTAGGTGGACATCACTTGGACTTACCTGCTATTATGCTATGCCATGGTAGATTATGATACGTTAGGTGGACATCACTTGGACTTACCTGCTATGATCCTATGCCATGGTAGATTAAGATACGTTAGGTGGACATCACTTGGACTTACCTGCTATTATCCTATGCCATGGTAGATTAAGATACGTTAGGTGGACATCACTTGGACTTACCTGCTATTATCCTATGCCATGGTAGATTAAGATACGTTAGGTGGACATCACTTGGACTTACCTGCTATTATCCTATCCCATGGTAGATTAAGATACGTTAGGTGGACATCACTTGGACTTACCTGCTATTATCCTATGCCATGGTAGATTAAGATACGTTAGGTGGACATCACTTGGACTTACCTGCTATTATCCTATCCCATGGTAGATTAAGATACGTTAGGTGGACATCACTTGGACTTACCTGCTATTATCCTATGCCATGGTAGATTAAGATACGCTAGGTGGACATCACTTGGACTTACCTGCTATTATCCTATGCCATGGTAGATTATGATACGTTAGGTGGACATCACTTGGACTTACCTGCTATTATCCTATGCCATGGTAGATTAAGATACGTTAGGTGGACATTACTTGAATTTACCTGCTATTATCCTATCCCATGGTAGATTAAGATACGTTAGGTGGACATCACTTGGACTTACCTGCTATTATCCTATGCCATGGTAGATTAAGATACGTTAGGTGGACATCACTTGGACTTACCTGCTATTATCCTATGCCATGGTAGATTAAGATACGTTAGGTGGACATCACTTGGACTTACCTGCTATTATCCTATGCCATGGTAGATTAAGATACGTTAGGTGGACATCACTTGGACTTACCTGCTATTATCCTATGCCATGGTAGATTAAGATACGTTAGGTGGACATCACTTGGACTTACCTGCTATTATCCTATGCCATGGTAGATTAAGATACGTTAGGTGGACATCACTTGGACTTACCTGCTATTATCCTATGCCATGGTAGATTAAGATACGTTAGGTGGACATTACTTGGACTTACCTGCTATTATCCTATGCCATGGTAGATTAAGATACGTTAGGTGGACATTACTTGAATTTACCTGCTATTATCCTATCCCATGGTAGATTAAGATACGTTAGGTGGACATCACTTGGACTTACCTGCTATTATGCTATGCCATGGTAGATTATGATACGTTAGGTGGACATCACTTGGACTTACCTGCTATGATCCTATGCCATGGTAGATTAAGATACGTTAGGTGGACATCACTTGGACTTACCTGCTATTATCCTATGCCATGGTAGATTAAGATACGTTAGGTGGACATCACTTGGACTTACCTGCTATTATCCTATCCCATGGTAGATTAAGATACGTTAAGTGGACATCACTTGAACTTACCTGCTATGATCCTATGCCATGGTAGATTAAGATACGTTAGGTGGACATCACTTGGACTTACCTGCTATGATCCTATGCCATGGTAGATTAAGATACGTTAGGTGGACATTACTTGAATTTACCAGCT
The DNA here is from genome assembly GCF_037042905.1 of Lytechinus pictus. Classification (NCBI taxonomy): domain Eukaryota; kingdom Metazoa; phylum Echinodermata; class Echinoidea; order Temnopleuroida; family Toxopneustidae; genus Lytechinus; species Lytechinus pictus. Next base: position 20,987,538 of record NC_087253.1, on the reverse strand, counting down.
ATTATCCTATCCCATGGTAGATTAAGATACGTTAGGTGGACATTACTTGGACTTACCAGCTATTATCCTATGCCATGGAAGATTAAGATACGTTAGGTGGACATTAATTGGACTTACCTGCTATGATCCTATGCCATGGTAGATTAAGATACGTTAGGTGGACATCACTTGGACTTACCTGCTATGATCCTATGCCATGGTAGATTAAGATACGTTAGGTGGACATCACTTGGACTTACCTGCTATGATCCTATGCCATGGTAGATTAAGATACGTTAGGTGGACATCACTTGGACTTACCTGCTATTATCCTATGCCATGATAGATTAAGATACGTTAGGTGGACATTACTTGGACTTACCAGCTATTATCCTATGCCATGGAAGATTAAGATACGTTAGGTGGACATTAATTGGACTTACCTGCTATGATCCTATGCCATGGTAGATTAAGATACGTTAGGTGGACATCACTTGGACTTACCTGCTATGATCCTATGCCATGGTAGATTAAGATACGTTAGGTGGACATCACTTGGACTTACCAGCTATTATCCTATCCCATGGTAGATTAAGATACGTTAGGTGGACATTACTTGAATTTACCTGCTATTATCCTATCCCATGGTAGATTAAGATACGTTAGGTGGACATCACTTGGACTTACCAGCTATTATCCTATCCCATGGTAGATTAAGATACGTTAGGTGGACATTACTTGAATTTACCTGCTATTATCCTATCCCATGGTAGATTATGATACGTTAGGTGGACATCACTTGGACTTACCTGCTATGATCCTATGCCATGGTAGATTAAGATACGTTAGGTGGACATCACTTGGACTTACCTGCTATTATCCTATGCCATGATAGATTAAGATACGTTAGGTGGACATTACTTGGACTTACCAGCTATTATCCTATGCCATGGAAGATTAAGATACGTTAGGTGGACATTAATTGGACTTACCTGCTATGATCCTATGCCATGGTAGATTAAGATACGTTAGGTGGACATCACTTGGACTTACCTGCTATTATGCTATGCCATGGTAGATTATGATACGTTAGGTGGACATCACTTGGACTTACCTGCTATGATCCTATGCCATGGTAGATTAAGATACGTTAGGTGGACATCACTTGGACTTACCTGCTATTATCCTATGCCATGATAGATTAAGATACGTTAGGTGGACATTACTTGGACTTACCAGCTATTATCCTATGCCATGGAAGATTAAGATACGTTAGGTGGACATTAATTGGACTTACCTGCTATGATCCTATGCCATGGTAGATTAAGATACGTTAGGTGGACATCACTTGGACTTACCTGCTATTATGCTATGCCATGGTAGATTATGATACGTTAGGTGGACATCACTTGGACTTACCTGCTATGATCCTATGCCATGGTAGATTAAGATACGTTAGGTGGACATCACTTGGACTTACCTGCTATTATCCTATGCCATGATAGATTAAGATACGTTAGGTGGACATTACTTGGACTTACCAGCTATTATCCTATGCCATGGAAGATTAAGATACGTTAGGTGGACATTAATTGGACTTACCTGCTATGATCCTATGCCATGGTAGATTAAGATACGTTAGGTGGACATCACTTGGACTTACCTGCTATGATCCTATGCCATGGTAGATTAAGATACGTTAGGTGGACATCACTTGGACTTACCTGCTATGATCCTATGCCATGGTAGATTAAGATACGTTAGGTGGACATCACTTGGACTTACCTGCTATTATCCTATCCCATGGTAGATTAAGATACGTTAGGTGGACATCACTTGGACTTACCAGCTATTATCCTATCCCATGGTAGATTAAGATACGTTAGGTGGACATTACTTGAATTTACCTGCTATTATCCTATCCCATGGTAGATTAAGATACGTTAGGTGGACATTACTTGAATTTACCAGCTATTATCCTATCCCATGGTAGATTAAGATACGTTAAGTGGACATCACTTGGACTTACCTGCTATTATGCTATGCCATGGTAGATTAAGATACGTTAAGTGGACATCACTTGGACTTACCTGCTATTATCCCATGCCATGATAGATTAAGATACGTTAGGTGGACATCACTTGGACTTACCAGCTATTATCCTATCCCATGGTAGATTAAGATACGTTAGGTGGACATCACTTGGACTTACCAGCTATTATCCTATCCCATGGTAGATTAAGATACGTTAGGTGGACATTACTTGAATTTACCTGCTATTATCCTATCCCATGGTAGATTAAGATACGTTAGGTGGACATCACTTGGACTTACCAGCTATTATCCTATCCCATGGTAGATTAAGATACGTTAGGTGGACATTACTTGAATTTACCTGCTATTATCCTATGCCATGGTAGATTAAGATACGTTAGGTGGACATCACTTGGACTTACCAGCTATTATCCTATCCCATGGTAGATTAAGATACGTTAGGTGGACATTACTTGAATTTACCTGCTATTATCCTATCCCATGGTAGATTAAGATACGTTAGGTGGACATCACTTGGACTTACCAGCTATTATCCTATCCCATGGTAGATTAAGATACGTTAGGTGGACATTACTTGAATTTACCTGCTATTATCCTATCCCATGGTAGATTAAGATACGTTAGGTGGACATCACTTGGACTTACCAGCTATTATCCTATCCCATGGTAGATTAAGATACGTTAGGTGGACATTACTTGAATTTACCTGCTATTATCCTATCCCATGGTAGATTAAGATACGTTAGGTGGACATTACTTGAATTTACCTGCTATTATCCTATCCCATGGTAGATTAAGATACGTTAGGTGGACATTACTTGAATTTACCTGCTATTATCCTATCCCATGGTAGATTAAGATACGTTAGGTGCACATCACTTGGACTTACCTGCTATTATCCTATGCCATGGAAGATTAAGATACGTTAGGTGGACATCACTTGGACTTACCTGCTATTATCCTATGCCATGGTAGATTAAGATACGTTAGGTGGACATTACTTGAATTTACCTGCTATTATCCTATCCCATGGTAGATTAAGATACGTTAGGTGCACATCACTTGGACTTACCTGCTATTATCCTATGCCATGGAAGATTAAGATACGTTAGGTGGACATCACTTGGACTTACCTGCTATTATCCTATGCCATGGTAGATTAAGATACGTTAGGTGGACATTACTTGAATTTACCTGCTATTATCCTATCCCATGGTAGATTAAGATACGTTAGGTGGACATTACTTGAACTTACCTGCTATTATCCTATCCCATGGTAGATTAAGATACGTTAGGTGGACATTACTTGAATTTACCTGCTATTATCCTATGCCATGGTAGATTAAGATACGTTAGGTGGACATCACTTGGACTTACCTGCTATTATCCTGTGCCATGGTAGATTAAGATACGTTAGGTGGACATTACTTGAATTTACCTGCTATTATCCTATCCCATGGTAGATTAAGATACGTTAGGTGCACATCACTTGGACTTACCTGCTATTATCCTATGCCATGGAAGATTAAGATACGTTAGGTGGACATCACTTGGACTTACCTGCTATTATCCTATGCCATGGTAGATTAAGATACGTTAGGTGGACATTACTTGAATTTACCTGCTATTATCCTATCCCATGGTAGATTAAGATACGTTAGGTGGACATCACTTGGACTTACCTGCTATTATCCTATCCCATGGTAGATTAAGATACGTTAGGTGGACATTACTTGAATTTACCTGCTATTATCCTATCCCATGGTAGATTAAGATACGTTAGGTGCACATCACTTGGACTTACCTGCTATTATCCTATGCCATGGAAGATTAAGATACGTTAGGTGGACATCACTTGGACTTACCTGCTATTATCCTATGCCATGGTAGATTAAGATACGTTAGGTGGACATTACTTGAATTTACCTGCTATTATCCTATCCCATGGTAGATTAAGATACGTTAGGTGGACATCACTTGGACTTACCAGCTATTATCCTATCCCATGGTAGATTAAGATACGTTAGGTGGACATTACTTGAATTTACCTGCTATTATCCTATGCCATGGTAGATTAAGATACGTTAGGTGGACATCACTTGGACTTACCTGCTATTATCCTGTGCCATGGTAGAGTAACGTATGTTAGGTGGACGTTGAGGGCGGGTACCTGAGTGCTCCGCATGGTAAGTCGTAACAGAGCATCCGACGTCCGCCTCATCCAACGTCTACTCCAACTGCTTGGTGGTCCCTCATCTTGATCAGAAAACAGAAAAAATGTTATTGGAAATGTATACCTGTAGTTGTGGGATAGACTATCATTGTAAGCTTGTTGTTCATACTAAAACAATCCACTACAAAGCAATGCTCTTCAAATGACCTCAGTCATAGTAGATGCTCAGAGGATAAGTCTTTAGACTTTGATCCATAAGGTCAGAGGTTCAAATTGCTAATAAGCTAAATAAGCTGTCTGTTATGGGATGCAATTCTACTATTAGCCGATCGAAAGTCTGAATTTCAGTAACTTATTATAGTTGTATTTCAGACCAAGTTCTTATGGCACCATGGACATTAGACTTAATGAGAATAAGACCTCGTCGGTATCAGACCAAGTTAAGTGTATATCAAACAGAAAATAGACCTAATTGATAGTAGTCCAAATGGGTTTAGCTTATTTGGAATTAGACTGAGAAGTAGACCAAATACCTGTAGACCAAGTGGATATAAACTTCTTTTCTACGGGAGATTTCAACTCAGCCAACCAAACAATAGTATCCCAGAATCTTATAACAACTTCCAGAGGCCCGTAACACAAAGGATAGCAATGATCATAGAACATTTTTCTACGACTGATTGCATTGACTCAATCAGTCCTGAAAATCGAGTGTGTGATCAATCGCTAACCTTTGTGTTACGGGACCCTGGTCCATCGGAAAGAACTGTAATCCTTCTGTCCTCTGGATTCTTGCTTACAACCATTCATGTTTTCTTTAATAGCGATTAGGTTGAAAATAAGGTGACAAGACATTTACTCCTGCCACAATTGCTCCAGGCTTAATTTCGTCTAAGATGTAGGGTTAGGGTTGCAATAGGGTCTTATGTTAGGTTTAGGGTAGGGTATAGTGTTAAACCCAGAGTTAAAGATGGTCATTCGAGTAGGTTTATTTCCAATTCATCTAATGCCAATTCGTCCAATGCTAACTTGTCTACTATCATTTGGTCTATCATCAGTTCGTCTACTCACCACATGGTCTACTTTCATTTAGTCTAATGCCATTCCGTCTCATAACCACTTGGTCCAATAGCCATTTAGTCCATATACCATTTGGTCTAGACGATAGGGTGATTAGACGAAGTGATGATTGGACCAAACGGTTGTTAGACGAAATGTTGATGGACGGAATGGCATTAGACTAAATGAAGGTAGACCTTGTGGTGAGTGGACCAGTTGGCAGTAGACGAATTGGTAATTTACCATTCGATTAGTGTATGGAATTTAGAGCGGAGTGATTTTCAATGGAGCAAACGTCATAGAACCAAAACACAACCACTATTATCATAACATGTGACCTGATGAGAGCATTACGAAACAAGGTACATGTAATGTACCTTCTGACTGGCAGGCTGCTTCCTCATCCTTCCCGTTGGTCAACGTTGACAAGGTTTCGCTGTCCGACTGTGATTTGCGTAATCCTTTATGGATCGGTGAACCTATTACCACGTCCCGAGGTATGCTTGATGATGAAGTAGAGGGCTGTATGCACATAACAAAAATAACTGCAAGTTATTTATTGACATTATTTTGGGCCTGTTTTAGAATTGACTTTTCCTGAGAGTAGTCTCTAAAACCAGTACTGTAACATTTAATACTAATAATAGTATGCAACATTGATATAGCACGTTTCTCAGTGCTGCATACTATTACCCCGGCTTTGGTACTGCTACCCTGATCGGACGCTCAAGCATTCAAGGAATTCCTCCCTACCGGGTACCCATTTACCACACCTGGGTGTAGTTCATGTCATTTCTTACGAACCATTATCCTATCTCCACATCCAGTTTCGTTCCCATGACCAGTACCGATCTCTTGGATGATTTCCTAGTGTGACAGGCAAAGAAGAGAAGCAAATGACTCCCTGCAATTTCATAGCGGTCATGATATTCATCTTATTGGAGCCTTTTCTCATTTTGGGGGCCAACAAATTCGAGTAAATTTCTTGCCAAGGAAACCCTATTCTCTGTCTAAATAAAATCCTAATACAATGGAAAAATATTCCCCCCCCCCCCCCCGTTATAAAATCCTAAATCTGCTATTGACAGCGATAAGGATTTGCAAAAGTGGTTATGATTAATAGCAACAGCAAATACATTAAGTGTAAAATTAGCCTGAGTCTGTCAAATTAATTATTATATTTTTATGACTACTTAGTGCAATCAATCAGTCCTGGTGGGTGTTCCATAAAGCTGTTCGTAAAGTTACGCAAGACTTTACGCACAACTGTGGACCTTTCTTGTGCCACACTATCCCTATGTACAGAGATGCCAACCTCCAAAAAGCAAAAACAGTATTCTGAGAGGAAAAAAACAGTATTTTGATTTTAAAAAAGTATTTTGTAAAATATAACGAAGCAAAACGACCAAACCGTGGCACAAAATAAAACAAGTGGAATGCCTCTGGCCATCTCACCTGCATCACGCGATTCAATATAGCAGCAGTGCTGATTTTGAAAACTACTATAACTCGCACAAGATGTTCAGTGATACTTGGTTACTCGTATTTCCACGTTTTATGAATTAGACCAATAGACTTATAGAGATATGATGGCAATTCAACAAATACCCCCAACGTGGCCAAAGTTCTTTGACCTTACATGACCTTTGACCTTGTTCATGTGACCTGAAACTCGCACAGGATGTTCAGTGATACTTGATTACTCTTATGTCCAAGTTTTATGAACTAGACCAACACACTTTCAAATTTATGGCTGTAATTCAACAAATACCCCAATTTGGCCAAAGTTCATTGACCCTAAATGACCTTTGACCTTGATCATGTGACCTGAAACTTGCACAGGATGTTCAGTAATACTTGATTACTATTATGTCCAAGTTTCATGAATCAGATCCATAAACTTTCAAAGTTATGATGGTAATTCAACAGATACCCCCAATTCGGCCAAAGTTCATTGACCCTAAATGACCTTTGACCTTGGTCATGTGTCGTGAAACTCATGCAGGATGTTCAGTGATACTTGATTAACCTTATGTATAAGTTTCATGAACTAGGTCCATATATTTTCTAATTTATGATGACATTTCAAAAACTTAACCTTAGGTTAAGATTTTGATGTTGATTCCCCCAACATGGTCTAAGTTCATTGACCCTAAATGACCTTTGACCTTGGTCATGTGACATGAAACTCAGGCAGGATGTTCAGTAATACTTGATTAACCTTATGGCCAAGTTTCATGAACTAGGTCCATATACTTTCTAAGTTATGCTGTCATTTCAAAAACTTAACCTCAGGTTAAGATTTGGTGTTGACGCCGCCGCCGCCGCCGCCGTCGGAAAAGCGGCGCCTATAGTCTCACTCTGCTATGCAGGTGAGACAAAAAGGGAATCACTGAAAATAATTATAAAAGAAACAAAGAAAAAATGAATTAAAGAAAATGAAGGAAAAAAGAAAGAAAGTTAGAATAAAAGAAGGATGAAAGAAATAATAAAGGAAAGAAGAAAGGTTTCCTTCATTCTTTGAAATAAATAAAACAGAAAAAAGGAAAGAAATAGAAAGGAAGGGACGATGAATGAATGTTTGAACGAAAAAAAGGAAAAGAAAAAACATGGAGGATGAATGAAGGAATGAAATTTTTTTTCATTCCTTGAGAAAAAGAAAGAAGAAAACAGGAAGGGAGGGAGAAAGGAAGGAAGGGAATAGCAAAAAGGAAAAAGAATGAAATAAAGGATGAAAGAGAGGAAGGAAAGAATAAAAAAGAAAGAAAATAATAGGAGAGAAAGAAAAAAAAAGGGAGAGGAAGGGAAAAGGATGCAAAGACAATTTTAAGAAATGAAAGAATGAAAGAAAAAAAAAGAAAGAAAAAAAGGAAAGTAAGAGAAAGAAAGAAAAACAATGAGGGACATGTAAAGAAGGAAAGAATGAAGAAAATAAATGAACACAGAAAAAAGGAAGGAAATCTAGGAAATAATAAGAAATAAATATAGATGGAATGGAAAAGGAAATTTAGAAAAGATAGGATGGAGAAAGAAGGAATGGAAAAAGAAAGAGAAAGAGACAAAATCAGGAAGGAAGATAAGAAAGAATAAGGGAAAGGAAAAGAAAAGGAAGGAAAGAATGAATGAAGCGAAAGAGAGAGTGAAAGCAAGAAAAGAATGAAAGAAAAGAAGAAAGAGGGAATGACAGAAAGAATGAAAAGAGAAGAGGAGAGGAAGGGAAGGGAACAAAAAAAAAATAAGGAAAGAAAGGAGAAAGGAAATAAAAGGAAAATAAGAAAAGGAAGGAAGGGAAGAACAAAAAATGAACAGAGAGAGAGAAAGGATCATGAAAGAAAGCTAGGAGAGATTTGAAATAATATAGAACAAAAAAGCAAGCAGGAAGGATAGAAGAAAGGATGAAGAAAAAAAGATAGAAAAGAAAGAAAATGAACGAAAGAAAGCAATAAAGAAAGAAATGAAGAAAGAATTAAAGAGGAAAAAAAATTCAAGCTTCAAGCAAACAAAACAAATGTAATCATCTAACAAAAATCTTACTGATATTTGTCTTTTTTATAATATATTTAAAAATTGTTAGAAAACTAAAATGTTTGAGAAACGAATAAAATTTCAAAGTGAAACATTGTCAAACCTTAATAAAATGAACATCGCGGCATCGCACCATCTCTCTTCCCATTGTCTTGTCTTCTTGTTATCGGTGCGAACACGATAAGACTCAATTTCACTCCTACGACTACATCACCAAATCATTAATCTGAGGATCCATATAATTATATGTAATTATAAAAATGTCCTGCCGACTTTGTGATTATTTTGTTGGAAAAACTATTAATCATGTGAGATTGTTCACTTTGATTCAGAGTTTGCAAATCTCCTCCGATCACGCAAGCCTGCCACACACCACACAGGCAGGCAGGCCAAGCCACGTGCGGCAGCTAGTACATGTACACTGTATGCTAACTTTGCGTGTGTGTGTGTGTCTGTGTGTAGATCCCACAAAATCACGGAAAATGGCTTGCAGTTTGAATTGATCTGAGCTAGTTTTTAACTTTGTTTTTTTCTCTCTCTCTTCTGTATTTTTGCTTGTGAAATATGGGAGAAATTTGTAAACTTTAATCTTACACTGAGAAAGGGCATGACCAGTTTTGAAAAGGGCACGTCGGCCAGGTAGAAAAAAAGGGCACAGCCTTTTTGGCCGTGAATTGATCACTTTTTGTAAAGGCATCACGGCCAGTTATAGAGGCATCGACGGCCTGGCCGTCGATTAATTTTATGGTATACCTTAATTTATGCCCTGCACAAAGCACCACCACATTGGGGATTTTTTATGCATAATTCTTTACCGCACTACCTATCGTAATGCACACTCACCTTAAACACCCAGCTAGCTAAACACAATGCATATTGTACACGATCGAAATCTTAAGAAAACGTATTTTACAAAGAAAAAAAGTAACTCCGTATTTTGGGTGAAAAAACGTAACAAATACGGCAAAAATGTAACGGTTGGCATCTTTGTATGTAGCTCACTTAGCACCTAAGATCATGTTCCAGTCGTGCGTAAAGTTGTACGTAACTTTACAAACAGCTTTATGAAACACCCACCTGCAATCGATCATTAATCTCTGTGTTACAAGGCCAAGAAAATGACTACACTGACCAGGGGAGCATTTCACAAAAACAATTGTCAGTGATTTACACCGAAAGAAGTTACAAGGTTATGCCGTTCATGAAACACTTCCTAGAAAATGAATCTTGAATATTATAAATCTACCTACCCCATCATTTGTCGAATCAAAACTCTCGGACGCTGAATGCACATCTTCGGTGCTACTTTCCACCGATGAAGACCAACTAGCCCGACTGACGGCAACTTCCGCAAACCCCTTCCCCTCGGGCCCTCTCATCCGTATGAACTCAACTCGCCCTCGACCTCCTTGGAAAAACCCCAGCGACACTTTGCTCGCAACCTTTGAAGATACACTAGCCTGAGATTAAAGTATGAAAAAAACAATGTAAACAAACACAAGACAAATACAAAGAGTCTGGTTTCAAATATTCAACATTCATCTTTCAAACTTATTAAAAAGAAAAAAAAAAAAGTTTATTTTCACACCATGTATTTCCATATGCATCTGTGGAAAAGTGGTAAATTGAAAATAATTTTCCCATGGTTGCTCTTAAAATAGGCATAAAAACTTTTGTTCAAAGACATATATAAGGAGGCGCGATAGCTCAGTCGGTAGAGCGGGGGACTCGTATTCCAGTGACCCGGGTTCGATTCCCACTTGGTGCGCTAGTGCCCTTTGGTAAGGCATTAATCCTCAGTACCAGGTCCTTCGGAGGGGACCTTAAGCCGTCGGTCCTCTGGTTGCTTGCTTACAAGCATTCATGCTTTCTTAGCAATCAGGTAAAAAAAAAAAAAATCACCACCACATGAACATGTACCTATATAGTACGATCAATACACAGTATACTTCAATTTTCCACATTAGGTAGACTGTGTGCAGTGCTGTTAGGAACCTTCAGTAGTTCTTCAGATCTATGTACACTGATAATTTAGACACTAGTGTATTATGGGATTTTATGAAGAGAGTCATAACATATGTCTCTTTGCAGACTTGATCATGTGATACATAATCTTTAGTCACCTGATACACAGACACTGATCATCTGATCACCTTGAGCCAAGAGCTTCGTGATGTACCCATCACCGAAAAACACATGTGATCATGTGATATATATTTTCTGGTCACCTGATACATGCACACTGATCACCTGATACTTACTCTATTATCATAGACCTTCTTTAAAGCTTCATGACGTACTGATCCAAGGAAGACTACGCTGCGGAATGGACCTTGTTTCTCGCTTGCTACCAGTTCCACACAGAACATCTGGCCTTCTTGGACGGTGAAATCACCAAAGATCTTTCAGGAGACAGAAAAGACCAATTATTCATTTATATTTTAAATCAAATCAATAAAGTTGGGAAGTATTCACCATATTCATGAATAAATTCTCTTGTAAAGAGATATCATAATAATAGCTGGACTTATAAAGTGCTTTTTGCTGAGGATACAAAGCACTGCTATTATTATCCTGGATTTAGCTGTGCTGCCATTATAGGCGCTGAAGCATTCAAGCAATTTCTTCCTACCGGGGACCCATTCAACTCACCTGGGTTTAGTGCAGCACAATGTGGGTAAATTTCTTGCTGAAGGAAAACACGCCATGGCTGGGAATCGAACCCACATCCCTCAGATTGAAAAAGAGTCATAACCACTAGACCACAACGAGACTATAAAACGTGATTGCACGATTGACTGTTGACAAATCCTTACCAAAGATATTTAGTATGTGGAATATAAGCAAAAATCACTCTTGTGTATGAAGGTTTTAAAGTACCCATTGAATGAGGTCACTTAATTTTCATCTGAAACTGTTCAAGGACGGAGACCTTATAGATGCATGGGACAATTTAGTCTACGAGTCCAGTACATGCACGTTTGTGACTAATAGACTACAAGCCCTGTGGACACTGATCATTTCATTCAAATCAATAAACCAACATGGGCTCCGTAACACAAAGGTTTGCGATGAATCGCTAATATGGAAGAACCGCACTGATTGGTCCCTGGTCAGTATTTTAAAACTAATGCGCGTGTAACATTGATATTGATTGGTCAGTTCATTTAGCGATTGATCGCTAATCTTTGTGTTACGAAGCCATGGTTGATTACCGCAAGTTTGCTGTCATTTCACACTAGTGAGAAAATGGTCATGAGATGGTTAAAATAAGATATTGAATTTCAAAGTTTAATTTTGAAAGTATAATCTATATGTTGCCAAATAACTTATTCTTACTACATTACTGTACTATGGTTAGCCTATTATCTAGACGGTGGCTGCAGCTTATGCCTTTGCCTTTACCAGTCTGATGCTGTCATGTGAAACATCAACAATGCATCAAATAGGGGTATTTCATCCACACACAAGTCTTCACTTTAAAGAGGGGGGGGGGGCACACTTCTGTTTCAAACGCATTTTTACACACTACAAATTTTTATTGTGCCTCTCAAAAGGGGGGGTACGGGCTGGCTGTGCCCCTCCCTGGATCCGCATCTGATACAGAAGACGACGCACAGTGACTGTTCTTTGCAGCCACTGCCTATATACACTCCAGTCTTGCCTTACTTGTTTTTTCTATATCGACCTGAAATTGATGTATATTTTTCATAACGGAAAACTGCCAGCGGACATTGTTGATACAAACAAAACAACAAGACCGGAGTGTATAGACGGTGGCTGATTAGCAGCCCCAGTGCATAGTTCTCCGCATCAGACGTATTGCTGATGTTTCGCAAAAAGGCATCACACTCGGACAAAGATAAAACCTATACCCTAGGCCATACCCGGGTGTATGCACATACCTCATCAAAGTTATCGATGATGAAGAATATATTTGGATAGGAGACTTCCGATTCTTCTCCCTTGCTGTCCATTCGCCGCCTAGATGGGCTTGCAAAGACCTGTTCTGTATGCTTCCTTAGTATCGTCAAGGTTCCTTCTGACTTGATGCATACCGCACATGTCAAGATGTAATTGTACTGCACATAACAAGACAAAATAAAATTGTGTTTACTTAAAAGAAGTATGGTTCAGAGTCAAGAGAGAAGGAAATACTTCTTATTTTCTTGTTACTGTCCAACAAAATAAAAATAACTTTCAAAAAAATATGGACAGTTAATGGGTATTTCACAGTATGCAAACATGTGAAATATTACTTTTCAAAGTCTTTTGGGGAAGTTTTTTTTTTTAAACCAATTGCCCTTTTATAAAAAGCGGTTCAACGTTTATCAAAACAAACATGACTCAGGCCTAGTAAGGATATAATGAGTGAATAAAAGTGTTGAAACATGTGATTATCCATTAATAGGTAGCAGCATACAAAAACGTGGAACTTTTCTAGGAATGAGAAAAACAACATTTTCACATGACTCCTCATACTAAACTATAGAATACTATTTTATAAAAATAAAAAAGGGCAGTACATAATACTCTACCTGTTGAAGAATAAGATTAAGATAAACAGTCTCTTCCCAGTCAATGTTTGGTTCTCCTAAACTGGGAAGGTTCTTAGAATCCTGACGAAACACCTCCAATCTAGCTTGCTGGAAAATAAAATGAAAGGGATTATTTTTCAATGTAGTGTCATAAAGCTTGACTATACACATGTCTGGAACATGTTCTTAGCTGCTATTAAAGTCAGCTACAAAGAGATATATCATTTAGCAAAAGACATGGTCACCATTCATTCATAAAAATATTCATTAAAAAAACAAATTTCAACTTTTCACTCAAATATATTGAAATGTCACTACACTTTTAAAAGATTGAAATGTTAGATGATACTTGAGTATAATTACATTGTCAACCTTTTACCATTTGAGGTAAAATTTCGTTGGCAAAAGTTCTTGACCCTAAATGACATTTGACCTTGGTCATGTGACCTGGAACTCAGGCAGGGTATTCAGTAATACTTGATTACCCTTATGTCCAAGTTTCATGAACTAGGTCCATATACTTCCTAAGTTATGGTGACATTTCAAAAACTTAACCTTGGTTAAGATTTCCATGTTGCTGACACCGCCGCCGTCGTAAAAGCGGCACCTATAGTCTCTCTGCTATGCAGGCGAGACAAAAAAGGTTATATTTTTCCCCCTCCATTGCCTAGTGTTAACTTAAGCATCCATATGACTGAGATCCACATTCTTGCAGCTCAATTTAGTGACTGATTAGCTTCAAAATCTTGGGTGATTCCTGTCTGACCTAAAGGTTTGCAATTATGATTTCAGTATTATACCGTGGGCTCAAAAGTACCCCACCAGAAAGTGAACATATTTAAATTGTTCAAGTTCTGCCATGTTTTTATTTATTTAATTGTAAAGTCAGGTGATTAAATATTACATTTAATAAAGCTTGTTTCTCTGGGCTCGTTGAACATTGTAGTGTTGTTGTCTACATTCAACACTCAGCATGAAGGAGTGCATTTTGTGGTGGAGTTCACTAACTTTTGATCTGTATACTACTAGATCTTGAATGAAGTTTAACAATCCCTTCAACATCTAGAGATAGGAAGTCAGAACTTACCTGTCTGTCTTGCCTTGAAGTGGGTTGTTTCCGATGGATGAAGAAAAGCAAGTCATCTCTTAATTCTTCTGGAACCTCTGCCACAAAATGCTGAGAGAAGAGCCTCGCCCAGAAACAGTTCACCTCCATCGGAATCCGACCAAAACCATCTGGGTCAAACAAGCGATTACAATAAAACATGATAAATGGGCAATGGGTGTAAAATATTGACCCTTAGCATATAACATCCAAAAAATAATTTAACCATCTTGGTAATTTTGGCCACCTTGACATTCATCCTACGTGTATGCTAATTTCAGCCTCAGGCTCAATTTAAGTGAACATGGTTATGCCACCATTTTGGCTTTTGTCACGGAAAGTAAAATTTTGTGCAATCAATGGGCTAATTATTCAGCGAGACATGTTCCATACATTTTCATGGTCTTAAAGATATATGCCAGTTGTGGTGACGATTTCAAAATGAGTTCGTACAGAATCCAATGAAATGACCACGAAAGTGTCTGTTTGTATAAATAAAAAACATGTGCCAAAGGATTCTGGAAGAAATTGTGTAATTGCTGAGAAATTAGCAAATAAGCACAGGATTCGGGTCAAGCGTCGGGCCGACATTCAAAGCAATAATAATACACTGTCCCACATGCGCTTATCTGTGTTGGTGATCTTCAGTGTGAACATTTTTCAGCGTATATTTCAAGATTTCACAAAGTTCAGTTTAGGTAACTGTACCAGATCTAGATCCTCGATATAATGACAATTAAGCCTGGTTTTACTGACTTGCTCGTGAAATCAGTGTTTACTGCAACTACTTTCATTTATCTTTAACCGAGCGATCCAGCCATTGCCCAAAATGCTTTCCATGACAGTTCTAAGTCAAGACGGTGCCAGCAGAACCATCAGCAAATATTTGCTCACTAATCCTAAACAAGGGGCAGGTGGTTCGCAAACAAGTCTCGCCTGATTTTGCAAGCAATAAAATATGCAATATGATCTTTTGATCCCAAGATAACCTTTGACCTAATCATCCTCATGAACACACATGTGATATTTGAAGCCTCATTTGTTGTACTCAAGTGTGTTAACACAATTGATAGTCTACAGAAATAAAGAAATGAGAGCTAGTTGAACAAATATGCTTTCCAGCAATATTTTTTGTTCTAAAATTTCTTTTCACAAAATGTCATTTTCATCAATGATTGTTGAATTATAGGCGCTTATGCAGTTTCACACCCGGCTGACTTCGAGCAAAGTTCTTCACCAGAAATTGTTCGTAAATGTCATGGCAAGTCTCACAGACACATTTCGAGGTCAATTTGCCCAATGCTTTTCCAAATATTGGAACAGCTGTATTTCAGCTTCAATTTCAGTCTTACATCGTGCTTCGCTGCCTTGGCTTCGCAATAATTTTTATATCAAGGTAGCGAAGCGATGTCTGAATGAGACTTCGAACGATAATGTCAAGATTGGAGCCTAAATACAGCCGTATTGTATTTAGGAAAGCGGTGGGCTTAGTTAGCCGGAGTCTATTGACCTCAATTTCTCAACATGTGTGAGACTTAACATTTGCGAACAATTTGTGGGAAATTTGCTTGAAGTCGGTCGGTGCGAAACTGCATCAGCGCCGAAAATATATTAATTAGCCTATCCTTGATCATGTTGATTGCAATGTTAAGTTTTAACGGCATTATCCTGGTTTAAGCCACCACTCCATTCACTGCCGTTCATTTCGTCAGCGGCGGTGACTTCTTTCATCTCCCATTGACTTTGTACACAACGAGTGCACACACACTGACAAACACGAGAAGAGAGGTGACTTATTTCAGGAAAAGGCCGTTTTTAACTTCCATAATCTCAATTCTCAGTAGGATGGGGGGTCGGGTGTCCGGACACTTTATTATTTTTGAAGCCTTCTTTTTTGTCTTTAGATTACACTAAAAATATGAATTCAATAGTTGTAATCATCTTCCATTTTGTTCTCTATAATATTTCCTTACATTTTGCACAAAAAATTGATGAAACTTCGCTTGTAAATTTTTCCAAATGACTTTCTAAAATTGATCGTCCGGACACACAACCTGTCCGGACACACAACAACTGGGTATATATCGTAAAATACTGTGGAAACGACCCACAATGAACAACAACAACAACGTAAAATCTTGAAATGTATCACCATGTTTTTTGCGGCCGCGATTCGACAGCCGGCAGCCCCGCCCCCGCCCGTACCCATTTGACAACCCGACCAGACCCCGTGACATTGATTTAGCGTGTTGTTTACCTTGGCTCGGGAGCGATCGGCACAGCTTGTCACGACCTCTCTCATCCAAGATTTCATTGATCATCTTACGAAAAGAACTCTGCCTAACTCGTGGCCTCCCGGCATGCTCACTCGCCATTATATTGTAGACCAAAATATGCCGTCAATTCATAGTTGATTGAGTATACTTTTCACACTTTCACGCCCCTTCAACTTCAGTCTTCATGTGTCATAATCTGCGATCACTGGCACTGAGCTGCGGCATCCATTCATTCATCACAAAATTGAAACTAGCAGACTCGACTGAAAATTTCCTTTTATTCATACGGTGTCTACAAAAGCACAACTCCAAATTAAACAACAATCGATGTATCGGGGTGTTATTGAAAGCTTTTATCCAAAATGAATTTGGGCCTAAATCCTCCTTAAAGGTCAAGTCCACCCCAGGAAAAAAAATTGATTTGAATAAATAGAGAAAAATCAAACCAGCATATTGCTGAAAATGTCATCAAAATCGGATGTAAAATAAGAAAGTTATGACATTTTAAAGTTTCGCTTATTTTTCACAAAACCGTGATATGCACAACTCAGTGACATGCAAATGAGTCAGTCGATGATGTCCATCACTCGATCACTATTTCTTTTGTTTTTATTGTTTGAATTATACAATATTTCATTTTTCACAGATTTAACAATAAGGACCAACTTGAATGAACCATATAGTATTAAACAATGCTAATTACTTCCACATGTTCAGGGAGGAATCATTGTTGTTTCACTTGACAATGAGGAGAAAATTAGAATATTTCATATATTAAAATTCAAATGAAATAGTGAGTGGATGACGTCATCAGTCTCCTCATTTGCATACCAGCCAATATGTGCATACAACTGTTTTTTAAATTAAGCGAAACTTTAAAATGTCATAATTTTCTTATTTTACATCCGATTTTGATGAAATTTTCAGTGTTATGCCGTTAGATTTTTCTCTTTTTATTCAAATAAACTTTTTGTTGGGGGTGGTCTTGTCCTTTAAATGAGCTTCATTGCAGTCGATTTTTGACCTGCAGAAATGTTATAGCCGATTTCCGGAAATAAGCTTACGAATTAAAACAAGAGAGGGTCAAAACCGGGATTAAATCCCCGATTAATTCATTGAGACAACTGTAAAAAGACCCATGCACGGAGAGTTTTTTTTATTGTATTAATGATAGACAGTGACGTAACTACGGGGGGCACGTGTCCCCCCCCCCCCCCCCCCATCGGCTGGCAAAAAAACGGGAGAAAAGGAGAAGAAAGAGGGAGAAAGAAAAAGGAACGTAGTGGGATAAGAACAAATTTTATCATCTATATCACATCATATTTTTTTCATAACTTTGGGGAAACATTATTATGGCCTATGTGTTCATCATTCCTGGTGCATGCTCGCATTGTCTGCTCAATGTGATACATAATCCTGTTGTACCATCCCGTTTTCACATCAAGATACACCAAATATATATCCTCGCACTTCGAGTTATCCGATTGATTTTTTTTCGTGACCTATGCTTCTTTTCATGACTTCTAAAAGTCATGCCCCTTTTTAAGGTCTGAATATAAAAAAATTCCAGTCCGTTTACGTTCGCATTAGTGGATTGGTGAGATATGTCGGCTCTTTATGAATTCCTAAAAACAGACCTTGCCCCTTTTTCTGGTCTGATTCGTCTGAATATTAAAGTTTTTCAATCAATTGGATAATGAAATACGTATGGTCTTAGTGAATTCTTAAAAACAAGCCTTAGAATGCCCCTCTTCAGGTCTAGATTTTTAAAAAAAAATCGCGCACCCAATAAGTGACTCAACTTTTTGCTGGTGCCCCCCCCCCCATGCTGTGACCCACGGGGGCCCACGGTACACCACTGTATAATAGTCCCATATAACAGGGATAATACATATAAAAGTATTTTTGTGGCATCGATCAATACCAAAGATAGGTTGTGAGTCATTTTCCGATCACGATCCCTTTCTGGGCCGATTTTGTCCCATCACGTTATTACCAAATCTACGAAAAAAGTTTCATACGTGAAAAGGCACTTTGATATCCGTCCACCCTCCACCCAACACGCATGCATGTAATTTAATTCATTTTAAAAGTTCCCAAAGATAAAATTCCTGTTATTTGCCATGGCTAATAGGGGCTAATATTAGAGCCTGTTAATATACTTGGGGTATATTCATCATTATTTTACTCTTTACCGCGGCTACGTTATATAGATAGATAGAGATAGATTGATTGATTGATTGATTGATTGATTGATTGGTAGATTTATAGCCAGATGATATAGGCCTCGGCCTAGGCCTACATAAATTAGGCCAAAAGAAAGAGCCGGGAGCCCGGGGTGCATGGTTGATTAGATTTTTACCCACATTTCAAAGTAGAAAGTTAGAAGGCACTGGGATTCATTAATTCGCACTCCCTAGCTCTAGTATTAATTCTTGTTTTCCTTCTCGATCCCCCCACGCGGACCCGCCGGGGACCCGCCCTTCTTCTTCTTTTTCTTTCTCTTCTAACGTTGAGGTCTTTTCTTTTTGTCATGCTTCCCCCGGTGCTTCTCAGACCCAGGTATATATGAAGGGTATAGGCCTATATACTTATATCTATCTTCAGAATTAAAATTCAAATCCGTATTCTGAAAATCATTTTATCTATTACTTTTCGTAACTTTCACTGAGTGCGAATGAATCCCATTGCCGTAATTCTAATTTTCTATTTCTCTCAGCCGCGACCTCGCCTACTAGGTAGACCCCATAGTAGACCCCCCCCCCCCCTCCCCCGCCCCCTCCCCTTCGCCGCGCCGCGCGACCGGCTAGCTAGGCTCGATCGAGCTGATATTACGCAATTTGTACCCAGCCTGGCCCCAGCTGATGTGATGCAAAGTATTTGAGAATGATGGCCACCTGCCGAAAATTAACGAAACAGTTAATGAAGGAATTACTGGATTCTGTCGATACGATTCTTCTAGATTGTGATGGTGAGCTATACAAGAAATTACATTAAGGTTAAGGAAGGGAAAACGTTGAATTCCGCACGAATTCTGAATCATTTATCATGTAGCAGCCCCACCCATTCAGTTTCGCGCTGGTGGCTGGTTAAAATTGTTTGCGTTTGTGTGCATGTGTAATGTCGATGGACACAGCACATGCAGCACTTTTATTGATATTACATGTGATTTTAAAAGCTGATATGTGCGGATGAAGGGGGGGGATGAGAGGAAGAGGGTGAAGAGAGAAGCTGGAAGAATGAGGAGGGGAGAAGAAGAGGAGTAAAGTGCTCAAAAAAAGAGTCAAATACCGGACACTTAAAAGTTAAAGTCTTAATTGGACAAAAACAAAAATACAATCATTGAATCAAATAAAAATCATCGCTGATGTGGTTTACGGTACACCATGTGGAGTGTTATAGAAACAGTGGAAAGAAGAAGAAAAGGAATTGGATAGGCGAGAAAAGTGGAGATTTGAGAGTAGAGTATTCTTTTCTTGAATGTAGTCCTGAAATAAAAATCATGTTTATTTCCGTAGTACAAATGTTGAATATTAATGTCATAAAAAGATAGAATAAAAAAAATTATGGTAAATGGAAATAATTTACTTACTACCAGAAGCTCGTTTTTTGCCAAAAATCGGACGCAGTTTCCAAATTTATATTGGACGCGTAGAGTTGTGCGCCACGATCAATTTCGGCAATTTAAAATAAATCACGCTCTAGACCCCAAACTAAAGTTATTGCTTAATTGTTGATAAAATAATTTATTTTAGCTGCACAAATGCCGATTTCAATTATTATTATCAATAATTGTGATATAGAAATTGGTAAATAATTATAAATTTACTTACCAAACGGACCTCATTCGGCTCCGTTGCACGCAACTTTGTTCCGAAAACGAGTGCACGCATCCACAGCACGCATTTCCAATTCAGTTGGCCGATATGTCCGATGTTTGGGATTGTGCCACTCATGAACAAGGTTATGATATATAACCTTGTTCTCTGTTACTACTCCCTGTGTGGTGAAATAAGGTTGGCAATGTTTGGCATATTTTCTCTTTGGGACAAATGCTTGATTTTTTGACACTGTCAGTTTCCATTACAGCTATTCATCATATAACTTGGCTCTTAAGTAAATTTGATTCTTGAAATTATTTTTTCTGAAATAAAAATAGAGATTGAAAAATGACAATTGTCTTGCCATATTACTTGGTCCAGCTAGACCAACCACATCCCAGGCCTTCAATGGCCTTCAATTAATTTAAGCCCTGATTTTGTATTTTCAGGAGTTCTTTGGCATTCTACAACCCCCGTCCCTGGTGCTGTGGAGACGATCAATAAACTCAGATCAATGGTGAGTGTAGAGGTCATGGTTTCGATCCTTGGTCAGTCCTTACCTAAGACTTTGAAATAGGAGCTTCTGATTTCTTGTCAGGTGCTTGACATATGAGAATGGAGAAGGGTAATAATAACTTTTCATGCTATGTATGGCCTGCCGGAAGAAAATCTTACAGGTGAAGTGGCTGCAGCTACCCGGGGTAAATAAGAGTTATTACTATTATTGTTATAATTATTATTATTTTTGTTGTTGTAAGTTATCATTGTTATTGCTATTATTATTATTATATAAGAAAATTGTCTCCTTATTGTGGCATTGAGTAGAGATCAACAGAGTATTCAGAAGCGACAGGTTAACCCATTGTCTGCTGGAATGA
This sequence comes from Lytechinus pictus, assembly GCF_037042905.1. NCBI lineage: Eukaryota > Metazoa > Echinodermata > Echinoidea > Temnopleuroida > Toxopneustidae > Lytechinus > Lytechinus pictus. The sequence continues at coordinate 20,966,129 of NC_087253.1, read as the reverse complement.
GGTAGTCCCTGTACAAATGCTCTACATCTAGGAATCACACAGACTTCAGTAGTCAACAGATAAACCCATTGGCCCGTACTCTGAACTCAGGTTTGAATTAAACCCTGACAATCATTAAATCATTCAGTTGTGGTTTAACTATGGAGAGCCAATTGGGGCACAAATCCCTAACAGTTCACATCCAATTTATTTACTCATATGACACCCAATTTGTCTGGGAATGATAACTGAAGTTTTTGAAGTATTTTTCATCATTATGAAAGCAAAAGGAAACAAAATAGTAAACATAAGAAATATACAATAATATAAACAGAATGTTAGAATTTTTGGCTTCCCATAATTTCAGCACAGACTTAGACCATGGTCTATTAATTTTGAACCTGACTTCAGAATATGGGCCATTGCCTACAGGAACCAGGTAATCACTGTAGAAAGTCTGTAGGAATCACAGAGTGAAGAAGATAGCAGGTTGACCCATTGTCTAATGGAACTGGATTGTTTCTGTTCAAAGGTTACTGGGGACCGTTTCATAAAGCTGTTCGTAAGTTAAGAGCGACTTTAAGAATGACTGGTGATCCTTTGTTACACACTAAATCATCGCTAATGTATATACCATTTACCACAAGAAAGGATCACCAGTCGTTCTTAACTTACGAACAGCTTTATGAAACACCCACGAGGTATTACATGATTCAGTGGGAGAAGATATATTTTCCAATCAAGCCCAAGTGTATGACTTTTCTTTCCTGCAGGGCAAGCAACCAATTTTTGTTACAAACAACAGTACGAAATCAAGGGTTCAGTACCAGGAGAAATTCACAAAAATGGGATTTGTGGTATCTAAGGTAAGTTTGAATATGTGGCACTGATACGTTCTGGGTCCCGTCTTACAAAGAGTTGTGATTGATTTGATCAACCACAACTATGGAAAGCCAACAGAATCAGCATCTAAAATGCTTGTTTGCTCAATGCATTTTCTCAATGTACATCCATCATTTTCTTGAAAATTCAGTGTGCTTCTTTATGTTGACAAAGGACATTTGTGCAAATTTCCTAAAGAAAAAATTGTGACATAGATGGACATCCATATAATTGAGGTTGAATCAGACCAATCGTAACTCTTTGTAGTATGGGGGCCTGCTGGTCTCGGAAGCAATTCATGATAAGAATAATCGCTTATTTTCTATGACCTTTTAAGCTACCAAAACCCTTGTATCTGATTGGCCCAAATCAAATTTGTTTTAGTAAAAAACACTGACAAGTTGTATTATGAAACGGTACTCAAAAAAACATTGAAGGTGCAAGTCATTATTTACATTGCTCTGAGCATTTCTCATTGAGAAAGTTACCGTGGAATTCATAATTTTATGATTGTTTTTAAGCCTTTTAGAAAAGAGAGTTATTGCTGCAATATGTTTTTTTTTATAGCAACCAAAACAAATATTCAAGATGTATTAGATGAGGGGATAAATATTACAAGAAATTCATTGTTATTTTCAAAAATGTTTCATAAAAGTTGTAGTTCAGGCTCACTTCTACAAGACATATATTTGATTTAATAGACCAAAATCAAACAAATAAAATAACATCATAATGGGATTTATAATTATAAACTCATCACATTGTAAAAGCTATTATCCAATTTTATTTAGTTATTGTGTGTAACATATTTGATGTTGATATTCCCAGGATGAGATCTTCGGTACAGCATACTGTGCAGCTCTCTATCTGAAGTACAAACTCAATTTCAGCGGCAAGGTTTATCTGATGGGGATGACAGGATTGGAAGAGGAGATGAAGGAACATGGTATTGAGTTCATCGGAACAGGGGTAAGTAATTAACTTTTAGGCACCGTACTAAAAAAACGAAGCAAGCCTTTATCTACAGTTGCCACTGTCCACCCAGGTATAGTAAATGTGTACCCATTAGGAAGAGATTCCTTGAATGCATGAGCGAGCGGTCAGAGATGTTGTGCTAAAGCTGGGGTTAAAGTATGCAGTGCTTAGAAACAATGTATTAAGCGCTATATGAATGTGGCATGTGATTATTATTTATATATCTGTATACAAAAAACAATGTAGGTCCTAACACAGAATCCTGAGGAACACCACAAACAAATGAAAAGCAAGATGTTACCCTGTTGTGTTGAACATATTGAAGTCAACTAAAATATGTAATAGCAAAACCAATCCAGCCATATGATAACTCAGTCTATGGGAAATGTGTACTGTACTGAAATAAAATAATGTTCAGTGAATCAAAGACTCTTAAATCTTATCAAAAGTATTATTGAATTCAATATGTCATCTCTGTCTCTCATTCAACCATGTTACACATTTCTATTCTCAATATTTCTCCAACAGCCAGATGATGTGGAAGGTCAAATTCTAGAACATCGAGCTGACAGCGTAGTTCTTGACCCAGATGTAAGTAAAGGTTTGTTTTATATGTTGATACGAAGTGTCCCAGAATAAAGAAAAGCAGGACTCTCAGCGATTTTTTTTTTAAACATAAGCTAATGATTTATGGTATTTAATATACATTGTTAAATTGATACGTGATCATTTCTGACATGCCTCAGTATTTTTTGTTTGTAATTTTTCATGCATGAATAATTGCTAAGTTCTGAAATAAAAGAATAATAATATAGGCCTACAGTTCTTGTATAGCGCATATCACAATTATGAATAATGTCTCTATGTGCTACCAAAGGACTTGGATATTATTACCCCAGCTGTAGCTGTAGAAGAGATTCCATTCTAATGATTATTGTCAAATCCATAATGAAAACACAATCTATTGTTGTTATATCTATCTGTGAAAAGGGGTTCTTTTTGGGGACACACTCTATAGATATATCCACTGGCTAAAAACCTGGGGGTGTTTCACTAAGAATTAAGTGTCGCGTAGAGTCACACTTAAATTCCCAGTTGCATGGGGTAAAAAAGGCATCACCACATTGGTCAAATCACTCGCTTTAGAGGCCATGCACAACTGTGTATTAATAAGATTGCATAATATGTGCCCATCAGCATTTAAGCATGACTTTACGTTATACTTAACTCTTTGTGAATCACCCCCTGGAATAAGATGTGAGGCAAGAATAAGCTTAGCTGTAAGCATGAGGCAGTGGGGGATCCAGGGGGGGGGGGGGGCACATCCGGCCCGTCCCCCCCCCCCCCCCTTGAGAGCTATAGTCAATATTTTTAATGTGAATATGCCGTTCTTACTCAAGTGTGCTTTCTCTTTTTAAAGTTACAGCATGTATTTTTAATGGCAATATTTTGTTCAGACACTAGTGATAACCTTTTTTTTTTTTTTGGGGGGGGGTTTTGCTTCTCAAACTTTTCATGGACGAAATGACCTTCCATTTTTTGGTAACCCCCCCTTTTTTTTTGTTACTTTTCTGCCCCTGACATGAGGTCTAGTCAGATCTAATTCTTTGTGAAACACTCTCTGGTGGTTCTTGTATTTTTCAGGTCAGTGGTGTTGTAGTAGGGTTCGATCAGTACTTCAGTTTTATGAAGCTCCTAAAGGCCGCTTCTTATCTGAGCAGACCTAACTCAGTCTTTATAGGAACCAATGTGGACCAGCAATTCCCGCTCAGAAACTCAGATATTGTCATGCCTGGTAACTGCTCTCATTTCATTCATTTTTTCGTCATATCCCCTTGTACACCCTTGGATAGCAATACAGGGGCAGGGTGCTTGCTTTAAAATGGAAAAAAAACGGAGAAGAATAGACCAGTTCGTACATGTAGTCACTTCATGGACAATTTTGGTCAAATGACCTTTCATTTCTTTCATTATGATAGGCAGATTTCAAAGCAAGATATTACGTAAGCATGCCTTACATAGCAGTATGAAGAAATTGAATAGACCAGGTGACTAGAATAGCTCACCAATGAACAGTCTATGAAGGTATTGTTACATTTCTCCTTTGAATGCATTTTATAGCATGTTGTACAATGTACTTGGCAAACTTTGAAATACCAGTCGTTCGTGGACGCATTGTTGTTTTCTGTGGATATAAATAAAAAACACAATGCAAAAGAATATATGAATAATCAAGACATCAAAGTTTGTACTTATCTCATTGAATTTTAAACCACCATGTCACTTTAGTACAAATGACCTTCCTCTGATCATACGTAGAATGAAACTAAGAAATGGCTTATAAGGGAGAAAATGGAAGCGGGTGGTAGTATTGAAAAATAACGATTGATGGGGGAGAAAAAGGAAAAAAACGAAGATGGAAGATTATGAAAGTGAGATATCTGTGTCATAGCACTCTCAGGCCTAAAAGAATTATTTTGCTTTTACATACAGTGACTAGTAGATTTTAACTGTGTTTTTTTCTCCCTCCATGCCTTTTCAAAACCCAGGCACAGGCTCCCTCGTGCGACCTGTAGAGGTAGCTGCAAACAGGACAGCAACGGTTCTCGGCAAACCTAGCAAATTTATGTTCGATTGCATCCAAGAAAAGTAAGTTTATATCACGGCTTAGAGTATTTTCTTTTCTTTTTTCTTAATTCTTTAGTTCTGTAACAGTATGTACCAAGATTAAGTTTAGTACTTTTCTTTTTTTATCCTCATGTTTTGCTGGATTAAGGTGTGATATTCCCCTAGATTTTAATATATATGTAGATGACTGTACGCACAAATATTTTCCTGGGGGGTAGGATGCGTAATTTTTTTTTGAAGAATCTCGAAAAGGAGGGAGCGAAGCGACCGAACTTGTCATTGGGGCAATTCTGCATTTTCTTAAGTAGAATTGAACGATTTCATGCATACTTTTGGTGATGTTTCTATAGATGTAACTTTAATAGGTTTGATCAAGAAAATCATACCATGTTAGAAAAGGTGCATATTTTTTTTCTTTCTATTTTAATATTTGGTAATATGTGTATTCCTGCTTTCTGGATCTCCGGGTATTGCCAAAAACGTTTGTAAAAGGGACAATACCTTTATGGGTTAAAGACCCATCTGTTCCCCGTGTTACGATTGATCCAATCAATCGTAACTATGGAAATTCATCAGTGTCATATTTTTTTCAACAGGAAATGTGCACAATGTCCTTTGTAAACAAAGAGAAGCACAGTGAATTTTCAAGACAACGATGAATGCATGAATATACATAATACCTAGAAAATATTTTGAACAAACATGCATAAATAGATGTTGACATTGCTGGCCGTACATAGTTGCGATAGATCGGATCAATCGCTACTCTTTGTAAGACGGGGCCCTGAAGCGAAATGTGAAATTGACAAATAATATACAAATAAAAAGCTTAAAAGCTACAAAGCCAATTGTAAACACAAGCCTCTTGACACAGTATTATTAAATAATTCAGGCCAATGAGAGACACTGTAAATTCTAAATATAAACTCCTAAAATTTTCTCAAGCGAATTTCCTGTACATTAACCTAGCAAGCACTGAATATGCATAAAACTTTCATTGTTGTACTTTGTACTTGAACTGTCAATTTCACTTAGAGCTGTGATTATGTTTTGTATTTAAAGATTTTTAATTATTTCTAACATCCCATCCTATATTCTCTTTAGATTTGACGTGAACCCTGACAGGACGGTGATGATCGGTGATCGTCTGAACACAGATATCCTCTTAGGAAAGAACTGTGGATTGAAAACCTTGGCCGTCTTGACTGGAATCACGAGTGAGGAAGAAATCCTGGCCTTCCAAGGAAGTGAAAAGAAAGAGGAAAGAGAACTGGTTCCAGACCTTTATATCGAGTCAATAGGGCATTTTGGCAAGCTTTTGGACTAGGTGTTTGTGTTTAAGTAGATATTTTGTAGTACAGTAGAAGCTATTTATGAAGACCTCCAAGAGGTGAGAAAATTGATCTATATAGACAGTTGTTGAAAGAGAGGGGATCAGTGAAAGATGGGAGATCAAATTGGTACCAAGTATTTACTCTGTATATCGAGTTGGCATTTAGGCAAGTTTTTGCACTAGGTATTTGAGTTTAACTAGATATTTTGCAGTAGAGTAAGAGCTATTTATGAAGTCCTCTAAGAGGTGAGAAATTTATCCAAAAAGAAAATTGGCGAAAGATGGACATTGATTGGTCACATATTTATATTGAGTCCTTTGTCAATTTAGCCAAGATTTTGGACTAGGTGTTTGGGTCTTTTATAGTAAACTTGATTTTTGGATGAGTACATACGCAATTTATTCAAGCTTTTGGACTATGTTGCTCGTCCATAGCCTTGGTAAGCTTTTTGAAGTATAGTAATAGCAATTTATGAAGACTTCTTAAAGAGGTAAAAAATATCATTACAGACAGTCGGTGGAATCAAATTTAAACTATATTTTTTTTATGTTGAGTCCATAGGAAATTTAGGTAAGCTTTTGGACTAGATCTTTAAGTCTTGGTAGACTTTTGTAGTACAGTTATGTGAGAAAATGTGATCTTTATAGACTGTTGATGAAAGACAAAAGTGAATTGGTACCAGGAGAGTGGTTCATAAATACGAATCGTCTGACAGGTCATCAAATCCGACAACTCTCCTTGATTTTGATTGGCTGAGTAGCACAGATGTCCGACTGATACCAAGGTACCAGATTTTTTTCGATGATCAAACAGATTTTGTCTGATTAAACAGACTTTGTTGGATAAAGCATGTGACAAGCCATTTCACAAAAATGATGAAATGCTTCTTAGATTTTTATACCGCGTCTGTCGACAACTCATGCAAACTCTTGGTCGAGGTATGGACTTAGTAGATTTTGATACAGTAAAACCTATCTATAGTGGCCTTGAAAGGGTAAGGATTGGTTGAAGAGAAAAAATGTGGGAAAATTGATACCAGATCTATATGCAGAGTTTAAAGGCAATTATGGTCAAGTTGTTTGAGGTGTATATTATATATATTATAAACTGGTGATAGATGTGAAAGAGGAGAGAGGATCATTACTAGATCTTTTATTAATAATAATACTAATAAGGATAATAAAAATCAAGCACTTAATACAATTTGTCTAAAGGCTACACATACTATTTCTCTGGCTTTAGCATGGCTACCCTGATTGGGCACTTGAGTATTCAGTGAATTCCTTCCTAGTGGGTACCCATTTACTACACCAAGGCTCCGTAACACGAAGATTAGCAATCAATCGCTAAATGGACTGGCCAATAATGATCAATGTTACATGCGCAGTTGGTTTAAAATACTGACCAGGAACCAATCAGTGTGATTCTTTCATACTCGCAATTCATCGGAGCCCAGGATGGAGAGTGACAAATGTAGATAAATGCCTTGCTTAAATGAGGGGAGAGCTACAGTGGGATTTGAGCCCTAGACATTGTAGTTCAAAGTCAATAAACCAGTCCAGGCAAGATAATGGACCTGGTGAAGTGTTAATGTTCACTCTATTTGTTGAACTGTGAAATCTTGTGTCCAGTGACTTTTTCTGGGAAACAAGGAAGGAGTTTTAGTTCTTTCCAATATTCAGAGGTACTTAAAAAGATTGTTATAGTTATCAGAATAATGATGATAATTTCTTATTTGATATTTTCTTTGGGTTGTAAAACATAGGTCAGTATTCTGAAGTCTTGTTTAACTTAGACCATGGTCTAACTGTGTGCTAAAACTATGAGATGCCCCAAATATCAAAAAGTTCTGTTTATACATTGTATATTTCTTATGTTGACTTTTTGGTTTCCTTTGCTTTCATGATGAAGACAAAATACTTCAGTCATCATTCCCAGACCATTATGCATGATTTGAGTGTTATGTGAGTTGATAAATTGAAGATGTTCTAATAAACATTTATGCAGCAATTATCTACCCATAGTTCAATCACAACTTGAAACCAGAGCCCTGTCTAACAAAGAGTTATGATTGATCCAATTGATCTCAAGTATATGGAAATCCATCAGTGTCACAATTTTTTCCACAGGAAATTCCACATGGTCCTTTGTAAACAAAGAGAAGCACACTGAATTTTGAAGAAAATGATGGATGTATGAATATACATCATATCCAGAAAATGTTTAGAACAAACATGCATAATACATGTTGATATTGCTGGCTGTCCATAGTTGTGATTGATCGAATCAATCACAAATCTTTATAAAATGGGGCCCAGAGTTTAATATTTAAACCTGAGTCCAGAATACAGACCCTTAAGAATTTAAGAATTTTGAGGACAGCTGAGAAAAGGCTGTATTTTAGAATTATAGCTATTGTGGTAACATCATATTTTTGAAAACAGTCCCCTACTTCCTGAACAGAACTCTTTCTGGGAAAAAGAAGGCTGCTACTTATGTCATAATTCTAACATAAATTTTATTTTTAGCTGTCCTAATTTATTTATTAGAAAGTCAAAAAGGGGCCTAAGCTTTCGATCCTAGCAGAATCTTTGTCGGAGGCAAAATGACAAACATATAAAGTGGAACAACCATAATATAGACCACAAACAAGCTACAGCAACACTAGAAACAAGGAGACAAAAGGGGCATTAGTGAGTAGAGAAGACCAATCAGGTTAGTGAAGGGGATGAAAGAAAAGGAGTAGGCAGACACAAAGGGAAGTTAGTGTTGGTAAGGCCAGTAAAAGACCTCGAGCCAAGAGGGATTAAAATAATGAGGCAGGCAACATCAAACAGGATCTGGAACAAAACAGTGATAATGGGATGAAAAACAAGAGAATTAGTGAGAGGTGGGTCAAACAGGTTACAAAGAAAGGCTGAATAAACTGGTGCATAAGAGTGGGGGGAAAAAAGAAAAAGAATGGGGAACAACTGATAATGTGCAAAAGACATATAAGTATATATGATAAAGCATTAAACAAACTAAGAGAAGAAGGTAAGTGTAAATATGTATCTATAAGTGATATGTATATAAATATATCCAAAAAAGAAATGTATATGAAAAAATATATAAATACACAAATGGTGTAACTGATATTGTAATCCGCTAGGTGTGACGGGGAAAAAACATAAAGACTATATAGTAGGAAAAAAAAAAAGAAAAAAAAACCCTGTATATGTGAAAAAGAGGAAGCAAATCGCCTAAAAAATTTATTTATTATTATTTTAGATACAAGGTTATATTAGCCCATGTATCTAAGCATTCATAAATCATTGGTCTTAATCATTCTTGACCATGGGTAGTGTATACATTTACATTACACACTCCCTGGGGAGTATTCCTTTTAGATTCCTACTATATCAATACCTAAGTGGAAAGCTTTCTTTTTGTATTCTTATGATGTTTATACTGTTCAGTCCATTATTTCTCTTGTGCAATGGTAATAGAGAAATGGTGTGAAAATGACAGTCAACAATAGTTCCATAGTTTTAGTATATTTCATTCATCGACATTTCATTTATAACCCATTTCATCTATCAACCATTTGGTCCACTCATCACTTTGTCTAATCACCAGTTCGTCCATGACCAGCATTTCGTCTCATAATCAGTTGGTCTAATATCCGTTTGATTTTCGTTCATTTCACCCAATAAACACTTAGACCAAATGGTTATTAGATGAAATGGCAATTAGACCCTGTGGATAGTGGACCAACTGATGGTAGACGAGTTGTTGATTGGACGAATTGGCATTAGACCAATTGAAAATAAACCAATAGATCATAGTTCCCAAAACCCCAAAGCAACTTCCTTAGACCCCCATCTCAGGGATTTATAAGGCACCCCCCCCCTATCTGTATCAAAATATGACTTGGGTGCCCCCCCCAAAAAAAAAAAAAATGTGTGTTATTTGATAAATAAATGATTTTGCATGATTTTGTGTAAGAGAAGAGTAATCAAATATTAAAAGGGGGTGGGGGTAGTTTGTGGAGGAGCCATGGTGTATCGGTTCTGACTCTCGCCTTGTAAACAGAGGGTCGTGTGTTCAAATCCCACCACGGTCTGGCATCCTTTGGCAAGGCGTTAATCCACACTTTGCCACTCTCAACCCAGGTGCTAATGGGTACCCGGTAGGATGCGAAAGTCATTGTAGCTTGTCCAGTACTGTGTTTGGCTCACTGGCGATTGACTGGAATCCCCAGGGAGTGGAGGATGTGCACACAGTGTGTGCGGGAATGACTGATTGAATCCGATGACCGGGGTAATAATATATCTGTAAAGCGCTTAGACACGTCGTTCCGATGTATTAAGCGCTACATAAAAGCGGATTATTATTATTTGTAATTCATTATAATGTGTACAGTCTTGAGTGAAGACTTGTGTAATTGAAGGTATGGATTTTACAAATTACTGAAATCAAAATTATAATATTATCAGTGAACAAGGGGTTTTGCTTTCAAACTTTGGAGTTTGGGGAGAGGAAAAGGGGGAAAGATGTGTCCAATTCAATGCGGCTTCCAAAATGTATCATGCATGGTTTTCAGATTGTAGCACAAGATTTTATCAATGTAAAAAAAATAATTTCTGTATTTGATGTGTATGATATTGTAATACACTTATATGCTTTTCACATTGCATTTCCTTAACCCCATAATATCCTTAACCCCATACTATCTTTTTTTGGATTCACACCAACTTTCTTAACCCCATACTATCTGCTTAGCCGGGGTTAACGCCTTAACCCCGGACTATCCCACAGCTCATGAGTATTGATGATTTTACCATACAGGGCGTAATTAACGTGTAATTTCAACTTATGTGATTGGCTATTGCTTATAGCCCCACTTTTCCTTAGCCCAGTTTCGTTTCACACTGCATCTCTTAGCACCGCAACTGTAGTGCTAGCACCACAATAAGCCGGCTAACCCTGCTTTTTTGCAGGGCCAGATAGTACCGTACTATTTATCGTGCTAGCCCACTTTGCTATAGTGTGAAAACGAAGTGGGCTAAGCTTAACCCCGGGAAATTGGTGGGGCTAAGGCCCTCCTTAGCCCCACCAATATCCCGGGGTTAAGGAAAAAAAGTACAGTGTGAAAAGCATATAATATACAGTTGTGCTAAAACAGTTCAAGTTCTGCTATCTTTTAGATATTTAATTGTGAAGTCAGGTGATGAAATATTACATGCAATAAAGTTTGTTTCTCTGGGCTCACCAAACATTGTAGTGTTGTCTACATTCAACATTCGGCATGAAGGAGTGCATTTTCCGGTGGGGTTCAGTAACTTTTCAGCACCACTGTACTGTATAAACTAAAAATTTGTATGTGAATTATTTTCATTTTATGAATGTAACAGGGTCTTGGTGATCGATAACATTAATATTGATAACACAAAACAAATGATCATGAATATGCTGGTATAAATTCTTGTTTTCTTTTAATTTGAACATATTTGTTTACGAATGAAATATTTATAATACCGTAAAACATTTGTTTTACAGTGCACCTGCATGAAGATATGAAGTACTGATTTTAGTAAAGCAACTTTTCAGTATCAAATATATTTTTTTCATAATGATCTGATTTGGGCTTGTCTTGTGTCCTATTTGTTCATTTCAGTCTTCTATTATTCATAATGCAAAAGTACAGAATACTATCGATTATTTTAATGGTGGTGTTTACCTTTTGGTGTTGGTGTTAATATCAGTGTAAATCCATGATGTCATACTGTTCAAGCAGGGGGGATGAAACAACAGATCACCCCCCCCCCCCCCTTGAACAATAGGCTCACCACTTGGATTTATGCCAGTGGATGTTAAGTCAAGTTTTACATCAGCATAGCACCAAACTGAGGCCATTTCATAAAAATTGTTAAAATAGCAAATTTCCAATAACAGGTAAAAGCTACTGAGGTAGATACCAATGGGAGAGAAAGAGAGACGAAGACAGACATGAGATAGAGAGAGATAGAAAAACAGAGATACAGAGGGGGTAAATTAATAAAAGCATTTGGAGTTCTAATATTTGCATGTTTCACCCTAACTATGAAATGATTTTCCATAGTGGAGTTAACCACTGAGAATTCACGATTGTCATGACCAATCATGATATCAATACCATTATCCAAAATTTATAATTTTAAACATCACACCATCATCCAGACTATCATCACTATCAACGTAACCATCGTCGTCACTGATCATCATCACCATCATCCCCACAACCATCATCACCACCATCACCACGCAGAGTAAAAAATATATGCATCTATAAAATCAAAATACATCTCTAAATAACCACAAAAAAACACACATTACGACACATTTCAGCTATCACATCATCACCACCATGACCACGCAGAGTAAAAAATACATGCATCTATAAAATCAAAATACATCTCTAAATAACCACAAAAAACCACACATTTCAGCTATCACATCATCACAACCACCATGACCACGCAGAGTAAAAAATACATGCATCTATAAAATCAAAATACATCTCTAAATAACCACAAAAATAAAAAAAAATTACAACACATTTCAGCTATCACATCACAACCATCATCATCATCACCACCATGACCACGCAGAGTAAAAAATACATGCATCTATAAAATCAAAATACATCTCTAAATAACCGCAAAAAACCACACATTTCAGCTATCACATCATCATCATCACCACCATGACCACGCAGAGTAAAAAATACATGCATCTATAAAATCAAAATACATCTCTAAATAACCACAAAAAACCACACATTACGACACATTTCAGCTATCACATCATCACAACCACCATGACCACGCAGAGTAAAAAATACATGCATCTATAAAATCAAAATACATCTCTAAATAACCGCAAAAAACCACACATTACGACACATTTCAGCTATCACATCAAAAAATCTTTTAATGAAAGCAGGTGTAACTTATTTCTAATATTGACAACACTTCAAGTGTCTCAAATTTACAACTGATTTGGACTTTATTCCAAACTTGCACCAAATTCATTTTCTTGTATTCAAATTGACTTAAATCTGAATTTGCCCCTCGTACAAGTGTGCCCATCCGATACTATGCAAAAACTATAGCAAAAAATCTATTCTACGGCAGTACTAGAATAATAAGAGACTTGCAACTACTTGCAAGCCAATTTTAGGACTACATGTACATGCAATTGAAAGTCTTGCGAGCATTTGCAAATAAATTTCTACTAAGGTTGAATACTTCTAACAAATCTCTTTTTTCAGCAATACATTTACAACATAATTAAGAAAACAGTCACATCTAGCTTAATTAATCAAATCATAACAATTACAGTTATTCACCTCAGAATATCCCATCTTATACATGTACATGTAGGTAGCGGTATTCCAGGCTGAACATTATAATAAATTAATAAATAGAGAAAAATTAAATAGGCATAAAGCTAAGAGTTTTGTCATATTCTGATTAAAATAAGATATTCAATTATCAAATTTTGTAATATTTTGTGAAAACATTAAATGCATGCTATCATAATTTTAAAATGTCATAACTTTGTTTTTCCATCCATTTTTAATGAAATTTCCAGTGTTTTTGTTAATCTAATTTTACTCTATCTATTAAATCATTTTATTTTCAAGTCTGGTATACCCCTTTATAAAGACACTACATGCACAAGCCTATGCTTGTTGCTTTACAATTTCTAAATTATTTGTCAACTAATCAATCTTTTTTCATCCACATGATTACTCAGTACTGATTTTATTTCAATTTTAAAGTCTTTAAGATATTTCTACCAGACAATTTCTAATAATATAATTCACGATTTCATCAATCTAGAAAAAAAATCACTTTGTTATCTATTTTCTTATTTACATATATGAAGAGTGAGGATAGTACATACATACAAATTTGATAAACATGTGAAATGAAATTGGACTACATACAAAATATTGTGCTTCATTCAAAATTATGTGTTGCTTTGCAAGAAATATACATATGTAATATTTTGTATTTCAATTTCAGAATGTGATTGAAGTTCCTGTCTTGAACATAATCATCCTTCGAAAAATAGATTAGTTATGAAGTTTTGGGACAAGATTTTTCATGGTACTGTAAAGTGTCTTTGATGACATAATTTTCAAAGTGTGTATGTCAGTGGCATTTTTTACAATGGTATTTATTGTGAAAATGCGCTTGCAGCAGGTACTTTTGTATTACCTTGTGCAAGCATAAGATTTAGCTGTAATGCCACTAACATCACAAATGTACAGCTGTGCATTATTTGTTTTATTCACAATATTTTTATTCATTTCTATTATTCATTATTCTTCAAGTATTATCTCATTGCTGGGTTCAAATTTCACTTTCGTTAATCATGGTCGTACAAGTGAAAAGATACTTGGAAATAAAAGATAGAACATATCTGAATTTTCATAGAGTCAATGAAATATATCCAAACTTACAAGTACAATATACATCCACAAAATATATCACTTTCTGTCATTGTATAATGGATATAGCATGAAACTAAATGCACATGTGGTAACCGGTACAAACTATTCACTCCTGCGGCTATAATGAGTGTATATAAAGGTGTAGCAAAATATTCAATATATACATTAAAATTTATGATAAAATATTCATCCGTGTAATCATTAAAAACAGTATAAAAATCACACATTCTATAAGTACACATATTTTGCCAATTTGAGCGTCAAAAAATTTTCTTGTTGCCATATCTAAATTTCACTTCCAATTTTAGAAATATGAAAGTGACAAATTTCTTCTGGATTAACAAGATTTTTGTTTTCTTTTTCCCTTTTTTTGTCTTGTTTATTTGACTGAAAATATTGAGAAAACACTGACAGGATCCAAATTAATTTGATTCTCATAAAACTTAGAAATTCTAGAAAATTGACAGAATTGGCCATATACTTTTAATTTAAAAATTTGATAATTTGTACGAATTGAAAGACATTTATTTGAAGTGGAATGTGTTTAATTCTCAAGCTCCATATAATCTTCAGAACATCTCTTCTTTTCTTAGAGAAGATGAGTTTCATGTCCTGACATATGAGATGATTTCTCCATTCCCCTATTTCCATCATATGTTAATTGAAACCAGGGCCTCATCTTCCAAAGATTTGCAAATTGACCCCATCAACCACAACTATGAAAATCAAGCAATGCCAACATAAACAATGCATGATTGTTTAAAATGTTTTCTAGATTATAATGTATATTCATACATTCATCATTGTCTTGACAATTTAGTGGGCTTCCTCTTTGTTTACAAAGAATTTGTGCAAATCTCCTGTAGGAAAAATTATGACATTGACGGATTTTCAAATATTTGAGGTTGATTGGATCAATCACAACTCTTTGTATGATAGGACCCGGTAGTACAAAACACAATTAAGTACTTGACATGCCAATAACATTAGTACTGTTATGATAAATGGAATTGTTTTGAGTCATGAATATGCAATATTTAAGTAATCATCCAGTGGAATGACCTCCCTAGGAGAGCCTACAAAACTAAAAGAAATTATGGATAAGATAAATCGAGGAATATACTTTGAACTTCATGCAGTGCTGCCTCAAATGTACGGGATAGCTACACCAGGCACTTGTACATAAAAGTATAACGATCAAGTAATTGTGGGGCCCGTCTTACAAAGAGTTGCGATTGATCCGATCAATCGCAACTATGGAAAGCCAGCAAAGTCAACCTATGAAATGCATGTTTGTTCTAGATATGAATGTATATCCATAAAGTCATTGATTTCTTGACAATTTGGTGTGTTTTCCTTTGTTTACAAAGGACATTTTGCAAATTTCCTGTAGAAAAAAAGATGACACTAATGGATTTCCATAGAAGTACGATTGATTGGATCAATCGTAACTCTTTGTAAGACGGGGCCCTGGTGTTCTCTTCTTGTATCTTTCAAAAGAAATATCCCTGTATATGCATGTTTTTTCAACCGGACTATATATGTATATATGAGATAACTATTCAGAATAGCAAAATCTGACACTGCTGAATATGGTATTGTGCATGATGACAAAATGGTGAAATAATTTGCTTTACCAAATCAAAGAGTATTCATTTGTTTTCAAATACATACATGTATTATCCTATCATTCTGGCCCTATAATCAACCCAAACTAATTCAAGATTGTCATTGACCACAAACACCAAAAAGAGATATAGCTTTCTTTTTTTCATGAAAATACATATTTGTAAAATTATTTATTCTATAATAAAATCCTGAAGAATCAAATACATAAGTACTGCATTGAGAGAGTTCTAATAATTGTGTCTAAAAATATTCACCAAGTATTTGAATATGGTATGCATAATATTTATATACATATTTACATAGGCGATCAGAATTTCATCATAAATGCAAAATATCATCAATTTGCTTATTGACCTGTTTGTGTAAAAATATATTCTTCCATGAATATTTGTATGAATTTTTTTTTATGGCAGACTGACCATCCCTCTGTAGGTCGCTTGCCTTGATTGGGGGGGGGGGAGGGAGAGTGGGGTGGGGTGGGAGGAGAGGATTGCAATTAGTGAAACCAGAATTATGTATTTGAAAGCTCTTGAGGACACAACTAACAAGCTTTTTCGCCAAGACATTCCTTGACCGTAGCCTCAGGGTGATTTCAAGTTCGGTGTTAACCTTTTGGTGTTGGCGTTGGGCCAACTTTTACACCGGCAGAGCAGCACCAAACTTGAAATGAGGCGGGTCCAGGGACAAAGGTCACAAGGTATTTACTTAGCATGTACATCAGTTTGTATGGGGAATGTGAAACCATTAAGATGCCAATCACGCACAAGTGTGATAGAGATTTATGACCGGGTGGGTGTTTCATAAAGCTGTTTGTCAGTTACGAGCGTCTTTAAGAACGATTGGTGAACCTTTCTTACGAGCTAAATCATCGCCAATGAATATACCATTTACCATAAGGAAGGATCACCAGTCGTTCTTAGAGTCGCTCTTAACTTATGCGCAGCTTGGTGGGTTTTTCATAAAACTGTTTGCAAGTTACGAGCGTCTTTAAGAACGATTGGTGAACCTTTCTTTCTCGCTGAATAATTATCAATGAAAATTTAATGGTGAATATCATTTACCACAAGAAAGGATCACAAGTCGTTCTTAAAGTCACTCTTAACTTACAAACAGCTACATGAAACGGCCCCCTGTAATATGTAATGTCACTGGAAATTGCCTTATGATAAAAAACTCATTATCTCACAATTCTAACGTGATGTTTGCCAGAGGCTAAGCCAAGCTTAGACAAAGGACTTCTCGCTGGTACATCAAGTTTGCTCTCCCCCCTCAGAAATCTATATTACAGGTGTTTCCAGTGCTTTTCACAAAATCAGGGGTCAGCAAATAAAAATCCATTCCCCATAAGAAATACCACTTAGGCTTGATAATTTGAAGAAAAAAAAGTCTGCAAATCATTAAGAATTACCCCTTTTCTCCATGAAAAGATATTTTCCCACAGCCAAAAATATGAAGAAAACTCTGATGCAGACTTTAGTCTGATAAGGCATCCCTGTCCAATGAACGCTGACGCCTATATTGCTTTAAATTATCAATAATGTGATATTCCATTTTAAAATTTTCACATGCAAATGGTTGATTGAATCTGATGTTGTCGAGCTGATCTATGAAGGGCACAGCGACAGATCCCTTGTGAAACGGAACCAGTATTCTAGGTAATCATCTCCAACATATTCATTCTCCAGTCTGCAGACTGTGTTTGGATCCTGTATTAAAGGATTCATATGAAGCAATTAAAATAAGAATAAATAAGGCCTGAAATTTGCAGAGTAAAAAACAAGAAAAAATGTCTTTAGCTTTGGTAAATCCCCCCTCATACATCTAAATATGATACAATTAATTTCCAAAATAAAACAAATGTGTTTGCAGAATAAAAGAATGTTACAAGCCTATCTTCAGGTTGGTACATTTTTTGTAAATCGGTAAATTGCCAATTCGTCCACTCACCACATGTTCTACCTTCATTTAATCTAATGCCATTCCATCCATCAACATTTCGTCGAACAACCAATTGTTTCAATAACCATTTGGTCCAATCATCACTTCGTCTAATCACCAGTTCGTCTATGACCATTTCGTTTCATAACCAGTTGGTCTCATATTCATTTTATTTTCATTCATTTTGCCCAAGTAACACTTGTCTAATTAGATCAAATGGTATATGGACTAAATGGTTATTGGACCAACTGATTATTAGACGAAATGGTGAGTGGGTGAATTGGCATAGGACCAAATGAAAATAAACCAGAAAATCCTCCCTCATATATCTAAATATAATACAATTCATTACTAAATTATATGAATGTGTATGTCCTAATGCAATTATGATGTTGAGGAAATGAAATCAAAATGTGTTTTATTGGATAAATTTTGCAACTTTCCATGAAAATTCATTTTGATCGGGTGTTTTGATGAGGAAATGAGTTTATCTTTAACAGTACTTCTTCTTCACACCTATATATTTGAAATAATTACATTATAAGAGTTTATTTAACACCATGATTTTCTAGACCTCTTGGAAGTATCGCTGAGATTTTTGGCAGTGTGCACAGCTCATTCTTGAGTGAACCTTCAAAATTAAACCCTCTTTCCCTCCTTATTCTTCACCTCTCTTACTGATTTAATTCTACATTTAATCAAGTAGAATGAGGTGGTTAATGTTGACCAATTTTCACAAGTTATAAATCATTTTTTAAAGACTAGGATGTGCTTTTTCAAGCTCAATTAAAATCTAAAAATTCATTTTGGACTTATTGTTGGTTTCAGGGTGGTAGGTTACATATATGAAATCTTCATTTAGTAAAATCATATTCAATTTAGTAATCATTCCAACTCATTTTCCAATTCTATTATTTTCATCCAATTCCCAAACCACTACTTATCTAAGTTCAGTATAGTATTTCCTTGCATGTTATCACATTAAAAGATTATTTTCTAATTTTTTTTCTCTAATTTACGATTCTCTATCTTGAGAATCTATTTTCTTCGATTAGTCATCAGATTTGTTTCTGCCTTTATTTTTATCACTTTTTTCCTATTTATGATTGTTAATTAATGTATCTTCGTGCTATGTCTTTACCAGTGTTCCCAGTGCATTGGTTGGTTGGGGAGAGGAACCAACAGGTCAAAGTGATTACGTCTGCTCTCCTCTTTCCTGGCTGCTAACTGATGCACTGGGAGGACTGCTACCAAATATTGCATTTATGATATTCTCTGTAATTTTATGTAATGATACTGATATTGTATTTTTAAGTGCCAAATAAATAATAAATAAAATAAATAAATATGATACTAACCTGATCGGTAGCAGGCATGATCCTAAAAACATAGGCACTGTTCTGATAGGCACCAACAGGTAGCTGCCACAAGTGAGCAAAACCCTGAAAATATAAACAAACATCATTAGACCAAATCAAGAACTAGAGATGCTCGGCGGGTCGCGCAGCCGAGCACATGTATCTCCGAACCCACCACGTCATTGCGATATATAGAGCTCACACAGAAATTTGACAAATAAATACAATTATCATGGCGACAATGACACTAGCATGCAGGTCCCCCAAGCCCATCTACCATCCAAGTGTGGTTGAAATGTGACTTACGGTTGCGGAGAAAGAGAGTCTTGCATGTAAACTTCAACGTTGACCTGAAAATGACCTTTGACTTTACCACATGACCTCTGACTGCAGCATAACATGCAGGCCCCCTAAGTCCATCTACCATCCAAGTTTGGTTGAAAAGTGACTTACGGTTGCGGAGTTAGGTGTCATAAGAAATATTGACAGTGCTGGCTCTCCATACATGTAATACTACTACTAATAATAATTGGCATCTATATAGCACTTTTTATTAATCTACGACTGCTCAAAGCGCTTCACAATTATCATTACCCGGTCACTGGACTCATATTATTTCAAGCAGCCTGTTAGGCGCACACTTGCTAAACCAACCACAGTGACGTTTTTTTCCTACCGGTACCCAATTAGCACCTGGGTGAGAGTGGCAAAGTGTGGATTGACACCTTGCCAAAGGACGCTATGCCATGGTGGGATTCGAACACACGACCCTCTGATTAGAAGGCGAGAGTCAGAACCGCTTCACCACGGCGCTTCCACTGTACATGTACATCTATATCAGATTGATAAGATTTGTGACCATGGTGGTTTCCTTGTTTGTTTCAATCGCCAAAGTATTATGACATTAATTGTTTTCCATAAATACTAATTTGATTCATTCACAACAACTGATGATAGTGCCAACATTCTATACATAACATAGCTTTGATTCAATCACAAAGTATTATGACATTACTGGCTTTCCATAAATATTAATTTGATTCAATACAAAAAATAATGATAGTGCCAACATTCTATAGATTAGATTGATCTGATTCAATCACAAAAGAATTGTGATAGTTCTGGATTTTCATAGATAACATTAATTTCAATATACTTGAATGATTGATTTAATCACAAAAATATGACACTGGCGGCTTTCCATAGATGCCATTGACTATTGTACTACAGCAGATGATAATCAAATACTCAAATATGCTTTATGGATGGATGCACACTTACAATTGTGTGTTTGAATGGTTGTGAAGTTTCCAATGATTCAATCGGCTCTGAGCAGAGAGAAGAACCGGTCCAGGAACAGAGAACCATCACAGATTCTTCACTCGTACTGGGAATAAAAACAATCCAAGTAAAATGATGCTAGTCAGTCACATCCAGGTTCTAAATCCTGTTTAGTCCCTGATTACAAGCGTGGACGGATTCACCTCACACTCACAGAGATGACCCTCACCCCCTCCCTCTGCTTTAAACTATTCGGTGTATCCTCCTCCCTCATCCCAACCCACTTACTCTCCTCCACAACTTGCTTCTTCCATGTCTTGTTCGGTCACCCCCTCCACTCTGACCACCCTCCCTCAATCCAACCCTCGTAATCTCCTCCATCACTTGCTTCTTCCATGTCTTCTTTGGTCACCCCCTTCCCCTCTGACCAGCCACCTCAAACTCAAGCGCCCTCTAAAGACAAGATCATTATCCATCCTCATGTAATATTTCACTCTTCATTTTTTTAACATATATATAAGATAGGAACCGAATATAGGATAGAACTCGGAGCCGCCAACCTGAACAAGAACATTTCAGTATTTTTGAAGCTGAAAATCAGTATTTGGTGAGGTAATCAGTAATTTCAAAGAAATACCATTACACAACACACCAGACTGAAACTTAATTAGCATTTTATTTTGCATGAAACCATCAGTATTCTTCTCATTTTTCAGTACTAAATATGGAAAATCCGTACTACTTGGCGGCTCTGCAACTATTGTAGATTCATAACCTGTCGGCCTACTAGGAAAAAAAAAACAATCACAGTGTTTGTTTTTTTCTTTTGCACTGCCTCTTTGTGAACAAGCCAAGTAGCTGAATAGGCCTTTTATCAGCAATAAATCGAATCAATCAAATCAAAACCAATATCTCGGAATTTTAGCACAGCCATGACATCACAAGAGGGTGCACAAGGATTAAAATGCAGGAATTAAGATTCTCTACTCACTTCAAATACAGCTCCAGGAACCTTACTGGCAAATGGGCTGGTACGGCTACTTCATAGGTGAAGTTCCCATTTCTAAAGAGAAATATGAGTGAATGAAAACACTGATAAACACATCTAACAACAAAATGTTATAGGCTTGTTGGGGAAGTTTGATAGTCTTTACAATTTCTGGATTGCACAAAGTAAACAATTCTTTCTGTAATTCCCCCCCCCCCATCCCTCTGCGCCTTGGAATAGTTTACTACATAGATGGCGCATAATAAATGTGTTTATCATTTATTTTAAATAAGATTGCATATTCGATCTGAAAATCAGAGAAATCTGTAGAGCCAGAGGGAATCGAACCTGTTCAACAATCTAATAATGGGAAAGACTTAGATGTTAATCATGAAGATAAGCAGTTGTGACTGTCTAAGTTCAAATTCTTGGGTTCAAAGATATCTCTGTTTGACTTCAGAACTGAATTTGGTAAGGTAAATTAACTCATTGTTCTTCTTTGAATTCTTCCTAATGCTGTTTTCCCCTATTGTAACTTTTGGGCAGATTATCATTATGATAATAAACGCTCATTACCACTACCATCAATACCACCACCACCACAACCATGACCAACATCACCATCATCACCATCATCAACACCATCATCATCAACACCATCATCATCATCACCATCATCAAAATCATAATTATCATCATCACTATCACCATCATCATCATCATCATCATCACCATCATCACCATCATCATCACCATCGTCATCATCACCATCATTACCATCATCACCATCATCATCATCATATACATAATCATTACCATCATCTTCATCATCATCACCATCATCATCACCATCATCATCATCATCATCACCACCATCATCAACATCTTATACATAATCATTACCATCATCTTCATCATCATCATCATCATCATCACCATCATCATCATCATCACCACCATCATCATCATATACATAATCATTACCATCATCATCACCATCATCATCACCATCATCATCATCATCATCACCACCATCATCAACATCATATACATAATCATTACCATCATCTTCATCATCATCACCATCATCATCACCATCATCATCATCATCATCACCACCATCATCAACATCATATACATAATCATCACCATCATCATCACCATCATTACCATCATCATAACCATCGTCTACATAATCATTACCATCATCATCAACATCATCTACATAATCATCATCATCATCACCATCATTACCATCATTACCATCATCATCACCATCAACAACAGTGAAGTGATCACTCTACCACTGAGCCACCATGTTAACATCATTGCCATATTAGTCACCATCATTACCATCATCTTCATCATCATCACCATCATCATCACCATCATTACCATCATCTTCATCTTCATCTTCATCTTCATCTTCATCTTCATCATCATCATCATCATCATCATCATCATCACCATCACCATCATCATCATCATCATCATCATCACCACCATCAAAATCATAATAATCATCATCATCATCATACCATCATCTCATCATCATCACCATCATCATCACAGTCATCATCATCATCATCATCATCACCACCACCACCACCACCATCATCATCCCCATCATCATAATCGTCATCATTATAAACACTTACGCAGTAGAAATGCAGGTTTCTCCACAGTTTGTCTCTGACGTACAGTGTTCTGGGCAGATTGTCTTTTCTCGGTCAACTTGGATGAAATTCACCTCAACTCCTGAAAGACAATCAGAAAATTAACAATATAAACACTAAAATGGGAAAAAAATTAAAGGGGGATTTCACCCTACTGATTACATAAAACAATATACATCATGGCCCCATCTTACAAAGAGTTACGATTGATTGGATCAATCGTAACTCTTTGGAAATCCATCAGTGTCATAATTTTTTTGAGAGGAAATTTGCACAATGTCCTTTGTAAACAAAGAGAAGCATAGTGAATTTTCTAGAAAACAATGAATGCAATTTACATCATAGTTAGAAAATATTTCGAACAAACATGCATAATACATGTTGACGTTGCTGGCCGTCCATAGTTGCGATTGATCGTAACTCTTTGAAAGACGGGGCCCAGGCGTACACGTTTCCTGACAGTATTGACTGGAAATAACAATATTTTCCTCTATTTGGTTTAAATAAAAGCAAAAAAAATTGAAAACGAGACAGACAACCCCGAAACGTAATGCCCCAGGCAATCATCTAGGAAGGCGGAGGTAAAAATACATCCACTCCTTTAAACAATTTGGCTCTGGCTGATAACAATCATTGGCATTCTAAAGGATAATAACTGAACAAATTTACTCAAAATAATTGCTTGGACATAGTAATATTCTTATCAGGCGTGGATCTAGCCGGATTAGACACAATAGCTTTAAGAGGCCGAGTATGGTGCAAAAATAATATGGCCGCTAAAATGGTATTGTGTTCAACCTGGCTATATCCCCCACTGGTTCTTATCCTCACCCATGCTCGTCATCCTCTTCTTCCGACGTAGCGTCGACCTTCTCTTCCTATTCTGCATGTTGACGGAGCCTATCCCCCCGGAGCTTCCGTTCTGAGGCATGGCGTCGGGTACGTCCACCGCAGGGGGTGCGGGTTCTCTGTCGGTCCCAGGCTGGATGGTGGTGGTGGTGGTAGAACTGAGGGGCACACCCTGAGGGGGCAGAGTGGGCGAAGCTACAGGTGGGATGATAAGAAGGGAAGGGGTAAGTCATTGGATGTGTCGCAGTGGGTGTTTCATAAAGCTGTTTGTAAAGTGTTGCCCGACTGGAACATGACCTCAACTGCCGAGTCAGCTACATAGGGATATATCAAGCACAAGAAAGGGTCACCAGTCATTCATATAAGTCGCTCGTAACTTACAAACAGCTTTTTGAGACACCCCCGTGTTTGGATGAAGTGTTAATTGTGGTGTTTGCTCCAGTTTAATCAAGTCAAACCTTTCTATTGAGGCCACCCAAGAGAAAACGAAAAAATAACATCTGTAGATTGGTGACCTTTGTAGACAAGGTCTACAAAGGGTCTACAAAGGTACGGTGGCCACTAAAGACACCCCTACTCTTTGGGTGAAATGTTGAGTTTAGAGCTTCTATGTCAGTAATTTGAGGGGGAAGAATGGAGAGAGAGAGAGGAAGGGGGTTAACCTGACTCTACCTCGCAAGTGAAATGAGTCCTGGGAGCGTTTCATCAACATTTGCCGTCTGACAAGTTGTCAGATCTGACAACTTTCCTTGAATTTGGTTGGCTGAGAAGCACTATTACTATGGTAACTGTCAGATAAAACCTGACTTGCTGGATAAAATATCCGACAAGTCCTTTCATTCAACGCTCCCCAGAGTTACTATGTTAGCTATTAGAGGGGTGTAGAATGAACAGAGGGGTCGATCTTACTTACCCTGAGGATGGAACGTTGAGTTGAGAGCTGCTATATTCGCTATGAGAGGGGGTAGAATGGAAGTCATATCGGTCTTAACGTTGCAGCAATACACTGGAACTGGAGTAGGTTCTGAAAGACAAATACAAAAATACTCCACATTTAACTTGGTCTTTGATTGAGGAAAGATTATGCATCAAATGCATACAATCACACAGTGGACACATTAGACAATGTGGGGGTGAGACCGACAAAGCTGGTGTAGACCCGGGCCCCGTCTAACAAAGAGTATGACCGTAACTCTAGGGAAATCCATCAGTGTCATAATTTTTTATACAGGAAATTTGCAAAATGTCCTTTGTAAACAAAGGAGAACACACCAAATTGTCAAGAAATCAATGAATTAATGGATGTACATTCATATCCAGAAATCTTTTTGAACAAACATGCATTTTATTTCTAAAAAGCATGCTGAGAGCAAAATATTCAGTGAAAATCACTGACTTTTTGTTTCATGAAACATTCCCCAAATGGCATTTTACCTTGGAATACAATGATAATAACAATATCTACATTTAATACTTCATGTTTCTAAACGCATATTACCCCATTCATCTGATCCTAGTATGCCCACACACAACGTATGCACTTTCTTCACTCCTTGGGGAGCATTCCACGACTAAATTGCTAGGTATACTACATAGGCTTCCCCATCCTACCAGGTATCCTTTTAGCACCTGGGTGGAGAGTGGCAAAGTGTGGATGAACGCCTCGACAAAGGACGCTAGGCCATGGTGGGATTCGAACACACGACCCTCTAATTACAGGGCGAGAGTCAGAACTGCTACACAATGCTTCCATGATCTTATTATACAAAAGAAATTGTGCATACCTTTCTGTGTCTGTGGTGTAGTGGTGCGGATTGTGGATGTCTTGGGACCTAGGGTGGTCATGTTGGTCATTGATGGAGCAGAAGATCTGGTAACAAAAAGAAGCTCAATGTAATATAAGGTGCCAGAATTTTATATCATTATTTCAAATCAGTAAACTCACTTCAGCAATCTTCAGAATACGGGCCAATGAGTCATAAAGAACAAAGTACCAGAACAAATAAATTGTTCTTAATCTAAAATTAAACTTAAGTATAACGATCAAAGCAATCGCATAGGAATATACATCACAAAGTATATATAAACAAAATACTAATAAAAATATGGGATACGTTGTAAAAACAGCATTGTCTCATATCAAATCACATCAAGTGAGGTCATAATTCTTCAAATTTGGTCTCACAAGATTGTGCAATGTCATATACATCACTTAAAAATTAGGGTTGAAAACATTAAAATGGAAGGAAGGGGGGTGGGCTTTTCCCCCATCTTCTAAAGGGTTAAATAAATATAACTTACAGCATGCTGACTGCATCATCATTCGTCTCCAGAATGTAGAGAGTGGCAATCGCAGCAAAACTAAAGAAAAAAAATTGAAACGAGATGAATGATAATGGTAATAATGATGATGATTATGATGAAGATAAGGAATATGTTGATGGCCATGATGATGATATTGGTAATAATGATGTTCGTGACACTGACACAGATGATGTTGATGACCATAACTATTTTAATGATAACAATACTATCGCATCAATCAACCACATTCAAATGATTCCATTAAGTAACTAACTCACAGATTAATCCAAATAGCTAAAAAGGAACCTGGATAAATAATTATTGGACCTAGTCCCCATACATATTATTTATATTCAAAAGGCAAAATTTAATAACAATTGTAATATTCATTACACTTTCAAACAGTACATCATGAATATTTACCATGTAGGAAAGACCCTGTATCCTATAACAGGGGCCATTCACACAAGAGAATGCTTACCAGAAGAGCATGTGAATGAGAGCTACTATGATGTTATACAGTTAAATCGTGAACCTTGACCATGTATGAAGGGGCCTGTATCCTATTACAAGGGGCCATTCACATGAGAGAGTGCTTCCCAGAATAGCACGCGAATGAGAGCTACATGTACTATGAATATACAGTGAATCATGAACATTGACGAAGTATGAAAGGGCCCTTTCACACGATAGACTACTCACCAGAAGAGCATGATAAGAATGAGGGCTACTATAAGAAGCTGCATGGAACGCGGAGAGAGACAGGGAGTGATGTCCGATTGACCTTTGCCCTTCTTACTGTTGACGCTCCCATTCCGGTTGTGACGGGACTTGTCCTTACCCCCGGCCGACTTCTTGCTGCCATCTCGGCTGCGATAGGAAAAGAATGCAGTAAGTGAGAGCTAATTCTATAATGGATTATCAATTGACTGATCTCTTCATACAAATAATTAGGAATACATCTTAATTATGCTAGCTTAATATCTCTTATTACATTCTAAATCTGATTTCACCATAATAAACTCCTCTGTCACCTTTTATTTTGTTTTCTCCTGCTTCTATGTCTAACCTGGGCAGTTCAATGGTAAGGTACACTTTTAAGGAGACCGCACACCTTACGAATGGTCTGCGACCCGATTTCAGAATAAAATGTAGTAGAATTTGATGCTAATATTGAGACTTGGAATATCTTACTGTGTAATGTTCTAAATCATTGTACGAATACCCGTGTTCAAATCTGTAACTATGCTATCATCCTTATTAGAATAAAAGCGAATTTAATATCTAGTCGTAATGACGTCATAGCAGTCGTACGATTGGCTACGATTTGAAACTAATTTTGCCTTTACTCCAAAATAAAGGCTTGCAATCTTTCAAAATGGTTATATTAGTATTCTTTCAATTGATTTTAACCTCAAATAAAATGATATGTTCCATTCACATTTTCAGAAAACGAGCAAAATGTGATTTGTTACAAAATCTGATCACGAACAGTCGCAAGGTGTGCGGTGGCCTTTAGTCAACTTGTCAACTTTACTCAACCGTAGACAATAACAATAACAACAAGAGCAACAACAATAGTGTATCAGGGAACAGTCTTGGGATGCACATGGCACAAGTAAAGGGATCATCTTCTCAATCCGCCCTCCACACCTAATCTCCCACTGTTCTTTTCCTCACACTTCCTATGTATCTTTTTTTTCCCTCACCTCAGCGTGCCGACACTTGTGTTCGACTTCAGACTATCAACCCTCTTCAGTTTTTCCAGCATCACTCTCTCTCCCCCTCCCCCTCCCCCTCTCTCTCCCCCCACCACCCCCCTGCCCCTCTCTCTCCCCTTTCCATCTCTTTCCCTCACCTCAGCGTGCCGACACTGGTGTTTGACTTCAGACTATCCACCCTCTTCAGCTTTGCCAGCTTCTGATTCATCTTCTCCAGTTCATCAATCCTGGTCTCCAGGTTATCGGTCAGTCTGACCAGCTCCTTGACCGCTCCTACGTTCTCCATATAAATCCTGTCCTTGTTGACCACCAGGAAGTGCTCGATCTTGGCCCCATTAGGTAGGCTGACCGTCCCGGTCTTATGGACAGCGTCCGGAAGGATGTCCATCACCTCCTGAGCGATGACCCCCGTCTCCACCTGGTCGCACTCGGGTAGGCCGGCCTGCTCGGCGAACTGCGGGATGTACTTGTAGCGCATCACGCGCATCTTGTTGATGTTCTGGAGCTGTTCTCTTGGATCCAGCTGGTAGAAGAAAAAAAGAAGAATAGTGGATGATAATCTAATATGCTTTCCGACAGAGACTGAGCAGTTAAGATTCCTCAGGATTCATTGTTATCATTTTGATTGATAACAATCAATAATTAAGAATATTTCGAAGTGCTAAAGACGAAATGTACCATAGCACATACAATACATGAATACGCATTTAACAATAATAACCACAATTAGTTGTACTGGAAAAATATAGAAATATACAATGAGGAAAAAGCAAAGTTTTAAGGATGATTCATAGCCGACCACCAGTTTCTTGAGGAAAGTTACGGTAAGAGTTTTGTCAGTGAGTTTCACTAGTAGATTTACAAGCCACTGATATTCTTGCATCTGATTGGCTCAGACTGATTTATCAGTGAAAATCACTGATAAAATTGTTCATGAACAAGAAAACAAGTTAAAAGGCAAATAATAATTCTTGCTCAAAAGTTAAAGGGATGGTCCGGGCTGAAAATATTTATGTCTGGATAAGTAGAGTAAAATTCACAGAGCAAAATGATGAAAATTTCATCAAAATCATATAACAAATGTGTGTGTGTGTATTTGAGTTTTGTCAGACGTGTATCAATCAGATATGATTATTTACGTCTGGGACCGACCTTTTAACGTCACCATCCGAAAGACGTGACCAGGGCTCGAACCTCTGCATCAATTTATAACTTCCCCACAGCTTGGATTACAGGCGCACGCCACAACGCCCAGTTGTAAAAACGAAGTTATTGAATTTTAAAGTTTATCATTATTTTGTGAAAACAGTTATTAGCACATGATTCATTTTTTTCATACATGTGAAAATGATGTGTCTCCAAACTCTCCATTATGATGAAATAAGTTGCAGCAATAAATAACTAATGCTAATGGACAATTAATCAGTTGTCAATCCAATTGTTTTAGTTCTTAGTAGAATTTTTTTTTAATAAACCTAATTTCATATAATAAAATACAAAAGAACAAGTGGGGATGTGACATCATCAGCCCACCTAATGAATATTCATAAAGACATGCCTAGAACTGTTTCGCCGGAATATTGCAAATCTAAAATTCCATAACTTCGTTATTTGTTATCCGATTTTGATTAAATTTTCAGCATTTTGCTTTGTTAATTTTACTCTATTTATTGAGATATAAATATCTCCAGCCTGGACCATCCCTTTAAGAATGTCTGTGAGTAAAAATGAACAAAGTAAAAATGGCCTTATTTCTTCCTATTACTTTACACTGTCTTTTTCTTTATTGAGATTTGATGAAAATACAAACGAATCATTCATTGATATGCTGAAACATTTTATTTGCAGCTGTGCATATAACAGGGTTATAATTTTAAGAGTGTCAGGAGTGTCATATCTGACAAACATAAACCTTGGCCGCCAGTGGCCATTCCAGTCCCCCCATATCCGATATCAAATCTCTGATGTCTCATGTACTAACAAAAAACAACTTCACATTCATGGGCAAGCACTACCTACAGATATTCGGTACAGCAATGGGCACCCGGATGGCTCCTTCATTCGCCTGTCTCTTCATGACGAAGCTGGAACAGCAGATGTTAGATTCAGCCCCCTGTCGCCCATGGATTTGGTGGCGTTACATAGAGGACATTTTCTTCATCTGGACCAGGGATGAAGACAGCCTCCATACATTCATTGACCACATCAATTCCTTCCACAGGACCATCAAATTCACTTCTGATTTCTCCCAACAGGAAACCCACTTCCTTGATGTTACAGTCCAGAAAAAGTCTAATGGTATCACCACTACCCTATACTCTAAACCCACAGATACCCACCAGTACCTCCACTCATCCAGCAGCCACCCCCTGTCACTGCAAAACCGGCATCGCTTACAGTCAAGCCCTCAGACCTAGCCGTATCTGCTCCGAGGACCCTGATTTTTCCTTCCATGCCAGGAATTTGCAGAAACATCTCTGTGCCAGGGGCCACGGGGCCAGGGCAGTCCAACTGGCAATTAACAAAGTTCGTTCTCTCCCCAGATCTGAAGTTCTCAAACCAACAAGTGACAAGGAGACCACCGACAGAATACCGCTTGTGACCACCTTCCATCCCAATCTACCCCCTCTCCGCAAAATCCTGTTTGATAACCACCACATTTTACACACTTCTGATCGTCTCCAACAGGCCGTTCCCGATACTCCCCTTCTAGCATACCGACGCCCACCGAATCTCAGGGACCTCATTGTTCGTGCTGAAGTGCCCTCCCTCACTAACCATTCTTCTCCCATACAGCATGGCACCTTCAAATGCACCAGCAACAGGTGCATCATATGTGAAATACACCTTCACGAGGGCGATACTTTCACCAGCAACTCTACCAGCCTGTCTCACCAAATCAAGGGCAACATCACATGCACTACCACTAATGTTGTATATCTCATCACTTGCAGAGTTTGTAGGGTACAATACATAGGGGAAACCAAGACCACACTCAAGAAACGATTCTACGGGCACAGATCCACCGTCAACACAGCAAAGCTGGACACTCCAGTTGGCCGCCATTTTAACCTCCCCAACCACTCCATCACTGACATGATGCTACAGGGCATCGAATCTTTAGGTACCCGTCCTGACTCAGTCCGTACTAGCAGGGAGAAGCTCTGGATGAGACGACTTCGCACCACCCAACCTCATGGCCTGAACATCCAAGAGGGGAACGACTGATTTTCTTTCCTATCCACTTTCAATTTATTTATACATATAATTTTTCCCCTCAGCTCTTTTGAATAGTTACATTATAGTTTCTTACTCTACTTTCCTCCCATATCTCATACAAGCTCAGCTCCAATTTTTCCTTCCTTATTCAGGCGATATAATAATTATTATATATATATATATATATATATATATTTGTTTTTTCTCCACTCACCTCTTTTAGATTTACCACATTTGCTTATTTACATGTATACTATGGTTTCTTCATAATACACCCCCCTTTCTTCTATATTTGCTTTTACCTTTTTAGGCAATTTGCTTCCTCTTTTTCACATATACAGGTTTTTTTTTTGTTTTTTTTCCTACTACATGTATATAGTCTTATGTTTTTTTCCCGTCACACCTAGCGGATTACAATATCAGTTACACCATATGTGTATTTATATATTTTTTCATATACATTTCCTTTTTGGATATATTTATATACATATCACTCATAGATACATATTTACACTTACCTTCTTCTCTTAGTTTGTTTAATGCTTTATCATATATACTTATATGTCTTTTGCACATTATCAGTTGTTCCCCATTCTTTTTCTTTTTTTCCCCCACTCTTATGCACCAGTTTATTAAGCCTTTCTTTGTAACCTGTTTGACCCACCTCTCACTAATTCTCTTGTTTTTCATCCCATTATCACTGTTTTGTTCCAGATCCTGTTTGATGTTGCCTGCCTCATTATTTTAATCCCTCTTGGCTTGAGGTCTTTTACTGGCCTTACTTACAATAACTTCCCTTTGTGTCTGCCTACTCCTTTTCTTTCATCCCCTTCACTAACCTGATTGGTCTTCTCTACTCACTAATGCCCCTTTTGTCTCCTTGTTTCTAGCGTTGCTGTAGCTTGTTTGTGGTCTATATTATGGTTGTTCCACTTTATATGTTTGTCATTTTGCTAGATTCTGCTAGGATCGAAAGCTTAGGCCCCTTTTTGACTTTCTAAACATAAACCTACTCATTCATATCTTCATTGTTATATGTTGATATTCTCACCTCTTGGAAGTCTTCTTTAGCTCTCTTATCGGAAGGCTGCATCACGTGACCTGTGACCTTCAAGTTGCCATGGACGACCAACGCCTCGTCGGGTCTCTCTGTGTTTATTCCAACTTTACCCTGGAAAGTTGAAATTTTGGGCAAAGTTTCAGTAACAAAAGCTTGAATTATTTTTATCATGCCTCAAAAAGTTGATGGAAAGTTACGTTATAATTGATGTACGATCATAATGTTCAATGGTATGAATGGTCTTCTGGCAAATGTCGGAGGCATGTTTATCAATATTCCTTCTATATCTCTTCATTCCTATCATGTACATGCTGCTCATTTTGTTCGTTGAATTTGTATAACAGACAATGAGGAGAGTCTTGAATCAGAAATATTTTTTTTGCGGTAGTCTCCAGGCCTCGGTTCTTGTTTGTATTATATAGTTGTGCTCAAAAATCAGTGAAGCCCACAATAAAATGCACTCCTTCATGTCGAGTGTTGAATGTAGACAACAACACTACAATATTCAGCGAGCCCAGAGAAACAAACTTTATTGAATGTAATATTTGATAACCTGACTTCACAATTAAACACCCAAAACATGGCAGAACTTGAACAATTTAGATATGTCATTCCTGGTGAGGTTCACTAATTTTCAAGCAACACTGTACATATGCTGCCCAATTTGATTCTTAAATTTGTTTAACAGCCAATGAGGAGAGTCTTTAAACAGAAAAGGGCGATTCCATGCTAGAAAAATCAGCCATTTTCACAGCATTTATCAATCTGCTGTCCAAATGAATGAAGAACTTCAATTTGCTTTGTGGTAATATTTAAGTTCTACTGGATAGACATGCAAAAAACTGACAACCAACAAAAATATGTCATCCATAGGTTAGTTAGAGCTTAAAATGTTGCGTGTCGTACGGAACATTTCTGGGTCCCGTACGACACACAACATTTTCACCTATAATTTACCCATAATCAATTTTTTTGTGTTGGTTATTAGTTTTTCACATGACTACCCACTATAGCTTTATCACTGACAACATTTTTTTTTATTGCTCTAGCATTTGGCTAGGAAACTAGAAATTGTTGTCAAAATGTCCCGTACAACATGTATGGAATCACCCACAAGATATCTTTTTGGTAATTTAGGTAATCCCCATGCCCCATGCATTGGTTCTTGTTTGTGTTACATGTATATTATTAAACTTTCTTCTAAGAAATTGTTATCCTGTCGTAGTACATTGTTATATGTCCCTGGATATTAAATATAAACTAACTGTTGACTTACTGAATGGAAAATAGTGTCCTGGTTTGATCCCTTCTGCCAGATAACATCAGTGTCACTCTCAAACTGTCCCGGATTCGAGGCCTGGAAAGGAAAGAAAAACAATGATTAACCCATTGCCTACTGAAAAGTGTGATTCCTGTAAAAAGTGATTTAGGAAATAAAGAAATTAGTAGCGAACAAGTTAACAATAATAATATTCCACTTTTATATAGTTCTTAATACATGTTCTTAATACATTGGGATGACGTTTCTAAAGGTTTTACAGATATATTATTACCCCGGTCCTCTGATTCTTGCTTGCCCGCTCACAATATACGCACATTCTCCACTCACTGGGAACATTTCACAGGAGTATTCAAACTCAATTTCTTGGCATACTACATAGACTTCTGCATCCTACCAAGTAACAAAGATGTATTTGAACCTCAAATCATAATACATGTACCTACCAGAGAGGAAGGAAACTGATGACAACAAAACCTGTTCATAGATTAAATTTAGTATTATTCTTGAACAAAATGAACTATATTAAGAAACACAAGAGGCATACAGAAATATAAAGAGCCCTAAAATTTTTACCATCATCATCATCATTGAATATAAATGCTAGCCTCAGGAAATAAACTGAAAAGTGATTATTGTAAAAAAATGTTAGATACAAGATTTAAACATCTAAGCCACTTACCCTAACAATGATCCTCTCGGAGACCTGTGATGCTACTACATATTGCTCATGTCCGCAGTGAGCCTGGATTGAGACTACTAGCATGAAATACCTCTGGTCGGGATTGGGCTTGCCTTTCTTCCTCATGTTATTTGATGTGGTCTCGCTGAAGTGGAGACGACCTATCGTGACCTTAACAACATTCTCTGGATGGATTTCAAGTCTAGAGAAGGAAAGAAAGAGCATGAATAATATCTCATATTTACCCAGGGTAGCAATATGTTTTATAAGTCTTCCAGCAAGACACAGCATGTTCTCATAATTCTATATGCTAATACCTTTAGTGCATGGCTAGATGACAGAAGGTCCTGTTTTTATAAGTCTTTGGTATGACTTGGCCTGAAATCGAAACCCAAACACTCCCAATAATGAGGTAGGCGCTCTACCGCTGACCAATCATGCCCAGTATAATAATAATATAGTGAAAATTTCAATCTCATATTCCTTATTAAATGCCATGACTGAAAGAGAAAAAAGGACCAAATTCACAAAAGATGATCGTGAATATATAATTTGACACAATGGTTTATGCAGATTTCATGCATTAGTAATGCTTTATTAAGCATGTCTGCTGGGAAAGAGTCCAAAAATGAATGTGTGCATATGTTAAAGAGTAAATTCAAATTTATTACTATGGTTCTTCTTCATCTGTTATTATCTTCAAAGGGCTCAAAGAGATTAAGATATAAACAGACAAAAAAATACAAGGGGCTCTGGCAATTTTGCTCTTGTAATGCTCAAAACAGCAAGTGGAAATCACTATTCACTGCAATGTTAAAGCTTCTCTTGCAGATTTAGGCAATAGGTTGTGTAAGAAAATGAAAAAAAAAATTTTGTCCAGAGACAGAAAAGGGAAGGTGGCTGCGCTCGTACTTACTTTGCAGGTTGGAATGGCTTCTTGCTTCGATCAGCCTGGCTCTGTTCAACTCTGATATAAGAATTCATCGCTTCCACCTTGATCCCATTAATATGAATGCAGATACTGTCAATAGTCTTGGTACCAGACTCGGTCTGAACCATCTGGGGAATGCCGTTGACACAGAGATGACCAGTTACCTGAAAAGAGATTAAAAAGATTAAAGTCGATCTAAATCTTCTGTAAAGGGTCAAAAATGTGAATTAAACTCAAGTGTCATCTAACATTCCCATCTCGCAAATGGGTAGAGAATCTTTTTTCAATCATTCTCTGCAAGAATTCAATTCTATTCATAAGGTATCTAGTGCCCTCTCCCTGTAATGATTTTCTTTTTTAAATCTAAAAATGGCCCTTTCAGCTCTTATCTTTAAAATTTAGCGATTGACATTGGGAGGCTGCAAAGATTATATCCTCAAATCTTCATGTTAAATGGCAAAATTAATTGAGAAACCATCATTCTTTGCAAAAATTCATTTTTTAGTCATTTAAGGTATCTAGCACGCTATCTCAGTACTGATTTTTTTTTAATCTAAAAATGGCTCTTTCAGCACTTATCTAACATATTTAGAGACTGACATCAGGATGCTGATCAAGATTATATCCTAAAATCTTCATGAAAAATGGTAAAATCAGGGTGCTACATAAGCACTTGCTCGATTGCTCGGGGCAAGCAAAAGTTAGAGTCGGGCAAGTGTTTTGAAGTGAAGATCAAAACTACTTGCCCGAATTGGGCAAACAAAATTCTCATAGTGGAATGACCAAAATGACCCTAATTTTGGTCATAGCGGGCAAGATAAAATCATTTTGGAAAAAGTCATGCAATAACAAGGTACAGTACTGATATCAGTTCATGTCAAAAGAGAGAAAAGAAGTTCAAAGGTTTATACAAGTGGAATGCCTCTGGCCGTCTCACCTGCATCACGCGATTCAATATAGCAGCAGTGCTGATTTTGAAAACTACTATAACTCGCACAAGATGTTCAGTGATACTTGGTTACTCTTATTTCCACGTTTTATGAACTAGACCAATACACTTATAGAGATATGATGGCAATTCAACAAATACCCCCAACGTGGCCAAAGTTCTTTGACCTTACATGACCTTTGACCTTGATCATGTGACCTGAAACTCGCACAGGATGTTCAGTGATACTTGATTACTATTATGTCCAAGTTTTATGAACTAGACCAACACACTTTCAAATTTATGGCTGTAATTCAACAAATACCCCAATTTGACCAAAGTTCATTGACCCTAAATGACCTTTGACCTTGATCATGTGACCTGAAACTTGCACAGGATGTTCAGTAATACTTGATTACTATTATGTCCAAGTTTCATGAATCAGATCCATAAACTTTCAAAGTTATGATGGTAATTCAACAAATACCCCAATTCGGCCAAAGTTCATTGACCCTAAATGACCTTTGACCTTGGTCATGTGACGTGAAACTCATGCAGGATGTTCAGTGATACTTGATTAACCTTATGTATAAGTTTCATGAACTAGGTCCATATATTTTCTAAGTTATGATGACATTTCAAAAACTTAACCTTAGGTTAAGATTTTGATGTTGATTCCCCCAACATGGTCTAAGTTCATTGACCCTAAATGACCTTTGACCTTGGTCATGTGACATGAAACTCAGGCAGGATGTTCAGTAATACTTGATTAACCTTATGGCCAAGTTTCATGAACTAGGTCCATATACTTTCTAAGTTATGCTGTCATTTCAAAAACTTAACCTCAGGTTAAGATTTGGTGTTGACGCCGCCGCCGCCGTCGCCGCCGCCGTCGCCGTCGCCGCCGCCGTCGCCGTCGCCGCCGCCGTCGGAAAAGCGGCGCCTATAGTCTCACTCTGCTATGCAGGTGAGACAAAAACCACAATACTTTCTTTTGAAGAGGTAAAACTTTTTTTTTTCAAGGATTTTTTCAGGCAAGTGAAATAGATTTTTGGGCAAGTATATTCCAACTATTTAAAAATTCACTTGCCCAAGTTATACATAGCACCCTGTAAAATTAATCCAGAAACACATATATTTTTTCATAAAGTGGCTGGGCTGATAAAACCTTGTATCTCAAAATTTAAAAAATTTGAGGGCAGCTTAGAAAAGGCTGTATCTTAAAAATATAGCAATGGTGGCAGCCTCATACTGTCTGAAAATAGTCTCCAAGACATGAGAACTCTTTCGAGGAAAAAAGGAGTATGCTAGCAATGTTATAACTCTAAAATCTAGCTTATTCTGAGCTGTCATCAAAATATTTGAATTCTAAGATACAAAGTTTTATCATCCCAGCCACAATATCCTTCACATTTGACAAAACACATTCATATAATCTAGTAATGAATTGGAAAAACTGACATGCACTTTTGGGGGATCAACCAAATCTAAAGATAGCCTTAAATATGTGTTGCAAAAGCCCTTCTTGCACTGACACAATGACAAATTAATCAGCATTGTTTGATATGACCTTCTTACCTGGAAGTGGTTCTTCTTTTGACAAACAAAGGAATCGTCTGACACTGAGAAGTTAAAGCCTTTATCAGCCTCCACTTTGTAGTTTATGATAGGTCTGCAAATCAAAGAAAATTATAAAACATCTTTAAAGTAACTCTGACCCACATGACTTATCAATAAAGGAAGTCACACGAAACATTTCTACTATGTGATGTATGAAAGAGAAAATCTTAGCAACATCCATGTACATGAAGATGATTCAATATTTTATCTTTTCTTAAACCAAGGAAGTGTTTCATAATGCTGTTTGTAAAATTTAAACGATTCGTGACCTGCTCTTAAGTGCCAAATCTGATTCTAAATGTTTATGAATCCGATCATTGTACCTGTGTTGAAAATCTGAAATTACATGTAATTCTTCTTATGAACGAGCATATGAAACAAACTTTGATATTTGTATAATTCTAGGCGGAGGCAAAAAAAGTAAGGCAATGCGCACCACTACATTCTATCCTCTTGTTATAAGTTATTGTTTTCTTTCTCCTGACCATGAATCTATGCAGATTGTTTGTACAAAAAACTGCCACCGGAAAATGACAACTATAAAAGCAAAACAGAGAAGGCGATGGCTACTCAGCAGACAATGTTTTGTCTCGGCATATCAGACACATTTCTTACGTTTAGGGGGTTTAGGGTAGCAGAAAAGACAATTATAGTAAATAGCTGTAGCCTCTGCCTATATAATCTAGTCTAAAGGAGGCCAAATCTGTGTTTCCATATTCAAAAGAAAAAAAGGAAACAAGTCATCTGTAAAACTTGTGCATAGCATATGGGTGTGAATAATTATTCAGAGATAAAAAACATACTATACGCAAGATGCAACTTTGCTGGAACTATTACTTACATTTCCTGTCCGTTGGCATCCAGTAGTTTGTTCCACTTGTTGGATTGGTATGGCTGCCATTTCAAACATTGGTAGATGGTGTCTGTGTAAGGCAAGCCATCACCGGCTGGCTGGTCATACAATCCATATTCACCACCCATGTCTGTGAAGGTCAAACAGGAATTCAAGTTAAAAGCTCATGTTAACATAATTGGGAGGTCCTTAACCCTAAAATGGCCGGGGGGGGTTTTCACATTTTCTGTGATCATTCCGCCGCGCGAAATTTTTTGACCGCGCCACTCGCAGAATTTATACTTTTAAGTCTCGCGCATCTTTTGAGACCAAATTTACGACGCCCGGGTACGCGGTTCCGAAATTACGCAACATTTTGTAAGTGCATGTCAGACCAAAAATTGTTCCAAAACGTGATTTTGTGTACAAAGTCAATGCAAATTGAGTTTTCTCATCTTATTCATAAAGATATGATTATTTTTACTGTAAACAGCTGAAAGCAATTGATTTTAGCATAATTATGCTTCAAAAAGGTTGTGCAATAAATCTGGTGAAAAAAACAAAGAAAAACAAAAGGTTGAAAAACAAAGAAATACATAAGAAATTCATAAAACAATAAAATACATAAGAAATTGATTTCCAAACCGAAGGTTTTTTCAATTGCCATTGTTAAGAATGCTACAAAGAATATTTTTACCAAAAATTAGCATAATTAATACATATAAAATAAAATCTCAATATTTTGGAAAATTTTACCATACAGCCTTGTAGATTACATCGCACACTACCAGCGTGCAAATTTTTGCGGCGCTCGCACGATCGGCGACCGAGATCTCAGGGGGGGGTTGAATCAACCCCCCCGGCCTAGTTAGGGTTAAAGTGTATAAATGTCAAACTAAAGAGGCAATTAATAAAGAAAGAACATAAATGGATTTTCAGGCTATATAATTGTAAATAACATTACATCTGATCTACATATGTGTATATTATGTTTTGTGTTCATGATGATTGTTTAAATTAAATTGGTACTTTTTAAGTATAAAGTTGTTTTGATCTAAAGATAATATAAATTCAAAGATAGTGTAAATGCCAGTTGTGGTAATGATTTCAAATTAAGCTAGTACAGAATCCAATAAAATGACCACCCAAGTGTCTGTATGTAAATAAAATATACATGTGCCACAGACTTCTGCAATATATTGCGCAGTTGCTGAGAAATTAGCAATGTAAGCACAATATTCTGTCATTTTGTCGAGTATTTTCCAAGCAATAATAATAATAACACACTGTGTTGGCAATCTTCATTGTAATCAGTTTTCAGCTTAGATTTCATGATTTTACACAATTCAGTTTATACAGTATATGAAATATTCCAGGGGCCCGTCTTACAAAGAGTTACGATTGATCTGACCAACCTCAAGTATATGGATATCCATCATTATCATAAATTTTTTTCTTTAGGAAATTTGCACAATGCCCTTTGGAAGCAAAGAGAAGCATACTGAATTGTCAAGAAAACTGTGTACGAATATCCATCATATCTAGAAAATATTTTGAACAAACATGGATTTTAGATGTCGACATTGCTGGTTTTCCATAATTTAGGTTGATTGGATCAATCGTAACTCTTTGTACGATGGGGCCCATATCTACATCCACAATAATTAAAGGTAAAAGACAGAAGTTGCAGCAAACAATTATTTCATGAGAAGGTTTTTTAAATCAAGGTTAATTGTGAAAATACTACCATACACAGTGGCGGACCGTGACCCGGAGGAGACAAAGCATTGGAGGGGCACAGCATTGTTCACAAACAATACAGTGCCCCTCCAATGCTTTGTCTCCTCCGGGTCACGGTTCGCCACTGACCATACATCTACATGTAGATCTGGTTCATTAATGTAAACTTATCTTTGTGAAATCATAAAATCTAGCTCAAAATCGACAATGCTCATGATCACTAACACAAACAAGTGGAACGCCTCTGGCAGTCTCGCCTGCATTACGCAATTTTAATATCGCAGCAGTGCTAACTTTGAAAATTACTATAAAATAATCATTCACAAAAACACCATTCATATAATGACATAATACCACGTTCATTGACCATAAATGACATTTGAACGGTGACTTAAGACTTGTCAACTACACCCATGTCCACATTTCATTCACTCTATCTATAAACTTTAAAAGTTATGATGGCAATTCAACAATTACCCCAACATGGCCTAAGTTTATTGACCTTAACTGACCTTTGACCTTGGTTTTGTGACCTGAAACTCACAGGGGATGTTCAGTGATACTTGATTACTCTTATATCCTAAGTTTTATGAACTAGATCCATAAACTTTCAGAGTTACGATGGTAATTCAACAAATACCCCCAACACGGCCAAAGTTCATTGACCTTTAATGACCTTTGACCATGGTCATGTGACCTGAAACTCGTACAGCATGTTCAGTGATACTTGATTACTCTTATGTCCAAGTTTTATGAACTAGATCCGTAAACTTTCAGAGTTAGGATGATAATTTAACAAATACCCCCAACACGGCCAAAGTTCATTGACCTTAAAGAGAAATTCCAGTAGTTGCAGTAAACACTGATTTCATGAGAAAGTCTGTAAAACCAGGCTTAATTGTCAGTATATCATCGAGGATCTAGATCTGGTACAGTTACATAAACTGAACTTTGTGAAATCTTGAAATCTACGCTGAAAAATGTTCAGACTGAACTTCCCCAACACAGATAAGCGCACGTGGGACAGTGTATAATTATTGCTTTGAGCGTCGGGCCCGACGCTCTACCCGAATCCTGTGCTTATTTGCTGATTTCTCAGCAATTACACAATTTCTTCCAGAATCCTTTGGCACATGCGTTTTATTTATACAAACAGACACTTTGGTGGTCATTTCATTGGATTCTGTACGAACTCATTTCGATATCGTTACCAAAACTAGAATTTACCTTTAAATGACCATTGACCATGGTCATGTGACCTGAAACTCGCACAGGATATTCAGTGGGACTTAATTAACCTAATGTCCAAGTTTCATGAACTAGATCTATAAATTTTCAAAGTTATAATGGTAATTCAACAAATACCCCCAACTTGGCCAAAGTTCATTGACCCTAAATGACCTTTGACCTTGGTCATGTGACCTGAAACTCAGGCAGGATGTTTGCTAATACTTGATTAACCTTGTGTCCAAGTTTCATGAACTAGGTCCATATACTTTCTAAGTTATGATGTCATTTCTAAAACTTAACCTTCGGTTAAGATTTTGAAAATAATTCTCCCAACATGGTCAAAGTTCATTGACCCTAAATGACCTTTGACCTTGGTCATGTGACCTGAAACTCAGGCAGGATGTTCAGTAATACTTGATTAACCTTATGTCCAAGTTTCATGAACTAGGTCCATATACTTTCTAAGTTATGATGTCATTTCAAAAACTTAACCTTAGGTTAAGATTTGATGTTGACGCCGCCGCCGCCGTCGGAAAAGCGGCGCCTACAGTCTCGCTCTGCTATGCAGGCGAGACAAAAAGCATATATGAGACAGTGTATTAATATTGCTTGGAAAAATACCCGATATGTTATGGAATTCCATGCTTATTTTGCTAATTTCTCAGAAATTACAGTTTTTCCCCAGAGCCACTTTGCACACATATATTTTAATTATACATACAAACATGTGGGTGGTCATTTTCATTGGATTCTGTTGAAATTCACTTTGAGATCGTTACCACAACCGACATCTATCTTTAACTATTGAATAAATAGCAAACTCACTTGAATTGACATTGTAGTCACCATCTATTGTGTGAGGGCATGATATTTCATCAACTAAAACAGAAACAAAATCAAAAGAGCATGCATGGACAAAATCATAAATAAATCATAGGTTATTCCAAAAAAAGAATGCCATGATGCCAACTTGGAGAGAGAAATGATGAACAGAACATAACATTTTAATAAACTGGAATGTTATCAATGTAATCAAACCTTATCCTCAGCCTGAAAATTATATACAGTAAGACACAGGCTTTAGTATTCATTAAAATTGTATTTTATCCAGTGTATAAATACTGTACCCAGGGAATTATTTTCCTGGTATCGCATCGCAATTTGCGCTACATTTTTGAAAGACTGCTACACATGAAGTCTTTTGTATAGCATATTTTCACATATGACTGTACATTAATTATTTGATTTGAGAGCTTTTCTCTTTTGACCAAAAATGCTATTCAAATTTGTAAAGCAAAATTATTCCCTGTCTGTACCAATAACTGTTTATAAGCTTCCGTTGAGGATGAAATATGATTACCTTGACACAAGTTCCATCTATTAAAATGTTATTTTCTATTCATTATCTTTTTCTTCAAATCATAAGTTAGATAAAATGAAAATAGTAATGAGTCATGCTTATAAATTTATGAATACAATGGGGTATGGGTAAATGTAACAATATATTATACATGTACATGTATAAAACGTTAGAATTGATCTACATGTTTCACTAGTTAGGGCAAATGATAATTTAAAAGAAGAGCAAAAATTAAATGGACTACTAGTATCATGAAAACATTAACCCTAAAATGGCCGGGGGGGGGTTGAATCAACCCCCCCCTCAACATTTTCTGCGATCATTCTGCCGGGCGAAATTTTTTGACCGCGCCACTCGCAGAGTTTATACTTTTAAGTCTCGCGCATCTTTTGAGACCAAATTTACGACGCCCAGGTACGCGGTTCCGAAATTACGCAACATTTTGTAAGTGCAAGTGCATAAATTGTTCCAAAACGTGATTTTGTGTACAAAGTCAATGCAAATTGAGTTTTCTCATCTTATTCATAAAGATATTATTATTTTTACTTTAAACAGCTGAAAGCAATTGATTTTAGCA
Organism: Lytechinus pictus; assembly: GCF_037042905.1. Classification (NCBI taxonomy): domain Eukaryota; kingdom Metazoa; phylum Echinodermata; class Echinoidea; order Temnopleuroida; family Toxopneustidae; genus Lytechinus; species Lytechinus pictus. The sequence continues at coordinate 20,922,644 of NC_087253.1, read as the reverse complement.
TAATTATGCTTCAAAAAGGTTGTGCAATAAATCTGGTGAAAAAAACAAAGAAAAACAAAAGGTTGAAAAACAAAGAAATACATAAGAAATTCATAAAACAATAAGATACATAAGAAATTGATTTCCAAACCAAAGTTTTTTTCAATTGCCATTGTTAACAATGCTACAAAGAATATTTTTACCAAAAATTAGCATTCTAGGAGCTTTATTTAGTGAATTAGAGCAAAAAGTATGATTTATGCATAAATTAGCATAATTAATTCATATAAAATAAAATCTCATTATTTTGGAAAATTTTACCATACAGCCTTGTAGATTACATCGCACACTACCAGCGTGCAAATTTTTGCGGCGCTCGCGCGATCGGCGGCCGAGATCTCAGGGGGGGGTTGAATCAACCCCCCCCCCCCCCAGCCACAGAACAGCCAAAAAAGCCCGGCCTAGTTAGGGTTAAAACCAAATAGAATGATGAAGTGAATGTATCAAGTTGCATTATGGATTGGACAAAAGCAAGGGCATTACTTTGAATTGTCCTTTCAGCTAATTTATATTCAAAATCTCGATTCTGAGATTTTCTGAGACATGACATTGTTATCTATGATTACTTAATAAAAAAAAACACAATACAATGAGAGAATCCATCTTATCAGAAAGAAAATGAAAGGAGCAATCGAAAACTTGTTTCATCTAAATCGGTTACAGAAGCAAGTTATGAGTGTTTGAAAAGTCTTGTTGTACTATCTATGGGGATCCTCAAATTGGCAAACATACTTCAAAATGGCTGATTTTGTGGACAACTCTCCATTTGTTTTGTACACAAATTTTCAGATTTTCCCCTTTATTTTACATATTTCACATTATCTCCTAACCTTGACAGATGTGGTGTAAATGATAATTTTCCCATGATATTAAGCTCAGAAGGAGGAAAGATGCAATTTGAAAGATAATGGGGAAATCCAATAAGATTGCTTCCCTTCATGGGCTTTGGCTTCCTTTTGTAATTAGAATTCAGATTAAAGTGATTGGTTAACATTGGTTTGACTTTAAAAAAATCTGAGCTAGAAGGTCACACTTGTCACCTGTGTCTGTGATATGTTACAAAAATGAAGCCCAGAAAAATTTGCGTTCGAAAATAATTATTTAGTGCTTCAAAAATTGAAATATAAAGTGACCGAAAACACCATCTTAATTTCATCCCATACACTTATGTGTACTATTTAGGCGTCTATAAGACGCCTATTTACAAAATCGGGGTTTGCCTTGTAGTTTTAGCTTTTCATTCTCAATAATTGTTGTTTTCAGGGTTTATTAGTTCTAATACATGCACTTGTACACATGTTTCATCTTGGTTTGAGATTTTGTTAAATCGGCTGCTCACAAAGTTAAACAATACCTTTAATGACCTATTTGTCATGAAGCTCATGTATTCTGGTTTAAGTGCACTTTGTCTGTTTCTGTTTATGGTAACTCCCGCAGGAACAACACTTTGCTCGTAAACGCCAAGCTGGTATGCAACCAATTACCTAGGAAACACTTTACGTCTAGGTTAATCAGTCATAATTGCTGACCTTATATTACTCTCGGGCCTTTTTATCAAGTGGAGACATTGGCATAGTGGGGGTTCGAACCCACAACCTTGCGATTACGAGTCCAATGCTCTAACCACTGGATCACACGCAGTCGGTCTAATTTATGGACAGGAGTCCACATGGGTGAAGGCCAAGTAGTAATTTACTGTCCATTCTCACTTGGGGAGCATGTCATGAAACAAATAATCAAATACATTTCACTGACTCCTGTTATAAGCTACTGAAATCCTTGCATCTGATTGGCTCAGAGCACACTTGTCGGTGAAGATGCTTTACAGAAAACACTCACCTGGTTCCTGCTTGACTTGCATAAGTTTATTCAGCATGTTCTGATTGACCGTGTTGTTGGGAGACAGGGAATGTTTCCTCTTCTTAGGCACATGTCCAATAAAACTACAATGGTAAGATGAATAAAAGAAAGGGTAACAGGACATTTTGCTAAAAAGGACAATGGATTGCATGGACTAAGCTGACCATTCTGAGGTGTTTAATTATTGTTTTAGAGGCCAAACATGGAGTAGTGTGTACGCAGTGCTTTGTAACTGAAATGAAAAGGCACTAAATGACCTTTGGATTGGATGACATTTGCTCTTACGACAATTGCTCCTCTGCTTATTTCTCTGAAGATATACATGTATTAAAGGTGAGGATGAGAGTAATTTGTGATAGGGTTCATGGTTCAAAATAATGTGAGGATTAAGATTGATGTAAGGATTAAAGTTCTGGTTTATGTTTGGATAAATGTATGCATAGTAAGTAGGAGCAATTGTCACAGAAGCAAATTCAATTGTGATATTTCAAGTTAACTTTGTTTCTTCTCAAGAAATCAACATTAAAAAATGCCCCCCCCCGCAAAAAAAAGGACATGTGAGGAAGATGGTGACCAAAAATCAAGTTGTACCTTTCTTTCCTTGTGAGGGCGGTATTGATGGTCTCAGTCATCGGAACCTGGGACAGACTCGTTGGTGGTGCAACATTCGAGTTTGCAAGAAAGTTCATGAACTGCTGGGGTACAGTCTGTGGTGGCACATTGGCCGACACCGAAGATATCCCAACAGAGCTCGGTACCTGAGCCTGGTTGCACGGTGCCACTGACTGCTGTACCACTACTACTGGTGGTACTGGTACATTGCTCTGTGGTACCGATGCAACTGGCACCACAGTGGGCTGGGATAGGGAAGCAGGGGTGTGGATGCTCGTCACCATGGGGATGGATACCGGTAGAGAGTGCTGGCGCTGGTGACCAACGCCGCCCGAGAGCAAGGTTCTGTTTGGCAGGGGGAGCTCTGTTGAGACTGAGTTGTGATTGGTTGGTTGATGTGCCATGCCCTGGTTGAGGCCTAGTTGGTAAGCAAGGTGTGAGTTTTGCTTGGTGTCAGGGGGCGAGTACGGTTCTGAGCCGGAGTCCGGTGGAGAGTCTGGCAGGTGGCTACATGACAAATTACAAAAACAGATCCGGTAATGATAATTTTTATGACACCAACTTTGACATTCAAAAAACAATTTGATAATAAAGATCTCATGTCAAATTATGGAATAGAATTAGCAGCAATAAGACCTAGTAAATATGAGATAAAAATCATTGTTGATGAAAAGAGATTTAGATCATTGTGCTAACATGCACACCAGCGGGCAAAAAGATCAGATACATGTACTGGATAGGTGAAAATTTGAACAATATCAGACAAACAATAAGAAAGTTATTAATCTTTTTAACATTCTAAAAATTGGTATCACTATACCCATGAAGACTTCAAATTGGCCGCATATGGGATGTCATAGTGATGTAAGGCAAGGGGTACTCTTCCATGTACTCCAATACATAAAATGGCTAACATGTCATATTTTTTTAGTTATACTTAAAATTATACTTGGCCATGCGTTTTGAGTTGGGCCCATTTCCGTTACAACTCAAATTTTCCTTCAAAATCGCATCGTTTCATACAATTGCATTTTTTTCTTATGTTTGACATCCTATACCCATAAAAGTACATATATTCTGAAAGGAAATTGTCTGAGGAATTAAAAAATGCAATCAGAAAAGGCATAGGGTAATGTCATAAAAAGTTAATGGTCAAAATATGTGGAAAACTGTGAAAAAAATATACTTCCCAATAATCTTCGAATCAGATAAACTTTACACCCTATAGGAAAATAACATGTATATTTCAACTATTTAGAGTGAGACCTTTCCAATGATATATCACTTGTTAGGGATAACTCTTACCAAAATAATTTGGCACGATCATCTTTTAAGACAAAATTTCACATCACATTTTTTCGGTTAAATATGTAACAATGTTTGATTTACCCCAAAAATATTATGTAGTCTTGCCTTTAGTTGCATAAATACACTTGCAAACACTAACCAGTATATTGTAATATATTTGCTGTGGTTATTATGAATAAAAATGATTTCATTTGACTCAAATCGTGGGATTTGTCATCTCTTGGCTTAAAGACCGGTGGACCAAAGGTTGACAACTGAGAGTCAGGTTTAACATAAATATAGGAAAAATATGAATGCACAATGAAAACTTCTCATAATTGCTTTAGCTTATTTAAACTTAGTGTGAACAAAAACAACTAACATGTTATAAATAAATCCATTCGCCTGGCAAATATACAAATGATGCATGGGTTAGAGTGGGTCAGTAGGAACTGTGTGCACAAGGTAACTTTGGCATGGTTTAGACCATAATGCCAAAGTTACCGCGTGCACACAGTTCCACTGACCCACGAAAGAAACCCATGCATCATCTGTTTTATAGAATGGAAAAAATTTATTGAATAAACCACAAAAATTAATGATTTACCGGATGCATGATAATTTCATGCGTCCAGTAAATTCAATTTACCGGACGCATGAAAAAATTTACTGGACGCATGATTTTTTTTACCGGACGCATGATTTATTTACCGGATGCATGAAAATTCCAAAATGTAATGCAGACCCTTTGATAACCCTGGACAACATAAATATGTATGCCTAACTTGATAATATGTTGGCACAAAGGCATTATTGTACCCAAAATGCCAGATACAGCTTTGCATTGACTAGATATGAGGCAGCATCAGACCTCCAATAGCTGTGTGTGTATGTCCGGGCCGCGCCGGGGGCCAGCGCCTACGCCTACGGCTGCCTGGGCCCTGGGCCTGCAGTGGAGATATGGCTGTGCACAGCCAGTCCAGAGCAGTACTAGCGGCCAGTAGATCTAACGTACTTAGATCGTATGTCTGGACTTCTCAACTAATGAGTATACGGGAAGTTTTAATCCTATGACAATTACGGTACCGTATTTGTACTTACAGATCATTTTGCATCCTTTATTTGATTCATTCTGCCTTGCCCTTGATCGAAAATTCAAAATTTTGACGTAAACAAGCGTAACAGTACATGCGCGATGACATCACAATGACCTTTTCGGGCGATAGCTTGTTTACAGTGAATATCGTTTTGATTATCGGGGATATCGTTCATGCAGCCCAGTAAAAATTCTTGCATAGCTCTCAACCAATCAGATTGCAGGGATTTTCTCATCCATTCTATAAAATACTTTGATTATGTTATTTTATAGTGTTATATTTAAATATATCCTCTTGCTCGACATTCTGCAGGAAAAGGTCTCTTGGTACGGTGCTGGGTTGAATGTCAATGCACAAAACACATTCTATGGGTACAATTGCCTCTGTTTAGTGTAATCTTTGTACCATGCAGTTTCGTTCTCAAGTAGTTTTTTGATAATTTGGATAAATATTCTCTGAACATTTTTGTGCCAGCCAAATATGTGTCATCTACTTATTCATAGACGCAGTGTGATGTAACATTAAGAAAAAAGAGTAAATACATGTAGCATCAGATGAGGGCTTTTTTGCTACAAACAAGTTTTCAGCAATTAAAATTGCGTAAAAGGTGTACTGGCTATCTGTTATGATACCAGAATAATCTGAAGATTCGGACACATGAAAGTCATCACTGTCGGTCTACACTGTCAAAATTGAAACCATGAGGTAATAATTAACAATAGATTGATTTATCTCTGAAGTATTTAATTAGTTTGTGCTTTTCCTTTTGGAATTTTTGCAGCTTCTAAATTTTATTGAAGGTGTAACCTTCAACTATATTTTATCTCTCCTCATTTTCTATATATCAGACAGCCACAATTTCAATAGTGTTAATTTCATGATTTACATCAATTAATTATACTAATTAGCTTAATTAGGTATCCTTTAAACTTAAAAGTTCAAATTTGACCCACTTATGATTAAAGAATAAGCCAGTGAGCCCCAAAACTATTACATATTTAGGTACTGTGATGCTACATATTTAGTTTCTTAATGAAATGAAAATGTATGCTCCCCTCGTCTACCACCATGCAAAAATGGCCAATTGATGTTACATAATTGCTAATTACTGGTAAATGAAGTAATCTCAGGTATTTCTTTTTCTTTCAAGTAATTGGTATAGAAATTCCCTTTGGTGTGATACCAAATATACCCATGTAGCACATCTATTTCAAGTTTTATACCATTAATCATTTCTGTGCTTGTCGTGCAAATGTAACGATACCACGTATTTGCGGGCCCAACATAAAACACATGGCCACTTTCAAAAGGACATTATAAAACAATATGCTACCCATGCAATATTTTTTTATTAAACTCCCGGGGAAATAGGCACTTCGGAGAAAACCCAAAATCCTTGATAATTAAGTACATTGCCTATTGATGGGGAAAATGTTCCCTACCCCTTGTCATAATTTTCTAAACCAGTTGCCAATTTGAAATTTACATCGCCTTAGGGATCTCTGTTTACAACAGCTATAATTTTCTTATTGCTTGTCCGATTTCTTTGATACTTTCACCATTATGTTTTACTTGTTATTATACTTTCTCAAACAACATTTCATGACTAAGATCATTGTGAAAGTCAATGTGTAAGAATGGTTCACTTTTCAATGATAGTGTACCCATAGCCCCCCCCCCCCCTTCTTAACCAACTTTCTGAGGGGTGTAATTGCTATACATGTACCTGATGGGGACAGAGAGTCCAGAGCCAAGAATATTTTCCTCATCCGCAAATCCAAGATTGTCAAAGTTCATCAAGCCACCGATCTGCTCTAGCTGAGATCTGTTGTTGAAGATCACTTTCTGGCCTCCAACGATACTGCCCCCTCCCCCAGCCAGGGAGGGGGCCTTGAGCGTCCCATCGTTGTTTAAATCTGACAGTAATCTGTATTGAAGAAATGGATGCTAAATCATCAGCAAAGCAATAAAAAAAGAGGGCACTGGGTTGGGAATGAATGTTTAGAATATTTAAGTAAAGATCCCTAATGCCTGGGGCATCGTTGAAACATTGTGTTGCACTCAACTCAACCCAGGTGAGGTGAATGGGTACCCTGTAGGAAGAAATTCCTTGAATGCTTGAGTGCCTACAGGTATAGCTGAGCTAAAGCCGGGGTAATAATAATAGCTGGGCACGCTGGAAGAATGGTTTTCAGAACTGAAGTGACTACCCTGGGTGAATATACCATTATTAATATTATCATTCTTATTTGTTGTAAGAAACTTATAATTGAAAATCAAGGAAAGGAACCCAAACTAATCATTTTAAATCATCTTGCTCAAAACTGTTTTGTTAAAAAGGAGAGAGTGGCATTCTTTGCATGTGTGTGTGTGTGTTTTTAGAAGATGGCCCTGGACCCGGTCTTACAAAAAGTTGCGATTGATGCGATCAACCACAACTATGAAAAGCCAGCAACGTCAAAATCTGAAATGCATGTTTGTTCAAAATATTTTCTAGATATGATGAGTATTCACATATTCCTCTTTTTTTTTAACATTCAGTGATCTACTCTTTGGATATTATGTAGATCTAGATTTCCTGCAGAAAAAAAAAATTATGACATTGATGGATTTCCATACAGTTGAGATTTAATCAGATCAATCATAACTCTTTGTAAGACAGGGCCCTGATTTCTACTCACAAGCTTGCATCTGGTTCTGCTAGTAGATTTTCAAGTTGATCCAAATCAAATCCTTGATCTGCATCACACACAAAAATGAGAAAACATAGAATTGTAAGAGCTAATACATATTTGTGATATCAAGGGCACTTTGGAAACAGGACTATATTTACAACACATGAAGATTCTATAAAAAAAAGTAGACTGCCACTGGGCTTTTAATCCATTCAGTATTATGTTCTACTGGATGTAGATTAGGACTCTTGCACCTGTACATAATATTGTACTCCAAATACCCCAGAATATAGCATTTCAAATCTATAATTTCAATTCATGAATGCCTAAGATATGTCTGCATCAAATAGGGCCTTGATCCACCATGCATCAATCATGAAAACAGTTTAAATTCAAGTTAATTTAAAATGTTGTTGATGATGGTAATGAGGGTGATGCTGCTGCTACCGATGATGATGATAATGATGGTGGTGATAATGGTGATGGTGGTGATTAAGAGTGATGGTGGTAATGGTGGTGGTGGTGGTGGTAATTGGTGATGATGCTGATGACGATGACGACGGTGGTGGTGGTAGTGATTAGGAATGATGGTTATGGTGGATTGCTGGTAGTGATGATGATGATGATAATGATGATGATAATGATGATGATAATGATAATGCTAAAGATGATTTCTAACCATCAACCAAAAGTCTCGTGACAACTTCTAATAAAATTCAAGTAAAATTTATTGGTAAATCCAAAACAAGTCCACTTGAGAAATCAAACAAAATATAAAGTGAAGGAAAATTTTAGATGAAACTTCTCAGTATGTTTGTCTAGATTCTATATGATTTATCAAAGTCTTCATTTTATCTTATTCTTTATTAAATTTAAGGAAAGGATAATAAACATAATTAGGAAGCGATGAATAAATTTTCAAAAAATTATTACTGAAAAGATAATGAAAGAATCTACATTAGGTGAAAATTGAACTCAAAGAAGTTAATATATCACACTAACAAATTGAAAAGAAGAAATAGACAGATGAATATTGAAAAGGAAGAAAATGTCTTTTTAACCTCTTGAAGGTTTGCTATAAGTTATCCATAGACTTAGACAGCTGGCAGCCGTCTGTTTCGAGGAGTTTTTTAACTTTTTTTTTTTTTTTTTCTCCTCGTACACAGACGGCTCGCTAGCGTGCAGCCACCATTAGGGGACTTGCAATGCAAAATCCCCCCGTCGGGGCTCTTCAATTTTTGTCTTTAATGAATAAAAATTTTGAAAATTAACGCGACCAAAATGCAAATTAATATTCCCTCTTGGCATTAATTGCCAAAAAACGGAGAAAAATCAAGTTAAAAGGAACAAAAACAGTGACTTACCTCGGCTGTCGCGCAAATTCACTTCCCCGTTTTATCCGATCTTAAGTACATAAACATATGGCCATTGAGTCCCCTGTACAGATCGCGCTAGAACTTCGGTCTCTGTATTTGGTGAGTGAAGCCAACGGAGTTCAGCTGAACAACCAACATAACAGAGACCGAAGCTTTTGGTCTACCATAGACTGAGCCCGTATACATGCAGGCTCAGTCTACAATGGGCATGACGGGTTAAAAACTGAATAGGCAAAAAATTATTGAAGAGACACGAGTCATAAAATGATGAATAAATGAAAAAAAATACATATATTGAAAACGTTGTTCCCCGGCTTTGCTGTGCCACATACTACATAGTAACATACATGTACATGTGATAACGACAAGACAACGTATACAAAGAGAAGATCATCATGACACATGTGTGCCTTACAATTGTCAATATTATCAGATAAAGCACACAACTGCTGTTAGTGTTGTGAAAGTGACTGTGACACTCATTTTTCAGGCGGACATGGGCAAACGAGTCGTCATGAGCTGAGACTGAGACTCTGAGAGTGAGACGAATGATTTTTGTCATGACTCATGTGAATTGGGAATCTACTAGTACTACGGCCAGGCGTTGTGGAGAGTAAATTCACCCTAAAAATATCTTAACTCTACAAATGCCTCCAGGCTACCTAAGTTTAAACCTTCATTCATCGTCCCATTCTCACTTCATACAATCAAACAGTAACACTGCACTGCACACATATCACACAGTCGGCGGCCGCCAACTCGTCTCAGTCTCACTTCTTGCATTTTTGTAACATGTATTGACTTAAATTTGTACACACAGCCACACGCATAAACACCCCCATTTGCACGGCACGGAAACGCTTCAAAACTCACTAAAAATTTGCTGAATCGCTTCACTTTCTCCAATAACATCCATGTAGGGACTTCCTTCAGTTACTTTAAATCCGATTTCACTACCGTCATTCTAAAAGTCGTCGAAAAACACCGTTTTGGGTCGAAGTCTTCCATAACAAGCTTAGTTTATTGCACCTGAAACTTCACTGTATTGACGACCATCTTGCTTTTCTCATCTGATCGGAAAAATTACCATATTTCTCATTTGCATAATTGATTGGTTCGATTCCAATTTTTGTTTAACTTTATAATGGAAGCCGAAAAATCTCTTGTATCATCTAAACTTTTTAAAAGCTGGTAAAATTTGTTTTAAACGCAAAAACTATTATTAAGTAAAATGTTTCTGGATGAAGGACATCAGCAAAGAAATTATTTTATGCAAATGAGACACCTGTTGATCAGATCGATGACGTCATTATCAGTTGTACAAATTTTATTGGGGATAGCGCCAACTGGTGTCTCTGACAAACATTCATAAATGATCTATTTATAGAACGATTTTCCCGGTGTACGGTTGTAAGGAATATAAAAAAAACAATCTTACAAGTTTCAAACTTTGGTGTGGTAAAACTGTCTCTTTGTAAAATTAATTTAACCCCCCCTTAGAGCCCTCCTCAAAGTTACACTTTTTTATACCTTATTAAAAGAATCGTATTTTTCTAACATTAATTGGAATATATACGAAGCACTTTCTTTGCATAAGTGGATCCAGGGGGCAGGAGCACCCCTCCCCCCCCCCCACACACACCCTCCTTTATTGATGTCTCAAATGGGGAAGGGAGTAGAAGAAGAAGAATGTCCCGCTTTAAGAATGTAGATTTTTAAAAAATTAATCATGCAGCCAGCTCTTCACATCTATATACGCGTCATATTATCTACGGTCCATTTATTAAAACAAATTGAAAACTTTCCGTAAATGCTTCGAGCTCGCAATATTTGTTGAGTAAAATATGTAAAATCATGATCATTAATTCCATCTAACAATCCATAAAATGTCCCTTTTCAGGTTATAAATAAATTTGCTCGGATTCCTCGCTCGTATCAGAAGCCAATATTTCTCAATTGCACATAATCCTGTTCATGAATTGCTTTTAAAAATCTCCCAAAACGTTCTTCAGAATATTACAAATTTCAGGTTGTGCTCTGCACTCGCAATGTCATTTTTAGATCAGTACTATCAAAAACTTTCAGCTCGCGCTTCGCACTCTCATAAGTTGCATACGCACACAGCAAAAAATGCGGTGTTAACCGGTGTACATAGAGGACCACACTAGTTATTTTACACCGGTGTTAAATTGACAGTGTTAGTTTAGCACCTATAGGTGTTATTGCAACACCTTTGGTTGTTACATGTACACTCTTTGGTGTTATATTCAATCTCTAGGGTGTAATTTTAACACCATAGGGTGTGGTCCTCTATTAACACCCACTGGTGTCAGTTTTAACACCACAGTTTTTACAGTGCATCCCGTTCATGATTACAAAAGTTGTTAATATATCACATATTCATGTTACAAGGTCAGTTTCATCCCAAAAAAACGCGCTAAAGTAATATCTTATTAAACAGATTAGCGCGAATTTTTAATGAAACTGACTCGAAACGCAAATATAGGAAACAACAAAAACATTTGTTATCATGAACGGGATTTATATGCAACTTATGAATTGATTACACAGATATGAATTGAATCAAATTGAATTTATTTTCATACTTCTCAAAATCTAAAACAAAATATGACAACACAATAGGCCTACAAGAAATACATAATACAGAAGATTATGACAACGGCGATAAATGAAAGAGATATATGAGGGAACCTGCATATGAAAGCAGAGCTTGGAATGTCTACAGGTTCCTTAAAATAATTATGAAATTATGAAGGAGCGCAAAGCGCGTACTGACCTAAAAATTGCAATAATGTGAGTGCAGAGCACGAGCTAAAATTGTGATATTCTGAAGAACGGTCCTAATGTCACTTTCATGGGTATGGTAGGTATTTCAAGTATCTTTCAGCTCGCGATTCGTGCTCAAATTATTTGTTTATATACTGATTATAATTGCATAATATTCAATTAGACCAGCTGATATAATAAAAGAAAAATCAACTCGGGCTTCGCGCATATAAGGCCAAACGGTATACGTAATGTTTGCAAAAATAAAGCTGAATCATAATCTTTAGTATTTGGAGCTATAGTCCCAGAGAGAAATATGGATGCACCCCCCCCCCCCATGCAAGATCCGTGCTTGCTAAAGATTAAGTGACTGTAAGAGGGAATACCTATCGACTATATATTTTCCAAAAAAATGCACAGGTATTTGGCTTTATTTTATATTGACAAGATTATGAAGAAAACAATAGTTCATCATCGTATCAAGGCCAGTGAGGAAGGGGGGTGGGGGCTACGTTAATTTAACCATTTTTATATACTGACTTTCCAAACGGAATTAACCCTAAACAAGTAATAGGCCTAATTCTCCAATCTAAGAGTACCCTAAATAACTATTTCGTTATTTTCCATACCCTATAAAATAATTACTGTGCAGTGACTCACAAATTTTATGATAAGGATGTAAACATATGCTTCGGGTTGATTTTGGCAATTTTTATGTTTTGAGACCCAATTATATCAAAAGAAAATGCAGCATATAGCCATTTAATTTCATTCATTCATTCTTCATGTTTAGAAAAGCTTCCAATGCAAATTATTTGAGCACCCAAAAAAAAGCAAGACAAAGACACTTTCATTAAAATTTCATTCCATTTCATTCATGTTTCATGAAAGCGAGGCCTGAAATTAAAGAACATAACAGGAAACGAATTAAACATAACATCACCAAACAAAACGAAAAACAAACAAACGAAATAAACCTGTATGCCTATGTTTTCTGGGCATGATTATACAGTATATTCAATTTCATTGTTATTTATTCTAGGTCTATGTAATCAAATAACTAATCATATCATCATTATTCATTTATCTTTCATCAAATCAAACCCTTTGTTTTCATTGATGAACTGCCCCACAACAAACATTATTACCTGTTCGGCTTTGTAGCTTCCTCTGAAACCGCAGGGAAGTTACGCCCCCTTTTTCTTTATCATTTCACGCTGTCTCATAATAAAAGTCACATGACACACGACCGTGAGTTGACGAGTTCTCAGGCTGTGCGTACTCGGGTAACCTCCTAACCGAGATTACCTCGCATCAAGGAGTCAAGAGAGGGGGAGAGAGGGGGGAAGAATTTGAATTTGTTTCCACAAGGTGCTTTAAAAAGGAAAATTCTGGTTACCCGAAGCGCGAGCGAAATTTTGAATTTCATATAAATGACTTGACAAAATTATTTTTTTTGACTAAAATTGCTCGAAGCTATAACAGTGAATAGATGAGAAAATTTTCAAAATTCGTGTAGGATTCTTATGACAGCATATACTATACATGTTTTCGGCTTTCAAAATGTCTTGGGGCCGGGGGCACATGATTTCCATGCCCCCCCCCCCTGGTGCTGCCACTCATCTCAATACATGCCTGTATATACGTACCGACAATCACCCCCTCCCACGTGATCAATCATTAATAACAATGAAATAGGGCTCGGAGATGGGTAAGCAAAGGGAAAAAGCAATTATAAACATGGCGAGGAATTTGGCTAAAAGTAGGCCTACTATACGTGGCGTTTTGCTCCGCTCTCTCGCATATTCTGTTCGAAAATACGCTTGGGAGAAGTCAATTAGTTTGCTTCTTACAGTCTTGTATCTCTCTTTCTTAAAGGTCAAAAGTCCACCCCAGAAAAATGTTGATTTGAATAAATAGAGAAAAATCAAACTAGCATAACGCTGAAAATCTCATCAAAATCGGATGTAAAATAAGAAAGTTATGGCATTTTAAAATTTCGCTTATTTTTCACAAAACAGTTATATGCACAACTCAGTGACATGTAATTGGGACAGTTGATGATGTCCCTAACTCGCTATTTCTTTTTGTTTGTTATTGTTTGAATTATACAATATTTCATTTTTACAGATTTGACAATAAGGACCAACTTGACTGAACCATATTATTAACCAATGCTAATTCCACATGTTCGGGGAGGAATCAATCGTTGTTTCACTTGACAATGAGGAGAAAATTAGAATATTTCATATTTCGAATTAAAAAAAATACAAAAAAAAAAGTGAGTGACTGATGTCATCAGTTCCCTCATTTGCATACCGACCAGGATGTGCATATAACTATTATGTGAAATTTGTGAAATTTTCAGTGTTATGCATGTTGGATTTTTCTCTTATTATTCAAATCAACTTTTTGTTTGGGAGGACTTGTCGTTTGATGAGACTGTGATTTGCTATTGATGCAAATAGGAAATTGTGATATGAAGCAACTTAATTAGGCCTGTAATCAGTTGGGGTCTGACAAATTGTTGGATATATAGCAATTTTTTTATTAGCAGAGAAGCACGGGTCTCATTTCATTTCAATTCAATTAATTTCGTTTCATTTTATTTTATTTCATTTCATTTCATTTCATTTCATTTCATTACATTACATTACATTACAATTACATTTCATTTCTCATTTCATTTCATGTCCTAAAATAAATCTGAATGATTTCGTTTCATTTCTTTCATTTCATTTTATAAGGCTCCTCTCACAAGATTTGCTTTTTATAGGAATCCTAAAAATTATTTCATATACCATGTATTTTTGTATCATCTCATCAGTGACGGATCCAGGGGGGGGGGGGCACAGCCGGCCAGTGCCCAGTCCCCTTTGAGAGCCACAATCAAAATTTGTAATATAAGTGTACCTTTTTTACCCAAATGTGCCCCCCTTTTTGGACCCTTTTTTTTGCTTTCCAAATATTCCGCGGACGAAATAACCTTCAATTCTACCTGAAAACCTTTTTTTTTTGCCTGTCAAATTTTCTTGGAAAATCCTGGACCCGCCCCTGCATCTGATCAGTGTTCTATACTTTTAATGTAAATAAAACTGAACTTGACCTTTATTACCTTTCATTGACTTCACTGGCGTACCTACAGATTGGGGGCCAAAATTTTCACGACCAATTGAAAAAAAGAGAAATTAAAGAAAAGTAAAGTTTTGGAACAAAATATGATTTTCTGAACATTATCTCCAAATCTGTCATAAAATTAGATTTTTTTAAGTCGCTCAAAATAATGCGGTTCAATGATTTATAATGTACCGGGTAGGATTTTTTTTTAATTGTTCTTTGGGCCTGATGCTGCAATCACAAAATGATGAAAAATGGCCCACGGCTGACGTAATAAAGTACAATGTTTTACATCATTCTATTTATCATGTAATAAAAATACATCATAAAAAATTCCTCCCTGACTCATTACTTACATATGTTGATTAAAATTGTGATATTCATAAACACATACTAGAACTGCCATTGACTTTCATCCTCCTCTCTTTCTTTCACTTTTTTTTCACAAAAATCGGTTATTCATCAAGGACCACTCGCTTGGAATTATTTACCATCTACACACTGTAAAAAATATTGGGTAAAAATTTTCTCACCACGAGGGTAATTTGTGTCCAACCAGTTTGGAGCAGTATTTTACCAAATGTGGGAAGCATATTGTCCAGTATTAAGGTTAAAAAATAAGCAGCAATTTCTTTAGAATGGAAAAAAAATTCAACACGGCACAGGATAAATAAAAATGGCAAAAATAAATGCCCAATGCTAGTTGGACACAATTTATAGTATACCCTCAAAAAGCACTTTTACCCAATATTTTTAGAGTGCACTTAAGGAGGTACAATCGCTTAATGTAATAATAGATTAAGGGAATCATTCTTGCTAATTATCATGTGTTATGAGTTCATTTTCTTTTAATTTGTTTCATTTAACGCTTGCCCCCTTCCAGTTTGCTATTGTTTTTGTATTACTTATATAACATTTTTTTTCAGGATAGGTATATAAGGTCGGCCATTTATAAAGGGTCTTTTGACGATTAATGTGAAGTCATTAAGTGTGCAGAATGAGGGGATGCAGAAAATAATGCCAATTTAAAGGTCAAGTCCACCCCAGAAAAATGCTGATTTGAATAAATAGAGAAAAATCAAACTAGCATAACGCTGAAAATTTCATCAAAATCAGATGTACAATAAGAAAGTTATGGCATTTTTAAAATTTCGCTTATTTTTCACAAAACAGTGATATGCACAACTCAGTGACATGCAAATGAGTCAGTCGATGATGTCCATCACTCACTATTTCTTTTGTTTTTTATTGTTTGAATTATACAATATTTCATTTTTTACAAATTTGACAATACGGACCAACTTAACTGAACCATATAATATTAAACAATGCTAATTCCACGTGTTCAGGGAGGAATTAATCGTTGTTTCACTTGGTAATGAGGAGAAAATGAGAATATTTCATATTACACATAATAAAATACAAAAGAGATAGTGAGTGGATGACATCATCAGTCTCCTCATTTGCATACCGACCAGGATGTGCATATAACTGTTTTGTGAAATTAAGCGAAACTTTAAAATGTAATAACTTTCTTATTTTACATCCGATTTTGATGAAATTTTCAGTGTTACGCTCGTTGGATTTTTCTCTTTTTATTCAATCAATTTTTGGTTGGGGTGGACTTGTCCTTTAAGTGTTGTTTTGCCCTACTGAAAAAAGAAAAAGATATTTTAACCCTTCCCTTCCGTATGTTTTCTCTTAATATTTGAAAATAACGTGTTTTTCCTTCGGTCTCAAGCTCGCCAATCGTATAAATTAAGTAATCAAAAACTCAGTTCGCAGGGGCGGATCCAGCCTTCGCCAAGAGGGGGGGGGGGGGGGAGATTTTTTTCAGCTATATTTTCCCCGATTGGCCGCTCGAAGTTGATTTTTGCTTGTTTCTTTGGAGGGGTAGTCCTAATAGTCATTTCTTAGCTTCAACATAATGTAAGCCATATTTAAATAGTGCGAGCGCGAGCTAATTTTTTGGTGGAAATTTTATGCATTTTGTCTTCAAATAGAACGGGTGATCCTGAACAAGATGTGTAAACAATCAAATAATTACTGCGAGCGCGAGCATGCAGTTGATCTGATCGAAAAGGAACCTGTTAAGGACTGCTTGCAATTAGCCATGAAGACGTTACATATTTCAACAATCAAATAATTCGAGCGCGAAGCGCGGGCTGAAAATTTTTGACCTTTCTACCTAAAGAATGGAAATTGAACAGGATAGGTAATACCTTAGGTATATAACTTAACAATTGATGCGAGCGCGAAGTGCCTAAAACAGGACACTATTCATGTTTTGTAAATCATGAAAAGGATGAGTAATTGGGGATCTTCCTAGATTAATAATAATTTAGGATATTCTGATCTGAGACTGGATAATGATTTAACTAGTGCACAAGCTGAATAAACATGCGCGTACGGGTTTCAGATTAAGACCTAGAATTTCGGCATTCTAAATATATATTTTATCATGAAAATCAATAAAGCGAGCGCGATCTTAAAATATTGAATATTCCGATCTGAAAAGTGTTAATTTAAGCTCTATATTTAAAGCACTTTCTGGGAACGTTTTGAAGTGGATATGGATCGATCGCACTTAATAAAGAGCCGATATTTTTCATAAGTAGGCCTATATACTTCGAGTTTTGACATATGACCGGGACATTCTAAAGACATTTATCATCATTTGAAAATGATTACTATCTTCCTATTCCTCTTCCTAGTCGCGAGATAAAACTTGTCGATGTTCTATTTTGAAAAAAAAAAGAGGACAATTTAATTATTAGATTAAGATCTTATATTATTAGCCTAAAAATAGCGACAAAAATCAATTAATATTAAGGCCTAAAAACTGGACATTTCAAGCCCTCGAATAGGATGCGTGAGATAATATTTTTTAAACAACTTATGCGAGCGCAAATCGCGAGCCGAAATTTTTGATAAACTGTCATGAAATGGGAATTTTAAGTAGTTTGTTTATATTAATATTGAGACATGACTAACCAATCAAAATGCAAGCGTGGAGTGCTAGCTGATACTTTTTGAAAATCAGACCTGAAACAGATCAGAATAGGGATATTTTGAGAACTTCATGGAATACACGAACATGATAGGTAGGCCTACCCGACAAATCAAATTTTGTGACAGCGCAGAGGGAGCAGAAAATGTTAATATTCAGACCATAAAACTGACGTTTTTACAGAGCACTTAAAAAAAAAAAAATTTGTAAATCAAACAAAATAATGAAAGTTCAATTTCCGAGCTGAAATATATTTTGTATATTGACTTCAAAATTTGATATTTTAAGCTCCATATTGAGCAAGATGTAAATCACCTAACAGGCATTGCGAGCGAGAAGCGCGAGCGATTTTTTTTTTACAAGTCTTCCCCTCATCTTATTTTTTTTCACTCGTCTTCCTCCTCTTATATTTCCTCTTCCTTTTCGCTTTTTCCCCTTCTTTTTTTTTGCTCCACCAATAGATGGGGGGGGGGGGGCGGGCCCCGGGGGGGGGGGGGGCGGGCCCCTCGGATCCGCCTATGATTTCGGGAGATATGTAAAAAAACACAAGCAGTTAAACTTCGTGCTCACTTTCGGGGTACAGAAATTTTCATTTTTTCAACCCAAGTCTGCCTAATATTTCTCTATCCCCCCCGGTCTACCCCTCCATTTGCCCCCTATTTGAGAGCTCATGTGCCATCACTGGGGCTTTGGCATAACTGTTTAATGGTACGTAGCCTATATTCCCGGCTCATATTTGGATCGTTTCTAAGAAATACTCTTCCTATTGAAAATGAAAAAATGTCACTGTCAAATCAACTCGGTAAGCAGCTTTGTCTTTTTGCGATAAAGTGGAATACTTTATGCCATTAAAAAACAAATAAATAAGTGCCCCGGCTTTGCATGGGTTTTTGGGAATTTGGAAATGCCTTTAAAAAAACCCGGGGAAAAACGTGTCAAGGATATTAAAAAACCCAGAGAAATATGCAATTATCTTATTCTTTGACTCACATCCAGATGAGATGTTTTCTTTTAATGTCTCTGTCTCCCTCCTGCTTATGCTTCAAAAAGACCTTTTTTTTTGAAAAAATATCTTTCTCGACAACAGGGTTTACACAAAATGCCTACAATCTCGATTTTCGGCAGTGGTTAATAGTTTCGCTGCTCCCGACGTTGCAGAAAAATACATGAAATATTCACTGTGTAACAAAATAGGATAAGGTCATCCTTCGCTCCGCCCTTCGGGTAATGGCGGCCATCTCGCGATATTTGTGCATCTGATGAGCCTGGAATTGTTCGGGATTAAAGCATTGTCTATTGACTAATTTGGAGGTCACTGTGATCGTAGCATTCTTAACATTGTGAGTATTCATTTTCCGGAGCTTTGTAGCGATGATGTTTTTTAGAGGTAGTTTAAAAACCGAGAGATTTGAGCCCTGTATCGGACTTCCGTACACGTTACCTGTACGGAATCTCATTGAAATGAATGACACCTGCATGCATATGCACAGGGGTCGCGCCGTTCCTCTGTTCGTCGCAGCGCAGACTGACACAGCCACAGGCCTGGCGGGGCTGGTGTGCTGCCGGGCCGAGTGTCCCCCGCCACCGCCACTGCACTGCCCGGTCAAGGCGTCGCACTACAGAGAGAGAGTAGCTTGACCGAAGCCGTTTGGAGAGTAAACTTATGCGTTTAGTTAAAAGAGTAGATCTAGATTACTCTCCAGCAGGCATAGATGATAAAATTATTTCTAATCTCAGTCACTGAGACTGAGTCAGTCGATCAATTTTTAATTTTCTGAGTAGGCCTAGGGTAGGTACGCTACTCTAGCGCGAGAGGGCGCGATTTTCGCGTCATCATTTTCGCGTACGAAAATGGCGACAAGCTGCTTCGGGAGCCGGTGCGAGCAATAACGGCAAGCCCTACTTGAGTCTCCTGTCTAGGATGGTAAACGTATATCAATGGGAATGAAAACGATGACATCATCTTCCCAATGCATTCAGCTATACTGCACGGTAAGTTCTTGCGACGGAGGATCGAGATCGGAACAAAAATTGCACTAAAACAGTCTGTAAGTACAGTTTATGCATCAAATCATCATTATATGTTATTTTCATGGAATTATCAGACATATTACGCTAAAAATACATATGCTACTCGAAAATTGAAGTCGTAAGCTTTCATTTCTTACCTCATTCATGGCAGCATTTCTTGCCACCATTTGCCACGGACGAATGTTAAACGCCCTTGCTATTTGTTTCGTGGGATTTTTTTTTAAGTTTGGCGACGCGTTTCGCGGGCTAATTTATGGCGGCTGCTAGGGTTTTTGGTTGCCCGCGGTGTGTAGTCCTGCGCATTGGAATTTGTGTAGCAGACCGTCTACCGTGATATGTCTGGTATTTCTTTGATTAAAAAAAACTTTTTCTTTTTTATAAATTAGGAATTGAAAACCAGACACAAATGTAGAAATCAGAAATACATCCCACACTGACACACATTCATTTTGATTGAATAAAATATTGAAAAAAAATGGCAAATGACGCAACAACCTTCTGAATCTTCTCGAACCTAATTTTAGCCTTTACTTTAGAAGTTTAGGTAATTTACTTTAGTCTTGATTTATTATTTGATGATTATATTCTGTTGAAAATTCATGTAACATGATTTCTTTTGGCCTAATCAAACTTAAATTTTTTATTATTTTAAAAATGAATGGCCTAGATCTAATTTAATTCATTATCATTTTAATTTTCTTTTGTTTTCATATTTGTATTTTCATTCAGATTAATTTCTTACCTCCATTTGAGCATGGCAATACTTACTGATCTGAAGTCGAGGGGCCCCAACAATGAACAGACTTGGGCTGCATGAGCCGTCGAATATCTGTGGTTCCAAGAAAGCGTGATGGAAATGCCGCCTTAAAAAAACCAACCCCACCTCTGCCTCTGTTCTTGGCGATCCTGCATTCCATTCAGACTGCAACTTTAAGCAGGAATTGTTCTACCAACTACTTAATTATTCACAAATGTGAATTGCAGCTTTTAAATTGACAAGAAAGAAACAATTGATTTATCTCACCCCCCCCCACTGTCTTCTAACATTTTCTATCACCCCAAACTAACACTTTTTTTCTTGTATGTCTGTTTAAATATTTTTATTTAGACTTTATGTAATTTTTTCATGATTTATTTAAGAAGTATGAGCAAAAAAAAAAAACAATTTGGCACATGCAGTAGAGAAGAGAAGGAACATAGTGTTAAAAAAGGATACACATACAGATCTGAATATTAAAATAAATTTAAAAAAGAAATGACAAATCCACACTGACACATGAAAGTATTCATTTTATTTTTTTTCCTTGTTGGCATTGGTTACATTAATTAACTCCACATAAAAATATAAATTGGATATTTTAACAGTATTAATGAAGTTGCTCAATAAAATTTAAAATTAGGTATTCTCATTGGAGGTAATGGTTGATACAGATGGGTGGGTGGACCTGCAGCCACTAGCGTACCTATGGGGGGGGGCAGACTGCCCCCCCCCCGACGAGTCACAACCCATGCAAGGGACGTATCCCTGCCCCCCCCCCTGATGAGCCACCGGTGGCCCCCTCTGAAGTTTAAGACCTTTTTTTTTGCTTGTAATTTTTTTTCTGTTGCGAAATGTAATTAATAACCTGTTGAGGACCTTTTTTTTTTGGCTTGTAATTTTTTTTTCTGGTACGAAATCCTTTATTTGTGGTTGAAGACTTTTTTGCTTGTCAAATTTTTGGGCGGACGATTTTGCCCCCCCCCCCCCCCTGTGGAAAATCCTAGGTACGCTACTGCCTGCAGCTCTATTGTTTTATTAGATTTTTATTGCTGGGGGGGGGGGTATTATGTAGAGCTGAAGCCAAATGATCTTATGAGGCAAGATTCAGTGTACAGCTCAATATGATGCATGTAAAGTGATTTATTAAACTTTTGAAATATCAATTAAGAACTGGAATGATGAATGATATGAATATAAGAAATATATTTAATGCATGTAAAGTGATTTATTAAACTTTTGAAATATCAATTAAGAACTGGAATGATGAATGTTATGAATATAAGAAATCTTTTATATGCTAGTTCATCACAACTTTAGCTGGATCTTGCTGCAGAAAGTGCATCGTGTAGTTCTACAAATATCTCGGGTGAGAGGCAGTTTGGCAGAGCGGATGCAATGCTTCATAGGGCCCCTAACATTTCTGTGGTAAGGTCGAATCCAAACTGCTGTTTTCATCAAATGATACAGCCTCCTGGCTACAAAAATTTCCTGTAGATGAAAGAGAAAACAAAATAATGAATGCAATGAAATTGGGAAAAAGTGAGGCTAGAGGAGCAAAAACAAAAGCAAATGGTTGTAAAGTTAGTACAGGAGAGGAACAAAATGAGAAGAAAGGAACTCACAGAAAAGGAAACAAAACAGAGAGACAAACTTGAGACTAGCTCCTTTAAAAAAAGTTCTGTATGGTGTACTATGGATCTGTAAAAATATTTTAAAATTATGTAAAGTTTCAAGGATTGAGCATGCATAGGAAATCACGTAAAGGCAAGGATATCAAGTCACGAATAAAAACAAAAAATGAGGGGGGGGGAATGGGAATTACATCACCCCCCCCCCCCCCACCCCGCCTCTCAAAAAAAAAAAAAAATCGACTTTAATAACTTGTCAAAACTCTATCTAGTATCAGCTTATGTTATTATCCTTTTTAATGTTATTGTTAGGGATCGAGAGAAAGGATGATCGAACGCGGGGGGGGGGGGGGGGGGGTGCATTTTTCGGATTCATACTTTCAGGCATCAGTGTACTGAAGGGGAACATTTAACATAGGACTACAAAAAATTGCGGTGGACAGACAAGAAACAAGAAATGATGATTAAAATGAAAGAACAAATTCTCGATCTCAAAACAACTTGAAAAAAGAAAGATGCAAAACCAAATGTTATCAACTCACTTACATATTATATTTGAAATCCATCCCAATGGTCTTCCATGTCGTAATTGTGCACTGTAATTCAGATAATCTAGTTAAAACATGTGAAATTAACTTCCAAGTCTCAAATCAATCGTCTTGCACACTGTGCCTTGCAAAACAACAAAATACTCCGATATATGCGTATCATGAACGCACATGCATATTTATGAGCGCCGCGAAAATGACCAATCTCATTCACAAATGATGCGCACTTACGGTTCGTCACCATGCCGCGAGAAGCGTTTATGCGCGATGTAAAATCTCCGCCCCGAATTGGCAATCCCCGAATGCGCATGCGCGGTGGTGATTGATACTCGATCGGTCGACAATTCATTCGGAATGGATAATACTTAGAAATAATTTCTTTAAAAAATCATAACTTGAGTTATTCTTCATCATATGTCTTAATCAATGCATCATCGTAATGGGTGACACATTTTCTTTATGTTGAGGTAAGTTTCAACAGATTTGGATGAAGATTTAAATTATCAGTGGCGTACCTACCTAGGGAATTCTGAGATTCAATCATTCAGTGAGAATTCTCTGCAACAACTTTGGCCTGGGGCTGGGTAAGCATGGTTAGATTTAGAACTCCCTTTTTTCAGTAAATTAAATAAATCCATGTTTCTGATGTTTCTTAAATTAAATGTAGATCTACTCCTGTGACCTGTGTTAATAATTTTTAGGCCCCTACTTGGATCTCAATAACAATATTTCATATCTTGACGAATCCTAGAGTAGACCAAAAGTAAACTAAAAGCTTCACTTCAGTCTCTGTATTTTGGTTGTTCCGCTGAACTCACCAATAGACTGAAGAGTTGTTGGCCTGTACGTATTGACAATGTATTAGCAGTAACGTTAGATCTAACATTCGGTGGAAACCCGATTTTCGTATCGTTTTTTTGTACATAAAATGTCACATAATAAATAAAAAAGAAATTTACATTGAAATACTGTACCTTAGACCGCAGTTACCGTTAATTCCTTTCAAATGATAATCAAAACATACAATGTAGTCATCCTCGATCCTTTCGTTGGTCATCGTAAGTTGCCTTCTTGGATGACATCATCCTTACAGACGATATACCAGTCGCTATGATTCGTGCTGCTGCTTTGCGCTTCTCTATGTGCGTGCGTTCGTAACTTGTCGCTCGCATTGATTGGCCAGGATATCGAAAATTCTAATTGGAAAGATTAGAGTCTAAGCCAACGAAAATAGTGGGCCATCGTTCAAAATAATATAATGTCATTTATACCTAAAAAAATTTTAAAATCTAGACAAAACCCGGTCGCCCGAATCGGGCGATCTGATTACACATGCGGCCTCGCACTAACACACTACTTTCGGTGAAAGGGGATTATAGTAAAATTTCAGAAATTGTTAAATAAATCCCCAGAAACTACGGTTATTCCTGTCTAGACGAATCCATGCCGTGGCATGGCGCTAAAGCAGTTTCACATCGACCGACTTGGAGAGAATATCCCCACCAGCAATTGTTCATAAATGTTATTGCAAGTCTCTCAATCACATTTCAAGGTAAATGTGCCCACCGCTTTTCCGATTATCGCGATTGGGAACGGCGGTATTTTGGCATTGATCTCAACACCATCGTTTGAATTGTCATTTATTTAAACATCGCTTCGCTTGGCATTGCTCGGCTTTGCCGTAATTTTGATATGGATGGACTGAAGTTAGCCTAAAAGATCGCCCTGCGGCAGCTCACCCATTTGTTCAGTCAATATCAAAATAATGGTGAATCCTAGCGAAGCGATATCTGACTCTGACTTCAAACAATGATGTCGAGATGAAAGCCGAAATACAGCTATTCCCGATCGTGATGTTCGGAAAACCTGTGGGCATGTCATGTATTGAAATGTGATGTAAACATATAGATCTATCACCTTTTACAAGACTGTGTACAAAAATAGCAAGTCATAAAAAGTAGACGGACTAAAGGGAATTGAGATCACAGAATTTATTTTCAACAAAATTCCTGTATTGATTTTCCCAATTCCTTGGTGTTATGGTACAAACACTTGTAATAAAAGTAAAATTGGGAGAAAAGAATTTGAAACACAAGTTAAGGTTCGAGAACTGGTTGCCTACTGTACATGTACATCTTTTGGATGATCAAAAATAAAGATCGTTCCCAGATCAGTTTGTATCATTTTATCATTCATAAAGGTATTTGTGGTGCAACCCCTGCCCCAAAAAATAGAAAAATAAAAAAAATCAAAATAAAATGGTGACCTGGATTAACCACTGATGGTTGATATTCAATATTATTAATGTACATGTAAAAGAAAGTAGTTGCAGCAAACAGTCATTTCATGAGTAAGTCTTCAATGTTAAATGCTACATACATCTAGTGCTGGTACATTGAAATTAACTTATCTTTGTGAAATCATTAAATTGTTATTAGCTGAAAGCCAATAATTCTGATGATCACTAACACAAAAAGGCATATGTGGGACAGTGTATTAATATTTTGTTCGAAAAATATTCGACATTATGTACATTGTAATTCTGTTTTTATTTTAATCATTTCTCAGCAATTACACATTTTATTTAAACATACAAACACTTGGATGGTCATATTGGAATCTGTTTGAACTCATTTTGAGATTGTTACCACAACTGGTATTTGTCTCTAACTCTTCCCATTTTGTCCACATTTTTCTTGCATTGTAGGGTTGTTCATCAGAACAGCAGCATCCATTGATCAAGGCAAGTATTAAAAACAACTTCTATTTGAAAGTAAAGAAAGAAGGGTCTAGAAGACAGCCATGCCTGCAGTGAAAGGGGAGGGGATGCGCGGCCTTGCCGTTTTCATCTCGGATATCAGGAATTGTAAGTTTCTTTTTCTTTCTTTTGTATTTTATCAGGGTGCTACATAACTTTTTAAAAGCACTTGCCTGGTTGGGCAATTAAATTTTTAAATAGTTGAAATATACTTGCCCAAAAATCTGTTTCACTTGCCCGAAAAATCCTTGAAAAAATAGTTTTATCTCTACAAAAGAAAGTTTTGCGGTTTTATAAACCATTGACCTTTTCTCTCTTTTGACATGAACTGATCTACATGTACATGTACCTTGTTATTGCATTTCTTTTTCCAAAGTGATTTTATCTTGCCTGCCATGACCAAAATTAGGGTCAATATCATATCATTGACCCTAATTTTGGTCATTCTACTGTGAGAATTTCGCTTGCCCGATTTGGGCAAGTAGTTTTGGTCTTTACTTCAAAACAATTGCCCGACTCTAACTATTACTTGCCCCGGGCAATCAGGCAAGTGCTTTATATGTAGCACACTGTATTATACCAGTGTCCCATTTGGAAATTAACAAGGATGCACACTTTTTGTTACGTCTTTGTTGGTTGATGAAGCAGGTACATGTAGTTGCTTGAAATTTGAAATAAGCTGGATTATAGGTCTTTTTCTGATGAATGTTGTAGGGATGGGGAGTTCTGTCCCTTGATGGTGCGTAGAAGGGGAAAAAATACATGAGGGCTGGGGGAAATCACTCCCGAAAGGCTCAAAAGAGCCCTGGGGGCCGTTTCTTAAAGCTGTTCGTAGAGTGACTTTAAGAACGACTGGTGATCCTTTCTTGTTGTAATGATATTCACCATTAATGTTCATTGGTGATTATTCAGCGCATAAGAAAGGATCACCAGTCGTTCTTAAAGTAGCTCTTAACTTATGAATAGCTTTTATATGAAACACCCACCTGGTGGGTGTTTCATGAAGCTGTTCGTAAGTTAAGAGCGACTTTAAGAACGACTGGTGATCCTTTCTTGTGGTAAATGGTATATTCAGTGGCGATGATTTAGCACGTAAGAAAGGCTCACCAGTCGTTCTTAAAGTCACTCTTAACTTACAAACAGCTTTATGAAACGGCCCCCAGGAAACTAATAAGAGGATCCCTGGAAATACCCATTCATTGCAATGTTTAAAGCTTATTTAATGTTGCAGCCTCAGGCAGTAAATTGTGAAAAATAGCCCCCGGAACAAAAAAATTATTCCCAGAATGCTTTGCTCAGTCAGAGCCAATGCAATGGTAAATGTATGGTTTGAACTGAACTATTGATTCAGATAAGAAAAGAAGATAGGGGAAAGAGTTCTGCACTTATAGCACTGCTTTTGATTTGTATGGTAAGGTTTGTGGTAACACTGTGTATTAAAGTTAGTCCTGAAAAGGACTGTTCGTTATCTTTCTGATTCTTACATGTGTAGTTCTTGCATGTAAATTAATTCTTGAAGTTTTGAGCACATAAGCTTTGCTTCTTTGTCAGGGGTGAAGATTTGAGCTCAAATGGTCGGTAGTTAACGCAAACCTTACCATCCAAATTTTACCACTATGCAAACCTTCAAACCTCTGTGTAATCACCCAACGTAGACAAGCAAAGTTGTCTTAATGGACAGATCCTTAGAATACATGAATCAATGGGGGAAAATTACAATGTATTAAAAAGGGAAAACAAAAATTACGATCTTTTGAGACAAACCATGGATGCTGCTTTTAATGTATATTGCAGTATTTAATTTCTAAAGGGAAATTCAGACAATAACGGATAAAAATATATATTTTTTTCCAAAACAAACGTACATGTACATGTGTACATGTCCATGAAGCTGAAATAAAGAAGGAGCTTGCAAGATTTGTTTTTTTATAGACTCTAAAAATATATAGAGTTGGAATATGCCCAAATCAACTTATAGTTTGATTGCATATCTTGACTTTTTATAAAATGTTAAATGAATCCGTGTGGTAGACTACATTTATCTCCCCCTTTTCCCTTCCATCTTTTGTTTGTAAAGGTAAAAGCAAGGAAGCTGAAATCAAGAGGATTAACAAAGAGCTTGCGAACATCAGATCAAAATTCAAAGGTAAGTGCGGAAGCTTGCTTGAAGAAAATTTTACTGTGCTCTGCGGGTGTGTGAGTGTTAGAGTGTTGTACGGAGTAATAGGACATTTCCCTTGTGAACCCCTTCCCCGATTCCCACATGAATATTTGGTAAATTGCCTATCGGTAGACAGTGTAATTGTGCTACACTAGTCGACACTCTTTGGATGTATACAAGTTTTCTGAAATGAAACCACTACAAGATGTAACCAGGGAGGGGTAGAGAAGAGCCGTACGAAAGAGAAGGGGGAGGATGACGGTAAGTTAGATAGTGAGAATAAGAGAGAAGATTGCGTCCAAGGGGGAGGGACATCGTGAAAAGGGGAGGGGGGGGGGACAGAGGTAAAGGAAAGGGTGGAGAGAAAAAGAGGAGAGAGGAGGATGGCAATCAAGAGGGGAAGGGGGGATGGGTAACTGGGTAACATGATACATGTAAGAGAGGTAGATAGGTACAAAGGAAAAAAAAAGAACAGTTCCTGCAAGTTGAATTTTATAAAAGAAGAAAAGAAACAAGAGAAAGAAGAACAAAGTATTACAGTCAAATTCATCTACAAATTCTGGAAATAAAGAATTTCATTACATGTACTTTAGAATGTGTTTTCTTGACAATACTGTCATGAAAACATTCTTCCTTTGTGATTGCTCAGAACAGTATGGATATAATTTGTTCATGCAAGGCCAGACATGCATCAAAATGGGAGAGATTTGTCAGTTCCTCATCAAAATGTAGAAGCATGATTGAAAGTGGGGCAAGCGACATCTCATGCATACGTAACATGATTATTTCACCTTCCCTGTCAAATACAATGCTGTTGTGACGCTGACAGATTGCTATAGAAACAAAAAGATGTGATATTTTGTTATTTTGATGGTGGATATATGTGCTTACATGAATCTTTATACTTGCATGTTGTACAGATCGATCTATATTTTCTATTCCTAGATATTTTTTGATATTTTGTTCCTTTATAGAAATATCCTTTTACAAGGAAAATTTCTGTAATCGTTCAAAGTTAAAATGAGTAGTCTTCAGTAATTTGCTTAAGTGCTGTTCTGTGGCATATTGGAATATTTTACAGTCATTCTTGTTTTTTTTTGTCTGGGCCCGGGTACACAATGTTTAGCAATTGATCATAGTGCTTACTTTTACGATTGATCATACACAATAATCATTGCAATCAATCAGAGAAATCAGCGCATGATCAATTGCAAAGTTTTATGTTACAGGGCCCTTGGCACACTTGTATGCTTTTCACACTGCACTTTTTGTCCTAAATTGGTGGGGCTAAGGGGGGGTCTTAGCCCCACCAATTTCCCGAGGTTAAGCTTAGCCCACTTCGTTTTCACACTACGTTTTAGCAAAGTGGGCTAGCACGGTAAATAGTATGGTAATATCCGGCCCTGCAAAAAAGCAGGGTTAGCCGGCATATTGCGGTGCTAGCACCACAATTGCGGTGCTAAGAGATGCAGTGTGAATCGAAACCGGGCTAAGCAAAAGCGGGGCTAAGCATTAGCCAATCACAGAAGTCGAAATTGCACGTTAATCGCGCTCTGTATGGTAAAATCATCAATATTTATGAGCTGTGTGATTGCCCGGGGTTAAGGCGTTAACCCCGGCTAAGCAAATAGTATGGGGTTAAGAAAGACAGTGTGAATCGAAAAAAAGATAGTATGGGGTTAAGGATAGTCCAGGGTTAAGGATAGTATGGGGTTAAGGAAATGCAGTGTGAAAAGCATATGAGTATTTCAGTCACGTGGCGCAGTGACGGCTGATATAGATTGAGAGGGATGTATATTGACACTCCCCTCCAAAATGGCAGACTTTAAAAACTCTTTCAATATTTACATCTATCTTTATTGACTGGGAAGAAACATACATGTGCATGTAATGACTGGAGCACAGAGGATCAGGGAGGAGTCAAAAGCTATACTCAATTCGTAGATCAGACCAGTTTTATTCTTTCAAAATGCCAAACATTTTTGTAGTAAAAGTGACTGTCAACTGAAAATGTGATAATTTGTTATAATAAGAATTTGAAATGCTCTATGTCCTTGAAGAATTGAAGAGTCAAAAAGATTGAAATATATCCCGGTACTTTATTACAATTTCTGACAACTTGGAGAGATACATGTATGAGCAGGTTTGATTTTGAATCGCCTTCTCTTATAAATTTACGATTTACCAACGAAGTTTTAATAACTATTTTTTAGTATGCTGAGCACCTGGCAAGAAAGCCGAAGGTTCTATATTTTCAAGTCTTTGGTTTACATGAGGACTATAATCTTTGTCTTCATGTTCATGTATCACTGAGCCACCTTGTTGTTATGTTTACCATGGTATCATCATCATTATCACCATCATCAACATCATCATCATCATCATCATCATCATCATCATCATCATCATCATCACCACCACCACCACCACCATCATCATCATCAACATCATCATCATCATCATCACCACCATCATCAACATCATCATCATCATCATCACCACCATCATCAACATCATCATCAACATCATCATCATCACCATCATCATCATCATCATCATCATCGCCAATCATCTTAATAACCATCATCATCACCACCATCATCAACATCATCAATCATCATCACCATCATCATCGTCATCATCATCATCAACATCATCACCATCATCAATCATCTTAATAACCATCATCATCACCATCATCATCATCACCATCATCACACCATCAACATAATTGCCATTGTCACATCATCCTCATCATCGCCACCACCATCACCATTTACAATCACACCATGATAATAATGAAACAGGAGTTAAATTAATTGCACAATTTATAGGTAATCTATAAACATAGGTGTATGTAATTTAGGAGTGTTTATAGTTTTACTTGACTTAAGGACGTTCCACAGTTAAAGTGAAATCCATGTCATTTTCACCAAACTTTGCACATAGATACTTTAGAACCTTAATATTCGAAATATGCAAAAATTAACATAGGTCCATGTGCTTGATTTTTTGCTATAGAGCTTCAAAGTTCACCCAAATTGATGTTCTTAAGAATTGCGCATTCAAAAGAATTTGGCATTTTTAGACCGCCCAAGATTACTACAATGAGTTTAAACCTCCATTGATCATTCAAAATACATGAAAAAGTCATCAAATTTTGCAAGAGAGTTAATAATTGTATCGTTAGAATGGAGAATCTATTAAATAGTGCTATTTGTTTGCAATTTTAAGTTTAACAGCACTGTCAGTTCTTAAAAATGGCGTAAAAGATAACAAAATCCCAATCTAAAAAATGTAAAATTTCAGTAACAAACTACAAACGTACAATAAATGCTGCACTTTATTCAAAATCCATGTCATTTTCACCAAAATTTGCAGAGTTGTAGAGGAAGGTATACCTAAGAGGTACAAACATTAAAAAATAGGGGTTCATGTGCTTGTTTTTAAACTATCGGCATTTTTATTAGAGCAAATGTGCTTTTTAAAACACCAAAAATGGGCCGAATGCTTAGTATCTATGTGAAGAAAAAATCAAAACCACTCTACCATTTATTCAAACTCGGGCTAATATTCGTGATTCTTGGCAGCACTGCAGAGTTAAGTATTTTGAAATTGTAGAGAATATTTTTTTGAATGGTCCATGGAATAATTCAATTTTTTAGCTTCATGAAATAACGCATCGGATCTGCAGTTAAAGTGCAGAAGATGAGAAAAATCAGCTCATACCCGCAGCTAATTAATCACCTGTTCATCCATTGTGACGTCAGCGCGCAGAGTGTAAACTATGCGCAGATCATAATGCGCACAAATATAACTGTGGAACGTCCTTAAAATTGATCTAATTGTTAATGTTATGGCTTTTTTTTTTTTTGGGGGGGGGGTTAATTTGAACTATGTAACATTTGGAAGTGAAGACATGAACAAGACATAATTCTTCCTGGGGAATGTCTGATGAAGAATCTGGTCAGTGATATTTACTGTTTAATGTGCTCTCACTCAGCCAATCAGATTGCAAGGATAGAAGTAGCTTATAACAATAGTCTGTGAAAATCACTAAGTAATTGTTCCATGAAATATGCACATGACGGGAGCCAGGGGACATTAACTTTGCCATGAAAAATGAGTTGACACCAATCAGGCTCCAGTGGGCAATATCCCATACGAAAATTAGACACTATCTTGTGATCCAAACTACTAGTGAGGAGAGAAGGGAAAGAGAGAGAGATATAGAGAAGGAGGGAGGGAGGGAGGGAGGGAGGGAGGGAGGGAGGGAGGGAGGGAGGGAGGGAGGGAGGGAGGGAGGGAGGGAGGGAGGGAGGGAGGGAGGGAGTGAGGGAGGGAGGGAGGGAGGGAGGGAGGGAGGGAGGGAGGGAGGGAGGGAGGGAGGGAGGGAGGGAGGAAAGAAAGAAAGAAGGAAGGATTCAGGATGGATGGAAGGAAGGAAGGATTAAGGATGGATGGAAGGAAGGAAGGAAGGAATGAAGGAAGGAAGAAAGGAAGGAAAGAAAGAAAGGAAGGATTAAGGATGGAAGGAAGGAAGGAGGGAGGGAGGGAGTGAGTGAGTGAGTGAGTGAGGGAGGAAGAAATGAAGGAAGGAAGAAAGGAAGAAAGGAAGAAAGGAAGAAAGAAAGAAAGAAAGAAAGAGAAAATGGATAGAGAAAGAAAGATACAAGTAGAGGGTGTGGTAGAAGGGGGTGAGAGAAAAAGAGAAAGAGAAAGAAAAAGGAGAAAAATAAAGAGAAAGAGCTATTTAAAGAAATAGATACTAGTAATGAACGACACAAATATTCTTTTAATTTCCAATGGTATGTGCTGTACTTGAATCAGCACTTGTACAGTATGTACATGTAAAGAATACTTAAAAATTGATCATATTCCAATTATTTCATGACCACCTTTCAACAGAAATCAACCTGAATGTTGCCAATTTAAGGAATCGGAAATGATTTTGTCTTTAAGTTAAAAAGCAAGATTCCGCTGCGGGACATGCGAAAGGAAATGAGTAGGATGCAATGATTAAAAAATGTGTCTCTCTTGGGGAAAGAGATCGTGTCAACGTCACCGCAGTACCGCTGTCACATGGGACTCGGCTCGGCCATTGATCTACCTAGAAGCGATGGGAGAGAGTACTGCAGAGCATGACGAGAGTGTTCTTAATTTCAGGACCTCAGCTGCTCTCTGAAGGAAATGGCGTAAAGATCGTCGGCTGCCTAGTGATGCGTTTTTGAATGTCTATGAGTACAGTGTATAAAATGCACAATGTACAAAATGTACTAATGAGTGTTTAGACTTTTACACCAGGGCTCCACACTAACCTTTTTTTTTTCTACTGGCCCACCCTGATCACCAGCAGTTTTACCATTTTTTACTGGTTCAAACCTAAAATTTACTGGTCTCCAAAAATAAAGAAAAACAGGCTTGGGTTTACCTTGCCATCTTTTATTGCCAATTGTTATCCCCCCCAAAAAAAAAAACCCCAACTATCAAACAGTACACACACAACATAATTCATGAGAGCCATGTGCAGTTCTCAATTTTGTAGAGCATTTTTAGGGAGACACCAGGGCCACGATTTACAAAAGAGAAGAAAGTATTTGTATCAGTAAGATATAATTTTTACTGGTCATTTCGGACCAGTAAATCTGGCTATTTCTGAAAAGTTATTGTCCCAACAGCAATTTTTACCGGTCTGGGACCGTCGGACCAGTGCCAGTGTCGTGCGCTGCATGACTACATGTCAGTAAAAAAAGTAAAAATGTATAGCACTTGTCCTTCTTTTTTCATGTGTTTCTAAAGAAATGTGCATTGAACTTTTATTCAGATCATTATACTAAAACCCACACCACATGAGGCCACAATCAGATCTTCTTGATACATGTAGATCTACATTCATTTACTTTAACTTTAGCTATGAAATTGTAAAGGGGAAAGGGTTGTTACTCCAGCCCTGTGGAACTCACTTCCTATGTGATTGAAGAATCCAATTTCTGTTGAAATTCAGAATAGCCTACAGTATGTACAGTACACATGAATGAAATCTCTTTTGTTCCAATATCCTTGAATGTAAAGGTAGGCCTACATTTTGACCTTGGCTTTATCCGTTCTCTAATACCTTTGGAGGTATAATACCAAAATGATGGGGGGGGGGGGGGGTGAAATCCTGACAAAGAAGTAGATACATGTATGTGTCTGATGTAATCTTTCCCGAGTTCAATCCAGAAAATGTCTTCTCAATTTGTGGCTTTGCCTAGGAGATATACATGTATGGAGAGACACGGTTTAAGAAAACCTGATGAAAATTCTCTGCACACATTGGTGCTAGAAAACAGCAATTACTCTGACAAAAACAATCCATTTTCTCTGCTTCCTCGCAATCATGCTTGTTATAACACCGTTTTCATCCTCGAGGGATGTCAGCTTGAATTTAAGAAATATCCTCAGCTGCTTATCAAGTAAATGTCACCCAGAGTAATCAGGGCTGGTAACACAAAGGTTAGCGATCAATCATAGGCCTGATTTTTACAATTGATCGCATACAGTAATCATTGAAATAAATCATTGAAATTTGCTCCATGATCAATCGTTATTGCTTTATGTTACTGGGCCCAGGCACGTTTTCCCCTTTAGTTTGCAGACGGATTTGCCTCCAATTCGATGTATGAAAGATTTGTTTGGATGTCCATCGTAATCCCAGTATGGGAAGATAATCTGGCCTGGGCGGTGCGTTGACATTTTTAATTTCATTTTTTGACGTACAGTACATTGTTGCTACAGTGTACATGGAAGGATCTTACTAAAGTCTGCTTGTCTTTATTTAGTTGAGGGGCAATATTTAGCTTAATCTATGTACACCAGTCTGTCATACATGTACATACTGTAGCTCTTGCTTTATGTTAGCTCAGTAATTTCTCTTTAAACTACATGTACGTTTAGATTAAATAAAAGTAATGAAACTATATAATGATAGTAATATAATATCCAATTTTATTGCACTAATACATGTACATGTACATATGTAGATAAAAACATTGACTCTATTGTACTATTATACAGATATGTAACATTTGTAGTATTACCCTGGTCATTGGACCCAGTCCCCCATACAATGTATGCTCCGTCTCCACTCCCTATGAAACATTCCAACAAGAGCTTCAAACTCCATTGCACTTACATGTACATCTAGGAAGAACACGTAAAATCAAAAAATCATGATAATTACACTTCATTCATGTATGTATATAGTAGCCTTATTCAGTCCATCAGTGCCTGATCGATGCCTACTTGTAAGTTGTACTCAGTAGTTTAGCTTTAAAGCTAGCTTGGTTCATTTTGGCTTTTTTAAAATCAAATATAGATTTGAGCTTTAAAAATGTCCATGTACATGTACCCTTCATTTATCTGTTTTAAGAGTGCAAGAAGCCTTGGACATGACTCTCACAGCCTCTCAGGGGCCAAGAGAAGAGAAGATAGAAAATTCAGGTCATGCGCTCAGACCTGACAACTTCCTCAAGACCCACTCACCTCAATTATTGCTTCAGGAAAAAAGGGATTCGGTGCAGCAGGATGAAGTAATGGGGGAAAAAAGGAGTATAAGACATTTTTTTTTTTTTTAGGTTGTGGATGGTGGTGATGATGGTGAATGATGACCATGATGATGATGATGGGGAGGAGAGGATGGTGGTGATGATGATGATGTTGTTGATGATGATGATGATGATGATGATGGGGAGGAGGAGAGGGTGGTGGTGATGATATTGTTGATGATGATGATGATTATGATGGGGAGGAGAGGGTGGTGGTGATGATGATGATGATGTTGTTGTCGATGATGATGATGATGATGATGATGATGATGATGATGATGATGATGATGATGGGGAGGAGGAGAGGGTGGTGGTGATGATGATGATGTTGTTGATGGTGATGATGATGACGATGGGG
Organism: Lytechinus pictus; assembly: GCF_037042905.1. NCBI lineage: Eukaryota > Metazoa > Echinodermata > Echinoidea > Temnopleuroida > Toxopneustidae > Lytechinus > Lytechinus pictus. Next base: position 20,886,954 of record NC_087253.1, on the reverse strand, counting down.
AGGAGGAGAGGGTGGTGGTGATGATGATAGTGATGATGATAACTGATAAGTGATGATGATGATGAAGATGATGATGATGACTATGAGGAGGAGGATGAAAATTATGATTATGATGGTGATAATGATGGTGGTGATGATGATGAAGATGTTTTATGCTAGAATAAAGTGCAAGAAGAATAAGAAGGAAGAAGAATTATTTTGATGCCAACAATAGAAAGCTAAATTTTGGAGAAATGAAAGAAAAAGAGAGGAAGAAGAAAAGGCAAATATCATAGAGGATCATCAAATTCATCTCAAATCATTTATTATCTACATGTACCGGAACATGTACATTTACATGGCAGTCTTTGGCTCTTCGCAAGATTGCAGCCCCCTCCCGCCCTTTCGAAATAATAATTTCCTATAATGTCAGGTTGTCAGCTAGGATTACTGTCTACCGTGAAACTGACATTTTCATGCTGTCGTGTAATCCCCTGAAAAAAACCCATAAAATGGCACTATAAAAGTAATGGATTTCAGATGCATCGATACCACTGAACATGAATACGTTATATTGGTGAAATTTGGCCATAATGAATCAAAATTGGCCATTTCTATTTGCTGTTTAAAATGAGCAGTATGCCATTTTGTAATCATTTTGATGACATGGTTTTAGGGTATATTTCTTTTCATTTCCTGAAGGCAATTATTGTTGTTGGAATTTGGGGCAATTTTCTCTTCATTTCCTGTGAAATATTGTATTTCTAGATTTTTCAGTGAATTTCGAGGGTAAGAATGTGAGTGATCTTTTCGAGTGCTCTTCACTTGGTTAATAAAAATCTGCAGCGTATATAATTTTTTTCTTTTTATTTTAATAGGCATATGAAAGTACTGATTTGCCAGATACATTCATTTTTTTTTCATTTATTAATATTAAGAAGCATTTTCAGATTGAAAATGTTTGAAATGTTATGTTATTTTGACTGAACTGAAAAATACAATAGAAAGAAGTTCCATAGAGACAGAACATTCTATATTTTGATTTCCTACAATAAAACGATAAGAATAAAGATGTTTTTGATAGTTACATGTAGGGATGATTGCGACTATCACAATGAAGACCTATATTATAATATGATGGAAATGATGATATAGTGGAGGTTAAAATATCAAGATGAATAGATTGAAAATGAGGATGTTGGATATAAACAGCATTTACTGTACATGTACAGTATGTGTCATGTAGAATTAGTAATTACATGTACATGTACATGTAGTACAATGTACAGGTAAAATATTCATTATTGGCACTGAACTGTTCATGACACCTTTTCCCAAGTCCCAACCCTTTCATACAACCCAATCTGAATTAACTTCAAGCAAAGAAAATGGTAATATTTACAATGCTGTGCTTTGAAATCCTGACTGTCTGAACCAGAGATTCACCAAATTGGACTATTAAATATTAATTGTGCAAATTAAATGAAAATGAAATGCATACTGTATAGACCAACTGGTTATGAGATGAAATGGTTTATTTCCAATTTGTCTAATGCCAAATTGTCCAATCGCCAACTCGTCTACTACCATTTGGTCTATTTTTGTTTTAATAGTCTAATGCCATTCCATCTAATAGCCATTTACAGGTACATGTAGTCCATATTCCATTTGGTCTAATTGGACGAAGTATTAATTATGCAAAATGAATAAAAATGAAATGGCTATTAGACCAACTGATTAATATGAGATGAAATGGTGATTAGACAAAGTGATAATTGGACCAAATGGTTGTTAGACAAAATGTTGATGAACGGAATGGCATTACACTTTAGACTATTGAAATGAAGGTACATGTAGACCATGTGATGAGTGGACGAGTTGGCAGTAGATGAATTGGCAATTTACCGTCTTTGGGCTTCAAGATATCACAGTCTTCTCTCTTACGCTTTTGTCTTTCCGTATCAATCAATTTATCACATCATTGCACTACCCTTTCTATGCTAATACTGCCTGATATTCTCTTCTCAAGTACTTCTTGTTGCCAATACCACAAAAAAAATTATTTCAAAAAGATGAATTTTAATAGAGTTGATAAACATGCCATTATAATACATAGGCTATCCACCCAGTGAAATATTTAATCAATGTTGAATATTTATTATTTAAATATACATGTACATGTAAATACCAGTTGTGGTAACGACCTGAAAATGAGTTCGAACAGAATCCAATAAAATGACCACCCAAGTGTTTGTATGTATGCATAAAAATACATGTATGTGCCAATAGGCGAGGGCGGAGTGACGTCACATCCGCTTAACGGCGACAGCACTGAAACAAAGTACATGTATAAGAAACAATGAAATCATTTCAGAAAAGCACTAACATTTTCAGAAAGATTTGTAAACTTCCAGATTTAAAGAAATGGGTAAACTTGATTATCACGACGTTCAGCACAAAGTATGGTTGCGATGTTTGTGTTATGCATTGTACATACACATGTACATGCAGGCATGCCAAAATGCCGCGCTGTTGTACGGGTCACAAGTGCATTGTTCGCTAGGGCTCGAGATTGGAAATGCTTGGATGTTCACCCCGGCCCATTGGCCCTTGGAAAAAAAAAGTGTAATTGCTGAGAAATGAGCAAAATAAGCATGGAATTCCATAAAATGTCCGGTATTTTTCTAAGCAATATTAATACGTTGTCCCACATGTGCTTATCTGTGTTAGTGAGAAGTGTTGTCAGTTTTCAGCTAACATTTCACAAAGATGAGTTGACTTTAATGTACCAGATCTAGATCTATGATAATATTGCGGTAATTAACCTTGATTTTAAAAGCTTTCTCATTAAATAATTGTTTGCTACAATTACTTTCTTTTACCAATTGGTCTCATTTTCTGTATACAGTAGAGAGCTACATGTATGATTCGGACAGATACCACCTGATAGATTTTCATTATCCTACATTAGTAGTCTAGATCTGTAGAAATCTGTAGATATCTGTACCATCTATACATGGTCTTTTATAGTTGGGCACCCAGAAACATTATTTATTGGTATGTGATTGAGTTCCTGATGTACACATGGAAATTGATCGGCAATTGAATTTCATGCCAAAGATTTAAACCTTCAATATTTACAGTATGGGAAACCTACATGTAGGAGCTACCCAAAAGGAAAATGCCAAAGATACCCCCCCAAAAAAAATGATCAGTGTCTGTTGTCAAGACTACCGGTAGACGTGATAAGGACCACTACCCAGATGAAGGAAAATTTATCAAGTCCAAATTGGATTTCAGCCGGGGACCGAGGGTCTGCCGTAATTTGTGGCAATCTCCTTTTGATCTCAGGCATGATTGGTTGCAGCATCACAAATTCAAATGATGACGAGTGCGGGTTTCAGTTACCTCTGGTGTCTCATGTGTTTGTTGTTTTTCTTGGCAGAGCAAACTCTTCGTGCTATCTTGTGATTGTTTTTACGAAGGGCGTTTACACCTCCCATTTTCAGGCCGAAATCAGGCTTTTTTATGCATAAACTTAGCTTGAAAATATGGACATGTTTATATTTCTCATGTATACATGGATCTGAACACTGTTGAATAATAATATTAGCATTTCTCTTTTAAACACAACAAGCTTTTGAAGTTCTAAACATGGTTGCTTCCTTAATTCATTTTTGATTTTACACGTTACTGCCGATCGTAAACACTGTTAACTCACAAAAAGGTGTGCGTATGATTAGGCATTTCTCTCAAATTCAATTTTCTAGGGGAGCTTATAAGGCAACCAATTTAATCGCGCTTAGAATGAAATAATTATATTTTTCTGGTGTGAGTACAGTACCAGTCACCATTCTTTGAATCACTATTACCTGTTTCAACCAGAGAACAATAGATTTGGTCCACTGATTCTATTATTCTCTGGCCGAAACAGGTAATAGTGAGTCAAAGAATTGTGACTGGTACTATCAATCGATACTTTCTTTAAAAATCCTGCATCTTTACATCTTCTTCCAGGTCAATTACACATGCAGTAGCATGCGTAGTGCAGCTTTGCGAGAAACAAAAGCGTGATAAACAGTACTTCAGGGAAGTGTGTTCACGATGAGCAATTCAAAATGCCCATTGTTAGGATGCATAACGCACAGATATGACTTAATTTGATTACATACTCGTGTATGATTGGTGCTTCTTGACTGATCATGTGTCAAATGATGTACAGATTTGGCACAATATCCTCATTATGCACAGTGCATGCTACCTTTTGTAAATGTAATGTGCTACTTTTCGCCACATGCATGCAAACTGAAATGAGGTACATTCACTTTTTGTCTTATTTAGAAATTACATGTACATTGAGCCCTCAGCCATGGGTCCGACTTTTCACATGCCCTATACATTCATTGATTACAATTGATAACCGGTGTGTTGGCTGAGTTGGTAGAGTGTCCGTCTCACAACTGGGAGGTCGGGAGTTCAAACCCTGGACGCGTCAGAGCAAAGATATTCAATAAACGATGGGAGTTGCTGCTACCCTGTTTGGCGCTGCATAGCGGCTGCCAGGCCTACGGTCAAGTGGGCAAAGCAAATTTTCAGAGTATTTCATTTCATGTCTATTTCCAACAATGAAATATGGATGTTCATTTTTTTCATTTTCATAATAATTACTGATGCACTTTTTGCCTCATCGGCTCCAGCCCACAGCTTCCTTCACATCCACAGTGTATGCACCGAAAAAAAAAATGTAATCAATTTTAATTTGAAGAAATTTTCCATTCCATTGCTTGTTTGATTTTACCTACATGTAAATTTGAATTTCCTCTATTAAATAAATGCTTTTATAAAAATAAATACACACTATATTTCATCTGATTTTGATAACAATTTTCATTGTATTGCTTGCTTGATTTTACCTACATGTAAATTTATTAGATTCATATCATATATCCATGTTGGACAGTTTTCATCTTATTTTGATGAATTTTTTTGTTTTGCTTGTTCAACTTCACCCTATTCAATTATTATTAAATCCAGGTCAGAGTACCCATTATTAAAGCCCTCATAATATAATCATCCTGCCTTGGTTCTTATACTGTTCATCCTCCACCTATCACAATTCATTTAATTGCTATTTGAACAAACAGTCCGTGGCATAGACATCCAAAATAAACAAAGAATCCTCGCTAGATCATTATGGTACCGATCTCTATTAGTCGGGCATTTCTGTAAACAATCGTTGATGAATGATACGTTGGGATACGTTCATTTCGCCATTGCCTTTTGTACATATAGTCTATAACTCAGTGCACATCAGTATGTAACAGAGGGGGGGGGGGGGGCGGGGGAAATTACACAGCCAGGGGCTCTGGTTATTTCGCCACTGAAATGCTCAAAGATCCGTGGAAAATAAAATAAAAGAGCCTGGAATATTCCCATTCACTGCAAAGTAAAAAGCTTAAATCTATTTTGCCGAAGTAGGTACTAGGTTTGGAAAAGAAAGTAGCCATCAAATTGATCAAAATGAAAAAAAATGTCTGGTATATAATAACTTTAATCATTGTAATCATTGCAGAACTATTCATGAATGATTTCCTTAAGGGTTTAACAGGGGGAGTGTTCTAAATGATAGCCGAGGGGAGGGGTTGCCTTGCTCATTTTGACAGTAATAAAGAAATTTATCAGAATGAACTTTTTTTTCTCTTGTCAAATCTCTGTGATAAAACTCCTAAAAGATTATATTTATTAAAACATGATGTTACGTTATTAGGTTGTCCTGCACTGCACAAGTTTGAAAAATGAATTCCATTTTTTGGAAAAACATGCCATGGCTACTGGCTAGGATTCAAACCCGCGACCCTCTGTTTGAAATGCGAGAGTCAGAACCACTAGATAATACAAGCTATGAACTGTAATGGTTACCAGGCAGCGAACTGGAGCTACATTTCTTTTCCTCGTCTATTAGTGATCCATCATGCAGACCTACATGTACATGTATACAGTGTGTCTTGATGTCATGGTAAAACAATTAAAGCCCCCATTCAGATAATAAGTGGATGGTACATAAAGAGTCTAGAAAAACGGTTGTATTGGATACAGTACTTGTGTACAAATTTGTAAATGTATTCTACTTATCCTTTTTTAGAAATGGAAAGAAGAAGGGGGAGAATGTTATTCCTACATGTACATTAAAATGTCTGATTTATGCTGTTTTAGGTTCATGTTCCCCCTCGAAAGCAAATTGTACTTTCAATTCTTCAATATTTTCAATGCTGACGTTTAAGTGCCTCCATATTCTTTTCAATGCATATACATTATCCCTTGAGTCGGCTCTTGCTGGAAAGCAAATCGATCTGTATTTCAAGCTTTTATGTATTTAAGAGCCTGGCATGTTATTCAAGCTCTAACGAAGTGACAATACCTTGCAGGGGTGTTAGAGTTCAGATTTTTATCTGTTTTCAGATTTTTTTGTTTTGATTTTCAGCTTAATTTCAGCTTATTTTTGGCCTTCCTCTGTACAAAAAGTATGGGAGCTCTTTCTATTTCAGACTTTTTCAACACTCTTCAGCTTTTTTCAGATCTTTCTATTTGTGACCACTCACACCCCTGATACCTTGTGAATACTGGGTTGAGGAACGCTGAAAGTAGATTGCAGTGCTGTGCTGCTCTTTGAAATCAAATCCAAGCTAGCGAATCTGGGAACCATGAATATGTAAATGAGCATTTCCTCCGTATACTTAATATACAGACAGATGATGAACCTCAAGAGCCGTTTATACTGTACATGAAAACTAGGGCATTTTTTGTTTAACAATGTTTTTAAATGACCAAAAACTTGTTTAAAATAGAATGAAACAATGGGAACATGTTAGCTTGTGTGAAGACTGAAAAATCAAAGAATGAGACTTTTATTTGTTTTTCTGTTTTTGCAGACTACATGTATTGTTCCAGGGTTAAATTTTCCTAATAATTATGTACAGGTGTCATCAGAAGACTTAAAAATAGAATCAATGACCTTTTCTACAGTTAACACTGATTTTTGCCTTCATTTTCTTCTTATTGAATTCCAGAGTTGTATTGTTGGAAGAGAGTTAAATTATCTTATCATGTTATCATTATAATTTTTTTTTAAATTCATTTATTTATTTGTTGATTATTATTATTATTATTATTTTTTTTTTTTTGGGGGGTGTATCTGGAAATTTTAGATATGAAGAAGACGAGAATGAAAATAGATTATTACTTAGATCTTTTTTTGAATATTCTGCATCAGTTTGCAAACATGTTGATTCTAATAAACTCTAAACTTCTTATAAAAACAAACTAATTTGTTCTGCCCTATGAAGTGGTACATGTACATACACTTTTCAGAATTTCTTTAGTGCACTACTGGGGCCTGTTTCATGAAACTTGTCATAAAAACAAATTTTTAATAACCGTTTAAAGCCACTGAATAATTCATTTTGACTGGCTGATAGCAAACCTGTAATGGATATCGTTATCATACCAAGTCTTTATGAAAAGGAACCCTGGTCTTGGTAAAATTCAAAAATAAAAATTTGATTTCATTTCATTTCATTGATTGACATATTTGAATTCTACAATAGAAAGGGAAAAAAAATGATTTACATGTATTTATGATAAAAAAGGTACATGTACATTAAAAAATTGAGTTTTTATGTGGTTTTGATTGTGGTGTAAGCTGGCCTTTTTTAGCTGAAATATCCAGTTAGGCACCCTCACCTGATTGGATGTGAATTTCTCCTGGAAAAAAATGCAAAGAAAATACCCCCATCCATTAGTCTGTTGCCATGGCAACCAAATTGACGTCCAAATAAAGCCGTCTCCCAAAAGAGGGCCAATGTATGTACATTAGTGAAGTTGTGATCTTGTCGAGGGGGTTTTGCAAAGGAAAAGGAAAGAAATTCAAGATGGAGACTTGCATACAGTATGGTGGAAAAGGGCCGCATCCGCATCTTGGCCTGCATTTGAAAGGAGAAGTCTACCCGAACAAAAAGGTGATTTGAATAAAAGAAGAAAAATCGAACATGCACAAAGCTCAAAATTTTGAAATGTGATGTGACATACAAAATTTGATGCATGAATATAAGAAAAAAAGTAATATTGAAATTAAGAATTTAACCGACAGTTATGCATTCAGACTGTGCTTTGAATTTTCAGTGTTTATGGCCATGATAAAAAATTGACAGCTTGAAGATGATTTCAAAAGCCTTTATGAATACCTTAAGAATACAGAGAGAAAGGTGGACAGCATGAGAGATGGGAGAGTTTGAGAGCTGCTTATCAAAGTAACATGAAAGATGATTTCAAAGTCTTTATGAATACGAAAGACAGAGAGAAAAAGACGGAGCATGAGAGCTGCTTATGAAAGTAACATGAATGAACATCTAGTGTAGTAAATGCCAACTCATAAATTGCACTAATCTTTCAGATAAAGGATATTTGCTAGAGCTGCTGCTCATATGAGATCAAACAGCTTTTATGTTGCCTGCGCAGGCCTTGGTTTTGAAGAGTTGCAAACCGTCATCGATTTCATCGAGAGCAATACGATGCGACAAAAAGCCCTTCCTGCCGAATGAAATTCGTCCCTCGATGCCGAGAGCTCTTGTGTTGGATTACCAGCACATTTGCAACCGTTTCAAGGAGTTGATATTAATGACTTTGATAAAGTAGATTACAGAAGCCTGTTCTTTCTTTTGTTTATCCGTCTTTTCCCTCTTCTCTAGTTCATCTTCTCTCACATGCTCTCCTCTTTCAATGTTCAATTTTCTGCTTTTCGAGATACCAGGGCCCCGTCTTACAAAGAGTTGCGATTGATCCGATCAATCGCAACTATGGACAGCCAGCAACATCAACATCTGTTATGCATGTTTGTTTAACATATTTTTCTATCTATGATGTATATTCATGCATTCATTGTTTTCTTGAAAAATCACTATGTTTCTCTCTGTTAACAAAGGGCAATGTGCAAATTTTCCGGAGAAAAAATTATGACACTGATGGATTTCCATATAGTTACGATTGATATGATCAATCTCAAGTATATGGATATCCATCAATGCCATAATTTTTCTATAGGAAATTTGCTCAATGTCATTTGAAAACAACGAGAAGCATACAGTCAAGAAAACAGTGAATGTACAGTGTATGAATATACACAATTTCTAGAAAATATTTTTGAGCAAACATGTAATTTTAGATGTTGACATTAAATGCTGGCTTTCTAATGCTCATGTAACATTGATATTGATTGGTCAGTTCATTTTAATAGCGATTGATCGCTAATCTTTGTGTTACGGAGTCCTGATGCTACAGAAATATTAAATTCTCTCACATCAGGGAATCAACAATTCCCTGATCAAATTACACTGTTAACATCAACTCAGTTGTCAATTATCTGTTTTGATTGAAAAATGGAATATTAATCATCTTTGTGGACATGCCATGCACCCTGAATTTGAAAGAGACAGATAATAACAATAGGCATTTGTATGGCGCCATCGATCTAGGAAAATTCTATTCCAAGGTGCACAAGAAAAAGAAAGAATGAGAGAGCTTTAATAGATGAGTGTCAAAGTGCCGATAACTAATACTAATATTAGAAAAGATAAGACTTTAGTTTAGATTTGAAAGTCTCCAGTGAGGATATGATTATTGAATTCAACGGCAAATTATTCCAATGTTGAACAGGCTATTCAGGGGTAATTACTTCAAATGATTGCCAGAAAAACTGTTCACAGATGAAAATTTGATCTTTGAAAAGACCATGCATGTTGTATGTGGGTTACCAAAGCAGCTTGTTGCCATATGCTTCATTGCTTTAATACTGTCTTTTTATTTTTTTTCTCATGGCTCCAAGATCCATCATCATCTAAGATACATTATATATGTAGATCTGAAATACATCTGTCTTTTTTGCAGCTTTTTAGAGCACCTTGAGTCAAACAGGGGTGGCCCAGGTAGGGACAGTGATTTTCCGTTTCTAAAAATTGCCTTTTCCGTTTCAGAAAATCTAAAATTCCGTTTCAGCATGTCTGAAAACAGAAATTCTGTTTCCCCATAGACTTTGTGTACATGAAAAAGTGGCAATTCCGTTTACATAGAAAACCAATACGCAATGATGTTAAAATGCTAGCGCTGGTCAAAATTTGCATCTACCAATGTACTAACATCGCTTTAAAATCCACTTTAATCAAAGAGATTAGAGCTCAAAAAGTATTTAGAGAAACATAATCAACATAAATAAATCTTCGCCTTTCACATTATTAGCATTATTTTATGGTTAAATGAGATTTTATCACTGATTTGGGGACTTTTCGGACATGGTTTTGATCAGTCGACGACTTCCACCTATCCGCCATTTTGGATTTGTTGAATCACCGTTATCATGATATTATGACCGAACGCAGAGGGCAGCAACACACGGCCGTATTCTACCTTATATGCGGACGTGAGTGTAAACTAATTTAGATACGATCGAGGGGCTTGAGTGTACACGTAGTTACGATGTGTTGATTGTCATGATTGTTGTAGCAAAGTGAGATCATGTTTTTTCCAGTTGATATTCGTATTTTGTTGAGGATTTGGGAGTAATTTCTGTTGCTATTTTATGCATTTTGAGAAAAAACACGTTTTCCGTGATTTTCCGTTTGAAAAGCCACTTTCCGTTTCAAAAGGCTGATTCTGTGAATTCCGTCCGTTTTCCGCGATCGTGGAAAATCACTGTCCCTACCCAGGGTATGATAGTATATAGGAACAGTTCGAGATCGATAGTGACCCAAAGATGTGTTGAATTTTCTATAATTGTACGCATGAAGACGACATGGTAGAATCAAGTGGAGGAGGAGGAGAGTCAGAGGGTTGGGTTGACGATGGAGGATGCTCTGAATTGGCAGCCAATTAGAGGGAAGGGGCAAGGGTGATTCTTGTGAGTGTGAGGTGAATCCGGCCACGCCCCCTTCAACAGGACAAAACTGGACTCACATTGGTACATGACCACGTATACATGTATGAACACATTTTCTTTGTTCCCTTGTCTTTCATCTTCAGTTAAGAGATGTTGTGGCTCAGTGGATAAGTCTCTGGACTTCGAACCACAAGGTCCGGGTTCAAATCCCACCACGCACTCGCGTCCTTTGGCAAGGCGTTGATGTATATTTGCCACTCTCCGCCCAGGTGTAGTAAATGGGTACCCGGTAGGAAGGAATTCCTTGAATGCTCGAGCGTCCGATTAGGATAGCGGTGCTAAAGCCGGGGTAATAGTATGCAGCGCTTTAATAGAGACATTTGTATAAAGCGCTATATAAATGTTGCATATTATTATTATCTTTATTTTTTCTTCATATATTTGAATTCATTCTTATTCTCTCCCCATCTTAAACATTAAACATCCGAGAGGAATTAGAGGATCCGACCCTCCTCCCCTGAAGCGATGTTCTCGCTTCACCCAAAGTTTCCAAAGCTTCAAAGTGCTCATGGACCTACTACAACTGTAAATAGGTCCATGTTCAAAGCAACCCCTCTTTCTCCTCCCTGATCTCTCCTCTTCCTGTATTCCAAACAGTATCTTTCTTTCCCCTTTCCTGTTGCTAATCACGATAGTTTGAAGATTCATCCATCTAACTGTCAGTATTGCAATTCTTTGGTTAGAGAATCACCTGTAGACATGGATGAAAACAAAAAACCCTCTCCATCATGATTCTATAGTTAGAAGTTGTTGATTGCACCAATTTGACTTCAGTGTGAATAAGAATGAATAAATAAAATAAAACAGTAGTTTCTGCCATGACAAGGATACAATAAACTACATGTATGTATCGTGGTTTAAAATATGTGGGGTATTACATACATTTAGTCCTACACTGTCTGGGCCTCTTCTGTGTTTTTTTTTTTTTGGGGGGGGGAGTTCTTTTTGTTTGCTTATTTTCTTTTGCATTCAATGAATACAAAACTTCACAAAAAATAATATATTCTGTAATACATAACTACATGTATGTAAAACACATGACAGAAATATAGGAAATAGTGAAACATTAAAGGATGATCTTCGAAAATGCAACAAAAGGGCAAAATTAATTACCTACATATACAATATTAATTGTGGTTCATCCAACATTAGATAATTGCAAAAGAGGGACTGTGTAGGCCCCTACAATAGATGTATATGAAGAAAGAGAATTCCCACAATGATACCCCCCCCTCCCCAAGATGGTCTATGCATGATAAATTTGCATTAGGTCCTATTAACTATTGACTGTGTTCTGTGGAAAGTAGATTGATCCATTGTGTCATGCATGGGTGAGGATTGATGAAACATAAAAGGAAAATTATCATTACCCAAAGGTCATTGCACATGGGTCTTTTTTTATTAGAAAGGGGGGGGGGGTGTTCTCAAATATAACGAAGACTGAGCATGTCCAGTTTCTTGTGCAATCTGTTTTCTAAAAAAAAATCATTACATTGTTCTCTTGCTCTTGTTTTCTTTCTCTCCCAAGAAACAGAATCAAATTACTAGTATCTTGTTTGGTTGCCATCGAGAATCCCGTAGCGGCCTTTGCGTGATAAATTGCCTCCTTCGGTTTTGCAGTGCCAGTTTTGCCATCTATAAAGCTGATTGCATTCAAATCACCTGTTTGCCACCTGTGACAAGAGGACCTAGAGGCCGTTCTCATTACGCTTTCTAAAACTAGTTTACTAGAAACCGATTCAGGAAACCAGTTTGGAAGATCGCTTTGCTAGCGTTCCCACTTGATCACACGAAAGTGGTTTTCAAAATCACTTCACGTAAAGCGCTCTTGTTGCTATGGAAACGCTCTCATAGGGGTGACATGTTTCGCGCGAAATTCGAAACCGCAGCGTAGGCATTCTACACCTGTCGTGTGGAGTAGCGCGCTCAAAATATGCGAAGATCGCTTCCCGAAGAACGGTTGTGTCCTCACTTACGCTAAAACCAGTTTAACGAGGCAAAGCGATCTTGAAAACTACATCGCGAGGTGGTTTTCCAAACTGGTTTGCAAGATCGCTTCCAAGACCGCTTCGACCGTTCTCACTACGCGTTAAACTAGTTTCCAGTAAACTAGTTTTAGGAACGTAGTGAGAACAGCCTCCTACATTCTGTACACAGTAGTGTGTAGGGGGTAGTCACACCTCCCCGAATAGAAATAATAATTGGTACTGTATGTCCTGTGTGTATACAGAGTGGTGTAGGGATATTCACACCTCACCAATTATAAATGATATTTTGTATTGCCTGCATCTATACAGAGTGGTAAAGGGGATATTCACACCTCACCAATTATAAATGATATTTGGTATTCCCTGTGTCTGTACAGAGTGGTGTAGGGATATTCACACCTCACCAATTATAAATGATATTTGGTATTTGCTGTGTCTGTACAGAGTGGTATATTCACACCTCCCTGATAATATTCTGTGTTTATATATACACAGTAGTGTACCATATTATCTTCCTATTATATAAGAAATGAAACTTGGTTTTCTCTTTGTCTACAAAGTGGTATATGGGTAGTCACACCTCCCCAATCGCAGATATAATACTTGGTATATTCTGTGTTATTATGTTTTAAAAATTAAAGGAGAATGAAACTCTTGGAGCAAGTTAGCTTTTGTGAAAGCAGAAAAATCAAAGAATAAGATCAACAAAAGTTTGAGTAAAATAGGACTAGCAATAGAAGAGTTATGAGCATTTGAATGTCGAGATCACTAATGCTATGGAGATCCTCCCATTGGCAATGCGACCAAGATCTATGATGTCACAGATGAACAACTCTCCCCTTTTGGACACTGAAAATATACCCCAAAACATCTCTTTTTGCTCATTCTAATCATATGACAAACGATTCATCAATGATATAATGTTGTGAAACATCTGTACTTGTCCTCTCATAAAGAGAACACCTCACCTTGTGATAGACTCTATAAAAGTGAGAATATAAGTGAAATAAGTACTAAAGTAATGAGGGAGTTGTACGTGTGTGACATCACAGATCTTGGTCGCATTGCCAATGGGAAGATCTACATGGCATTAGTGATCTCAATATTCAAATGCTCATAACTTTCTTATTATTCATTCAATCTTCCTCAAGCTTTCAACAATATGTTTTTTTGATTTTTATCTTTGATATGAACTCAGCTGGTTTCAAGGGTTTCATTCTCCTTTAAAAATGCAAATATATTGTTGGTTGTTCTTCAATCAAAACAAACCACAAGAACAATCTGCGGACCTGGTGTCTTGAAAGGATGTATTTTCATTTGGTCCAATGCCAATTAGTCCAATTGCCTACTCGTCTACATGTACTATCATTTGGTCTTCCATCAGTGTGTCTAACATCCACATGGGCTAATTGCCATTTCCTCCACTCACCATTTTGTCTAATAACCAGTTGGTCCAACAGCCATACCATTGGTCTAATTAGACTAAGTGTTATTTGGGCAAAACAAATGAAAATAAAACGAATACTAGACCAACTGGTCATTAGACGAGATGGTCATATAAAGCGAACTGGTGATTAGGCGAAGTAATGATTGGACCAAATGGCAATGGACCAAATGGTTGTTAGATGAAATGTTGATGGATGGAATGGCATTAGACTACGAGTTGGCAATGGACGAATTGGCAATTTACCCTTGAAAGGACCTATTGGATGTTTTATCTGACAAAGTCTGCTTGTCCAAAAGTTTTCAGATCTGACAACTTGTCAGAAATAGGTGTTGCTGAAATGCTTCCCTGGCCTTGGTACCTGTGAATGTTTGAAATAATTATTGGATATTTTGAGGTCTGAACAAGTTCTTGTAAATTTATTTGTATTTTGCCTGATTGGGCTGGTATGGATGTGTCTACTATGATTTTGCATCATTGGGATTGATGGGAGAGAAGTATTTGATCTGTAATTTGGTTTCAGGTTTTCCTTTTGAGAGTGCCATACTTTTGTACTCTTCAGTTAAGTTTGTCTTTGTGTAACGTACATACATGACCATAATAAGTTAATAACGGCAACGAAGGCCTACAGGTGTATATATGTTGGGAAATTTCTGAAATTTTCATGCTTGTCCACAACACAAATTAACATGACCGATCAACATGTTTACTTTCTGTTCCAAAACAATGTATGAAAAATTGTGCACTTTAGACCAGAATAGTGGAGTTTTTGCTCTGTGACCAAGACGTATGAAGGATTAAAAAACAATGTAATGAAATTGCCCGTCAAATGACAAAGAACAGATGCTGGGAGGTCTTTGTCAAAAATGGGTAAAATGGTATAGCAGTTTCATTCAAAGTTTAAAAAAAGTTTGTCCAGAGTCGAGAACTGCACTGCTGTTTTGATACTCTAATTTTCGAAAAAGACGTTCTAGATTGGTCTTTGTCATGAAGGCAATTGGCGATACATTTTGTCTGTTCTATAATCTTCCATACATTGCTATAATATCATTGGCTGGTGCTAGGCTAATGCTTTACCTGAGATGATTAAATTATACATGTGTTGCAATGCAATGATTTCTTGCAATGTGAATGGATAATAATGGACTCTTATTGTGGCTGCTTCATCAAATAAGAAGCTCATGAAGTGGCCTCCTTCCCTGGAAACAAATAACTCTTGCTAAAGTGATGGATGGTTTAATGAAATACGGTGGTACTACTTGGAAAGGATCAGAAGAGAGAGAGAGAGAAAAAGAAAGATGGAGAGACAAGGAGAGAAAAGGGAAAAGAGATGGAGAGCGAGGATGGGGGTGGTAGAGGAGGAGAGAGACGAAGAGAGAGAATTGAGAAAGGGAAAGAGTGAGGATTATTGGGAGGGGGGAGAGAAATATATAACCATATTCCCATTATTGTCTGGGGTAGAGCGAATTTTCACTGCCCAGTTACGACTGTCTCAGGTGCTCAGAAAAAGTGTTTAATATGCAACAAAAATATATGAAATATGAAACAGCAATGCATGAACTATTTTGACTTGACCCAATCATTTATTTAAGATTTTACAACCAAGCTGGGGCTGGCAATTTCCTAGAAGGGATACAAGTTTAATTGTGGCGACATTGCAGCCGTTTTCCAGTGTGAAAGGGAACTGCATGTAATGACCATCTTGTTGTGAAATAGGACACTGCTACAAGACATGTATATTGTCTGTTAATCCCTTCAGGAACCATTTGATAATTTAGAGTGGAAAGAGTCGGCTCGGGTTCCGTCCCTTGGAAAACATGATACACAAGCATACATGTATCGTAGCTGTTCATATTTCATTTTCTCACGTCTCTTTCTTTATCTCTCACTCTACCTTACAGCATTTTTATCTCTTTTCTTGCTATTTTGCTGCCAATCTTTGTTTTCTTTTCTTTTTGTCATCCGGGAGTGCTGTCAGTATGTTCCGATACTCATTTTCATTAATGTAGTACACAGAGAATAGAAATTACAATTTACTGACCGTCCCTGCCCCCTCCCCTTAATTGGGGTAAGATGTGCTACCTCACTTTCTGTCTTTCTGTCTCCCTCCCCCTTGCTCTTTCTTTATTTTCATTCTGTCCCTCCACTTTTTAACTCATATTTTTGATACCCCACACTTTCTGTCAACCCACACTCCTTTCTCTTCCCTTTCCTTCCCTCCCCTTCTCTTCTTGTGTCTGCTCCCCTCCCCTGTCTACTCTCCCCTACGTGTACCCCTCTCTCCCCTCCCTTCTTCCTCTCTTTTCCCTTCCCCTTCCCCCTCCCCTCCCCTCCCTCCTCCCCCCTCCCCTCTCCCCTCCCCTCCCCTCTCCCCTCCCCTCTCCCCTCCCCTCTCCCCTCCCCTCTCTCCTCCCCTCTCTCCCCTCTCCTCCCCTCTCCCCTCCCCTCTCTCCTCCCCTCTCCCCCTCTCCCCCTCTCCCCCTCTCCCCCCTCCTCTCCCCTTCCCCCTTCCACTCTCCCCTTGCCCTCCCCCTTTTTTCCCCATCTCTCCCATCCCCCTCTCCCATGTCCTTCCATTTCCCCCTCCCCACACCCACTCCTCGCTCCCCTCTCACCCACTCCCCGCTCCCCTCTCTTGTCACTTTTTATCAATTCATGTCTTGGGCTCAATAATACGCAGATTCCTACATGTGTGTCCATAAATCCATCTAATATGACCTCAAACCCAACCAGGCAAGAAATGTCAAATTTCCTTTCGGCGTGCAAGACATCTAAAAAGTCTTCCTCTTTTTAAATTGACACGCAACATCATAATGGAAAATGCCTTCAGCTGGCCTGCTTGAATTGCAGTCTAAATGCTCGTGAAGACAAAATCAATACCGGGAGAACAAAGGCTGAAATGACTGGGATGGATTGGAGCACGAGGTTGGCTTGCCTCGTTGTTTGCGAGGATCGCATCTCCATCCGTGCAAATCAATTACATGCCGAATTATGTCGCGGTAATCAGATACCCAAGATGAACATGAATATTCATGAGGCTTTACAGGTTAGGATGGAAAATGCTGCACCTTTCTCTTATCATAATCTACATTTAAGGGAAAGTCCACCCCGGACCATGGGTGTTTCATAAAGCTGTTCGTATATTAAAGTTAAAAGCGACTTTAAGAATGACTGGTGAACCGTTCTTTAATACACACTAAATAATCACCAATAAACATTTAATAGTGAATATCATCTACCACAAGAAAGGATCACCAGTCGTTCTTAAAGTCGCTCTTAACTTACGAACAGCTTTATGAAACACCCACCAGGAGAAAGTTTATTTGACTATCCCTCTGCCGCTCGTCTCTAATTTTAAAATGATTACTTTGTAAAAGCAAAAGTTCTTGATGGCCTCAATACTCGGGATGCAACATGATGATGTCTTGAATAAACCTTCTAGAATTAGAGATAATTTCCACTTCTTTTTACAGCACTTATAGTCCCATACTCTGTTATTTCTTTGTCCAGGAAAAAAAGTTACAGAATTCTTCCAAGCATTTTTTTTTGGAGAAAGATAACATTTTATTTCAAGCATCTTCCCTACTGTCTTATACAAAGATCAAATTTGCATGTATATTAAAAAAAAAAAAAAACAGCTTCACAGTATATTTCATATGAAAAATGTGCATGTATCAAGAATAATAAGGCGCATGCAGTGGCCAATGAGTTTGAAAAGTACACTTGTTGGTATTTCCTTTTTGGAGTGTTACAAGCGATGTACTTTGCTTTCTTCTCACTTGAAAATACCAAGTATTTTTTTTTATCTGTTGGGTGTGGAAGGAACTAGCATGCTTGTATGTAGTGAATGTCATGAATAATTCATACACCAGCCAATTAACTTCAGAAAATCCCTTGATGAGATTTTGTTTTCAATGTATTCGATAGTAGATCAGGAGAGGAGACGAACAGAAAGGAAGGTAAGAGAGAAAAAGAGAGAGAGAGAGAGAGCGAATAGAATTGGGGGTAATTTCATCTACATTTTTGTCTGGCAAGTCAGATCTGACGTCTTTACTGATTTTGGTTTTCTGGGAAGCACTGTTACATTTAATAGTAACTGTCGGATAAACCTTTACTTTGGGATAACACCTCTGAGCCATTTTGACAAGTCCTTTCATGAAACGCTCCCCAGAAAGCCGTGGACCAACGATCAGTTTTTCTTTTTGTTTCATTTCAGGTGACAAAACGCTGGATGGGTATCAGAAGAAGAAATATGTGTGCAAACTCCTCTTCATATTCCTGCTCGGTCATGACATTGATTTTGGGCACATGGAGGCAGTCAACTTACTCAGTGGAAACAGATACACAGAAAAACAAATAGTTAGTATTCATTTCTCTTTTCTATCGTTCTTGAAGGTACAGGGCCCTGTCTTACAAAGAGTCACGATTGATCCAATCAATCGTAACTCTATGGAAATCCATCAGTGTCATAATTTTTTCTACAGGAAATTTGTGAAATGTCCCTTGTAAACAAAGGAGAACACACCAAATTGTCAAGAAATCAATGAATCAATGGATATATATTCATATCTAGAAAACTTTTTGAACAAACATGCATGCAATCGCAACTCTTTGTAAAATGGGGCCCAGAGCTGCCAAATAGTAGGATTTTTAAGGGGGAAGTGAGTCAAGTGACACTACATTGTACATAGGATTTTTCCCCTAGAAATAGGATTTTTGAAACTTGTAAGAATGATGATATTTAGTATGTTTTAAAAATTTCAAAGAAAATATGATTTTATTAAAATAGGATAAAAAAGAAATAACTGATAAATAAATGTAGGTAGCTTTGAAGGTAGTGCAGGTACATGTAATATGATTTAAAAAAAGAACAAATACTAGTTTTTCTTCATTTATATTTCTTTGACAGTATTGGTGATTTATCACTTATTTCATGTTGACAAGTATATGAAATAACTTGCACCAGAACTGAAGCAATGTCGTCAGGTGATTAGCATGGAGTGGCAGTGTGTTTATTATTCTGATGTGCCAAAAATCACTACCATCAAAATGTTATATGGCACAAGCTATATTGTACAAAACATTCTCACTGTGGGCATTGCATGTTGGAGGGGAGGGGTTATACATGTATGATAGTAATTTCAAGGTTGTACCTTTGATTTATCAGAAATTGTATTTGAATGTCAGAAGTATCTGCAGGGTCCTCAAAGTGACACTTTTGCTGATTTTTGCTACAGAAAGAAAGGCCAATAAAGATAATAATAATATAGGTATATTTACCCAGGGAAGCCACTTCAGTTCTGAAAACTGTTCTCCCAGCAGGCCCTGCTATTATTACCCCGGCTTTAGCTGGGCTGCCTCATCACTCAAGCATTCACAGAATTTCTTCCTACCGGGTACCCATTCACCTCACCTGGGTTGAGTGCAGTACAATGTGGATAAATTTCTTGCTGAAGGAAATTACGCCATGGCTGGGATCTTATCCTTTCTTTTCTTGTAGGGTTACCTGTTCATCTCGGTGCTCGTGAGCGAGAACAACGAACTGATGAATCTGGTTATTCAGACGATAAAGAAGGACCTTCAAAGTAGGAATGCAGTGTTTATTAACCTGGCTCTCCATTGTATAGCCAACATTGGCAGCCAATCCATGGCAGAAAAACTAGGCAAAGATGTACCAAATCTACTTGTATCAGCGTAAGTACCCATAGTCGTGTGATGGGATGGAGGGGATAGATGAGGATTGGTAATAATGAGCAGGAGGAGAGATGAAGAGGGAGGAGGAGGAGGGTGATGGTGATAAGAGAGGAGGAGGAGGGAGGGGAGTGGAGAAGAAGGAGGAGGGAGGGGGAGGAGGGGGGGGGGGCAAGGGAGAGGAGAGAGGAGGAGGTAGTGTGGGGAGGGAGGGGGGAGAGCAGACCTGCCAACCAGTACCCAAAATACGGCAGTACGTTTTTTCTTTGAAAAATACGTTTTTTTTTTTTTAAACTAAATCGTAATTTATTGAGAAAAATAATCTCTATATGTCTCTTATTTCATAAAACGTGCACAAATATGGTTATTAGATCAATGTAATTTCAGGTAACTTGTTTTTTTTTTCAATCATTTTGTTCAAACCAGGGTGAAGATATACACATGTTTTAATGTTTTTTTTTCATCTGCAAGAGCAGTGCGCATTTTAGCCTGCATGCAGCTTGAGCGCCGCGATGAGCTATTGCGCCAAGCATTTTATTGTGAAATACACTTTTTTTGGGAAAAATACAGTTTTTTTAATCACAGAATACAGTTTTTCATTCCCAGAGGTTGGCAGGTCTGGGAGAGGGAAGAAGGAGGAGGAGGAGAGGGGAGGGGTGGAGAGGAGAAGGAGGAGGGGGGAGGGGAGATGGAGGAGGAGGAGGGGGAGCAGGACAGGCGGGGGAAAATGAATAGAAATATATGAATAGGGAAAGGAAAGGGAAGAGGGAGAGTAAAAGTAAAAGAAAAAAGGAGAAGGTAATGGAGGAGGATGGTGACAAGGAAGGGGGAGGTATGGAGAGGGTGGAGAGGAAGGGGATTGGTTGGAGGGAAAGAAGGAGGGGAAGATTAGGTGGAGGGAGAGGAAGAGAAGGGTAGGTGGAAGGGGAGGAGGAGGACATGGAGAAGGAAATGGAAAAAAAAAGAGGAGGCAGAGGAAAATTATGGGAAGAAAGAAAAAGGAAAGGAGAGGGATGAAGAGGATGCGAAGGATGGGGAGAAGGAGGAGGAGAAGGCCTAATCATTCTGATAGCGATGACAGGTATAAATAAAAGATTTGAATTTCTATTTGAAATCTCTAACGATGCTATAAACTTCTTTCCCTTTCCAACCCAGTGACACCATAGACCAAGTGAAGCAGAGCGCATCACTTTGTTTACTCCGTCTCTACCGTACGTCTAGTGAATCGATACCCAGCGGGGAATGGACATCCAGAGTCATACACCTTATCAGTGATTCACATATGGTGAGTCAATTCTCAAGGGGCTGTCACCAGGGAGAAAAAATACTTGAAAACTCAGGGCAATAATGCCCCCAAAATGCTCAAAAGAGCCGTAGAAACTATAAAAAAAAAAGCCCCGTAAAATCCTCATTCATTGCAGTGTTAAAGCTTATCCAATGTTGCAGATTAAGGTAGTGAGTTGTAAAGAGTAGTCCCCGAAGATTAAAAAAAAAATATTGTCAGGCTATGACACCTGGGACCCGGTCTTACAAAGAGTTGCGACTGTTCCAATGAACTACAACTTTGGAAAGCCAGCAATGCCAACATCTAAGATGTATATGTCTGCTAAAATTGTGTTTTTGTTAGTTTGATTGGAATCTAATCATATTGGTGTCCACATCCTACCGGGCACCCATTGAACACCTGGGTGGAGAGTGGCAAACATGGCTTGCCATTGCCAAAGGACATAGCGCCAGATAGGGTTTAAACCTTCGACCCCTGGTTGAAGAGTCAAGTGACTGAACCACTACACCACGACACCTCTACTTGTAATTCTTCTCTTGATTTGTTTTTCCTAGGGCGTGGCGACGGCGGGATCCAGTCTCATCTATGATCTGTGCTTAAAGAATCCAGAAGATTACAAAGGCTGCATTCAGTTAGCTGTCTCCAGGCTCAGTAGAGTGAGTTTCTCTCCCATTTAATTGGAATATAGGGGGGGGGGGGAATAATTCAGAACTTTATGTTTGTTACTGTACTACTGTACTTTTTTTGGTTATTGTAATATTTTAATTGTACAATTTAATTATTTAATTGGCTCTGATAGGTCCATGGTCTTTTCCGACTCCCTGCATCCGCTTCATTTTCAGTGTATGTTGTAGCCTTTTGTCATTTTTGTCTCACCTTCATAACAAAGGGAGACCATAGGAGCCGCTGTTTTGATGGCATCGTCACCATTGAAATCTTAACCAAGATTTAGTTTTTGAAATGTTATAGCTTTGAAAGTATATTGATTTAGTTCATGAAACTTGGACAATGAAGTAATCATGTATCACTGATCATCTTGCACGAGTTTCAGTTTACATGATTGATTAAGGTCAAAGGTCATTTAGGGCCCATGAACTTAGTATTATATTAAGTGTTTTTTTAAATAATTCATATTGTTTTCGAACTCACCATTGCTGCTATATTGAATTGGGTATTGCAGGCGAGGCTGTCACTTGTCTTGTGTATGCATGGGTTTTGATAGATGCTAAAGAGATGAGTTGAATTGAATTATCTTCTCCCCCCAGATTGTTACATCATCATACACAGACCTTCAGGACTATACATATTACTTTGTTCCCGCCCCCTGGTTGGCTGTCAAGCTCCTGAGATTGCTACAGCTCTATGGACCGCCAGATGACCCAGCCCTCCGGGGTCGACTCACCGAGTGTCTGGAAACAATACTCAACAAAGCACAGGTACACAAAAAAAATGTATTTCTTCACTGTCTGCTGCTTGTAGTAATTTGACTAACCCGAGTAAAATCTGACTTTGCTTTATTTTATTCAATTTTTGAAGAAGAAAAGAATGTGCTGATGGAAAATTTTTGCTTACAAAATATCCATATCATGTTTGTGAAAGTTACTTCAAACAGTGAAGCTTAGTTCTTGCTGTAAGATTATTGATAAAACTCTCAAAATTATCTTAAGATTGTTTATAATACACTCTATAAATTCTCAATAGATTTTTGATAAAAATGCATTGGAATCATAAAAAATGATCAGAAAAATGCATACAGAGTCTGCCATTATTGTAACTGCCACTGAAAACCTTGATTGTGATTGGCTGTTTAAAGTTTACATGTACAATCGACTTACGAATGACTTGTGACCCTTCGAAAATAAATCAACACCATGAAAATCGTTTACCACAAGAAAGGCTCACCATCAGTTTGTAAAGTCATTCGTATCTTCTAAACACCCACCAAGGGTCCTGGCACTGGAGCCACCTATTTCCTGATATCTGTTTTTGAAAGTTGGGTTACTATTTCACTTTTTTGTTGTTGTAATTTTGATTTAGGAGCCACCAAAGTCCAAGAAAGTCCAGCATTCCAACTCCAAGAATGCCGTCCTGTTTGAGGCTATTAACCTCATCATCCACCATGACAGGTAAGAATAAGAAAGAACTATAGTGTGTATCAAAAAAAAGTTTACACTTTGAAATTTTCCTGTAAATTTATGAAATTGTAATATCCTACATCTTTTTCACAATTATTGGTATAGGTATGTTCTTTTTTTGTGAATATTTCCACTTTAGTGAGCTCCAATTACTTATAAAAAGTTCGTTAAAATGATTTGTGCAAAACGTGAAAGTCCATGGTTATATGAATAGAAGTAAATCTGAGTTGCTTCCTTTGGCCATGGGACAGCAATGTAATTGCATCCAATTATACAAAAGTCAATTAGGCAACATTGTGTAGATGTTCATTCATCTAAAATTGTTTTCAAAATGATCAATACTGATTGCAATTCTAAGAATTGCCTATATTGCAGGTCCTGTCCACACAGCTAATGATGTATTTATCCATCTTTATATTTTAGTGAGCCCTCCTTGCTGGTGAGAGCGTGTAATCAACTAGGTCAGTTCCTACAACACAGAGAAACAAATTTGAGGTGAGTCTGAACGCATCCTACAAGAAGGTTTGCCAATATGTCAGAGTTCAGTAACCATTATGCATTTAAGACAAAATATTAAATTACAAAACATAGAAATGAATAGGTGATTATACGAGTTTTAACTGAATCGAATTTAATTACATTATCGTTGTCATGAATATTGTGGGGTGTTGCAAAAAAGTTGATCGCAAGTCAATTTTAGGTCTAAAAAATCATTGAAAGTCATGCATTTCATTGCAAATTTCCAATCACTTGATGGTCTGTTTCTTGCATCAACAAGTACAAATGACTTAGTTAAAATGGATATATCACGTGTAAAATTTCATCTGAAATTTGCGATTGAATGCAAATATTTTCTTGCAACACCCCCTGGTGTAGGAAGATGAATCCTAGCATGTCATACAAGTGTGAGCTAAAATGAAAAGATGAAAATCCATGTTAAATCTTAACTCAAAATCGTTAGGTGCGCAGACTTGTGGACCACCATCATAGTTACGAATCAAAGATTTATTAATTATTATCTCTTTTTCTCGCAGGTATCTTGCTCTTGAGAGTATGTGTCTACTAGCTTCATCTGAATTCTCAAGAGAAGCAGTCAAGAAACATCTAGACACAGTTGTCACGGCCCTCAAGGTAAACAGATTTTTTGGTGTATGGAGTGGAATCCAATACTATGGCTGGTATTCTGGGCCCCGTCTTACAAAGAGTTATGATCGATCCAATCAATCGTAACTCTATGGAAATCCATCAGTGTCATGATTTTTTCTACAGGAAATTTGCAAAATGTCCTTTGTAAACAGAGATCTCACCAATTTCTCAAGAAAATCTATTAATTTATGGATATACATTCATATCTCGAAATTTTTGAAAATAAACATGCATATGTTGCTGGCTTTCCATAGTTGCAACTGATGGGATCAATTTCAACTCTTTGTAAGATGGGGCCCTGAACTCAGGTTTAAAATAAACCCTGGTTTAAAGTTGTGGTTTAACTATGGAGAGCCAAGTGGGGCACAAATCCCTAACAGTACACATCCAATTTCTTAACTCATTTGACACTCAAATTGTTCATAATTGTCTGGGAATGGTAACTGAAGTATTACAAAGTATTTTTCTTCATGATGAAAGCAACAGGAAACAAAATAGTAAACATAAGAGATATACAATATAAACAGAATTCTTTAATTTTTGGCTTCCCATAATTTTAGCACAAAGTTAGATCGTGGTCTAAGTTAAACCTGACTTCAGAATACGGGCCATTGACTACCAAAAGATAACATTTATATATAATTGTTTAATAGTGCCATGTGATCCTAGTCGAAAACTTATGGAAAATGCACAATAATAAGTAAAAAAAAAAGTGGTATTCTGTTTATAAGAGACTGGTATTTTGAATTGTTACACATGCCCACACATCTGTGTTTGCAATTCTATCATACTTCTTGGGTTTGTGGTTTCTGGTAAGATTTCCTGATTTCCTGATTCATTCATTTTGATTAAACACACGTACAGCAGTAGAGTAGATTGAAATAAACATAAGTACATGATTAGTTCACTGATAGATTTGCAATTGCAATAATTGTTAGGAAAAATTACCCATGCAGCCTTGCAGATTACATCACACACTACCACTGTGCAAATTTTTGTGGCACTTGCGCGGTTGATGGCCGAGATCTCAGGGAGGGTAGAATCTCCCCCCCCCCCTTTCCCACGGCTTTGAAATGAGTCCAAATAAGAAGGTTAAACAACTTGGGAATATCATGTGTTGCGTAATATTTTGATTACTCACCTATTAATTCAAATGTTTTGATTTTGATCATAACCAGACGGAGCGTGATGTAAGTGTGCGCCAACGAGCCGTAGACCTGCTTTACGCCATGTGTGATAAATCAAACGCAGACCAGATCGTCGGGGAGATGCTTATATATCTAGAGAAGGCAGACTACTCCATTAGGGAAGAAATGGTAAGGACATTGTCTATATGGGCAAGGTATAACAATTGAATCCTTCAAGAAAGCACTCAAATATTCAGGGGTGTGAGCATTCAGCTTTTTAGTTGCTTTCAGCTATTTTGGTTTGTTTTATTTGTCTTTTGTGGGAAGCTTATTGTGTATTCTATCTATTTGAAGTATGTGAACTTTTTTGAAATTTTTGCTATTTCCAATTTTCGCAACCCCAAATATCTCTTCAATCTAGAATAAAATAAAAATGAACACTTTGGGGGGGGGGGGGGGGTTAAATAATTATATATGATATTTGTACCTTTTTTTTGTAAAACTCTATATTGATTTATATCAATACAAATGCTAAATAAGCTGAAGAATTATTACTATTATAGTATCTTTTTGTTATTCTTTTTCATTTTCATTTCTATAACATTTCAATGTTCTTTTCATTTCATTTGTTCTCAGCCATTTCTTTTCCATTTTCATTTCTATATTTTAAAAATATTTGTTTCCTTTTTATTGTTCTGAGCCAATCAGATGCAAGTATTTCAGTAGCTTATAACAGCTGTTGTGTATATCACTGTCTATTTGATTCTCCCCAGGTACTGAAAGTGGCCATTTTAGCCGAGAAATACGCTAGTAACTACACGTGGTACGTGGATACGATTCTCAATCTGATCAGGATTGCTGGTGATTACGTCAGTGAAGAGGTGTGGTATAGAGTCATACAGATCGTCATCAACAGCGAAGAGGTACAGGGTTATGCAGCAAAGACAGTCTTTGAGGTAAATATATAACAAATAATGCCCAGTTGCGAGTGTGTTTGAGTATGTCAGTGAAGAGGTGTGGTAATAAGTTATACGGATCGTCATCAACAGCGAAGAGGTACAGGGTTATGCAGCAAAGACAGTCTTTGAGGTAAATATAAAACAAATAATGCCCAGTTGCGAGTGTGTTTGAGTATGTCAGTGAAGAGGTGTGGTAATAAGTTATACAGATCGTCATCAACAGCGAAGAGGTACAGGGTTATGCAGCAAAGACAGTCTTTGAGGTAAATATAAAACAAATGATGCACAGATGTGAGTGAGTTATGTCAGTGAAGAGGTGTGGTAATAAGATATACGGATCGTCATCAACAGTGAAGAGGTTCACTACTACAGGGTTAGGCAGCAAAGACAGTATTTGAGGTAAAAATAAAACAAATGATGCACAGATGTGAGTGTGTTTGAGTATGTCAGTGAGGAGGTGTGGTATGGGGTCATACAGTTCGTCATCAACAGCAAAGAGGTATAGGGTTTTGCAGCAAAGACAGTCTTTGAGATAAATATAAAACAAATAATGCCCTGTTGCGAGTGTGTTTGATTACATCAGTGAGGAGGTTTGGTATAGAGTCATACGGATCATCATCAACAGCGAAGAGGTACAGAGTTATGCAGCAAAGACGGTCTTTGAGGTAACTATAAAACAAATAATGCACAGCTGTGAGTGGGTTACTGGCATGCGATTGTATCAGTGATGAGGTTTGGTATAGAGTCATACAGATCGTCATCAACAGCAAAGAGGTAAAGGTATATGCAGCAAAGACGGTCTTTGATGTAAATATATAACAAATAATGCACAGATGTGAGTCTGTTTGATTATGTCAGTTAGGAGACGAGGTTTATTGGATTTTGCTTTGTTTTGAATGATTTTCTCTGTATTCTTGGTAAGTTAATTTTTTTTGCCTGGAAGAATTGTGTTTTTTAATAAAATCTCTGAATTATTTATTCTCGCAGCATTCCATGATTTTTTTATGTTTTTTGTATTGCAGAAAAAATGTGAATTTCAGTTTATGGAAATGAACCAGACCTAGATCACCCATTATATGGTGTCAATTAACCTTGATATTAAAGACTTTCTCGTGAAATTGTTGTTTGCTGCAACCCCATACGTGTCAGTAGCTCTGTCATCCTGTGACAAAGGGAATCAACTCTTTTTTTTATATATGTATCTTACCCATATTTTTCCAGGCCCTTCAAGCTCCAGCATGTCACGAAAACATGGTCAAGGTTGGAGGTTACATCCTGGGAGAATTCGGAAACCTCATCGCAGGTGATAAAAGATCCAGGTGAGAACCACCTTCAATTTGAATCATTTGTTAAAAGCTACCGAAATCCTTCAATCTGATTGGCTGATAGCAAATCTGTTATAGAAATTGTGGATTCGTTATTGTAACAAGTGATTATGAAGCAGGACCCAGTTCCATACTGAAAGAGATGGAAGAGCAGTGGTTACTAGACCTGGGACGAATTCCCTTTTGTGCCAGGGTAAACAATGAAATTTTTCAGACAATCAAGATTCCTGGATTATGAGAAATAAAAAAAAAGTTGATCTGCTTACGTGACCTACCAGTGGTCAAACATATTTAGTGAGCTGACTCGGTTGAGTATCCCAGTATAGTGCCTATTGACGTGCACATCGATATTACTGAATCATGCACAGTTGCCGGCGCAGCTGTCTTTGTTGTGTCTTGAAGTAGTGACAATGTTTGGAATTCTTTAAATTTTAGGAGTAATTTAACATTCAATCTTTCATCCCCAATCCTTCCTGAATTGCAATTTTAGCAAGTTCCTAAATGTGAGGGTATTTTATCTGGGCGTCTATGTTTACCAATTGGTAGTTTTACTAATTCTTTAGGTGGTGTGTGTTTAATTGTATATTATTACCCCCTCAGATCTAATTCAGCACCCAAAGGGCTAATTATCGTTATATTTCTCTTTAACCAGTCCACAAGTTCAGCTCAATCTTCTTCATTCCAAGTTTCACCTGTGTACTGCTCCAACCAGAGGGCTTCTCCTCTCAACATATGTCAAGTTTATCAACCTCTTCCCAGAGATCAAACCTATCATACAAGATGTAAGTATATTATATTGACTAATACTGAGTGAGCTAGCATGTATATTGCCTTTTAGTTTATCAACCTCTTCCCAGAGATCAAACCTATCATACAAGATGTAAGTATATAGACTTGACTGATAATGAGTGAGCTAGCATATATATTGCCTTTAAGTTTATCAATCTCTTCCCAGAGATCAAACCTACCATACAAGATGTAAGTAAATTATAGTGACTGATGCTGAGTGAGCTAGCATATATATTGCCTTTTAGTTTATCAACCTCTTCCCAGAGATCAAACCTACCATACAAGATGTAAGTATAATATAGTGACCGATACTGAGTGAGATAGCATATATATTGCCTTTTAGTTTATCAACCTCTTCCCAGAGATCAAACCTATCATACAAGATGTAAGTATATAATAATGACTGATAATGAGTGAGCTAGCATATATATTGCCTTTAAGTTTATCAATCTCTTCCCAGAGTTCAAACCTACCATGCAAGATGTAAGTATATTATAGTGACCGATACTGAGTGAGATAGCATATATATTGCCTTTAAGTTTATCAACCTCTTCCCAGAGATCAAACCTATCATACAAGATGTAAGTATATTATATTGACTGATACTGAGTGAGATAGCATATATATTGCCTTTAAGTTTATCAACCTCTTCCCAGAGATCAAACCTACCATACAAGATGTAAGTATATAATATTGACTGATAATGAGTGAAATAGCATATATATTGCCTTTAAGTTTATCAACCTCTTCCCAGAGATCAAACCTATCATACAAGATGTAAGTATATTATATTGACTAATACTGAGTGAGCTAGCATGTATATTGCCTTTTAGTTTATCAACCTCTTCCCAGAGATCAAACCTATCATACAAGATGTAAGTATATAGACTTGACTGATAATGAGTGAGCTAGCATATATATTGCCTTTTAGTTTATCAACCTCTTCCCAGAGATCAAACCTATCATACAAGATGTAAGTATATAGACTTGACTGATAATGAGTGAGCTAGCATATATATTGCCTTTAAGTTTATCAATCTCTTCCCAGAGATCAAACCTACCATACAAGATGTAAGTATATTATAGTGACCGATACTGAGTGAGATAGCATATATATTGCCTTTAAGTTTATCAACCTCTTCCCAGAGATCAAACCTATCATACAAGATGTAAGTATATTATATTGACTGATACTGAGTGAGATAGCATATATATTGCCTTTAAGTTTATCAACCTCTTCCCAGAGATCAAACCTACCATACAAGATGTAAGTCTATAATATTGACTGATAATGAGTGAAATAGCATATATATTGCCTTTAAGTTTATCAACCTCTTCCCAGAGATCAAACCTATCATACAAGATGTAAGTATATTATATTGACTGATACTGAGTGAGATAGCATATATATTGCCTTTAAGTTTATCAACCTCTTCCCAGAGATCAAACCTACCATACAAGATGTAAGTATATAATATTGACTGATAATGAGTGAAATAGCATATATATTGCCTTTAAGTTTATCAACCTCTTCCCAGAGATCAAACCTACCATACAAGATGTAAGTATACATATATTGCCTAATACTGAGTGAGCTAGCATGTATATTGCCTTTTAGTTTATCAACCTCTTCCCAGAGATCAAACCTATCATACAAGATGTAAGTATATAGACTTGACTGATAATGAGTGAGCTAGCATATATATTGCCTTTTAGTTTGAATATAACATTTCATTTCCCAGACAGGGTCATATTTTTCCCTAAGGGATTATATTCACCCCCTCTGCTGTGAGATGGGTTCAAATAACCCGGCTCTTCAAAAATTAAAACTCACCTGTATAACTATAAGCCTTAAATTGTCTTATGCCATTAACAGCGCTTTGTATCCTCTGGAAAAAGCGCTGTATAAATCCAATCATCGGCGTTGTTGGCGGCGTTGTCGGCAGCGTCGTCGGCGTCGTGTTGTCGTCGTGGTTAAAGGTTGATATGGATCATTTTTGTCTTTGAATTTATCCCATGGATTCTGAGTGGGTTGGACACTGATTTAATATTTAGTGTATTTGCTTCTCTAAACAAATAAATTTGTGTTTTGTAAAAGGTACTAAGAAATGATAATCAACTACGCAACGCCGATGCTGAGCTTCAACAGAGGGCGGTAGAGTATCTTCAACTCAGTGTATGTACTTCAGCGGACGTACTGGTATGTGTTCACTCTACTTGTTTGATGATAATAGTAATTGATTTATACATATTTTTATTCTATGTTATTAAGCCATGTGTTTCTTAAGGGGCTCACACCTTAAGTCTTAAATTGTACAAATTGTAAATATATGTTTTTATTGTTTTACACGTGAAGGTGGAATAAATGAAAAAAAAAAAAAAAAATTATGTATATAATTTCTAAAGAGCCTTCTATATATTTGTTTATCTGAAGGTACATGTTATCTTAACCCAGGTTTCTCCCAAGCTGATGTTTGGCTGCGACATGTTGTAGTGATTCTAACTCTTGCCTGGTAATCAGAGGGTCGTCAAACCAAAAGATGTCTTTTCTTTATATTTATCAATGCCTCATTAAATTGTACACATTGTAAATATACGTTTTTATATATGTTTTTATTGTTTTTTCCACATGAAGGGGAAATAGATTAAATGAAAAGGAAATAATTTATATCATTTATAAAGAGCCTTCTATATATTTGATTATCTGAAGGTGCATGTTATCTTATCCCAGGTTTCTCCCAAGCTAATGTATGGCTGCGTCCTGGTGTTGTGATTCTAACTCTTGCCTGGTAATCAGAGGGTCGTCAAACCAAAAGATGTCTTTTCTTTATATTTATTCTTTTTCATTCACCAGGCGACAGTTTCAGAGCTGATGCATCCAATCTCAGAGAGAGTTGTTGCTTGCAGAACTTATAAAAGAAAAAAAAGTAATAAACCATTCAGATTTTAGGCATGCAAAAGCCAGATGGTTTCAATAGTTTGAGACATGTCTTTTTTTTCTAATTTTATTTTTTCTGTTCTTTAGGCGACAGTTTTAGAGGAGATGCCGCCATTTCCAGAGAGGGAATCGTCATTGCTTGCCAAGCTTAAAAAGAAGAAACCGTCAGCAGCCGGTCCAGGGACTGAAGAAAAGAAGAAAGGGGGAATAGAACTCAACAGTATAGGAGAGAGCAGTACGGATTCATTGGAGGTGAAAAAAACTTTTGAATTATTTAGTTTTTCTCCATTCAATTCAATTCAATAAATAGTGCGCCATTGATTAGGCAACTAGAGAATCGGCGCCTCTTAAATGCTATATATTTTATTTTCATTAATTTGAATTTCAATTACTATTTCTGTTTCAAGATCATTACAATTTCATTGCAATTCTATTTCTCGACTATTTTAATTTGATTGTGTTTCTCCTTTCAATTAGCATTTTATTTCTGGACTTAATTTTTTATTTGTCAGTTGCATTTCAGTTCCATTACACCTTTTTTTTGGTCATTTCTACATCTAGTCCATTGGAATTTTATTGATAATGGAGATCATTTAATTTACATGTACGTAAATGATTGTTGACTTCAAACTCCATTCCACTTAAGTTTTCTATTTTACTTCCATCTCAATCTTATGCCATTGAAAAAAAAAAATCAGCTTCTATTCAATTCCAATTCCAAATCTCTAATTGAATAGTTTTCTTTCCAACTTCCTTTCATCTTGTAGTCGGCAGCATCCCAACCCAAACCCGTTATAGCCATGGCCATGCCGACGGTAGCCGCGTCAGCGAGTACCGGGTCGGCAGACCTCCTCGGTCTGATGGAGAGCCCCGCTGCGCCCCCTATCGCTGCCCAGTCATTCTTTGGTGAGACCCCTGCCGCTGCCCCTACCAATAACGGTGGTCTTCTGGTGGATGTCTTTGGGGCCCCTGCTGGAGGTGCCGCCTCCATTGGAGGTGCAGCCCCTGTTGGAAACAACCTGGCTCCTGATGCAGAGGAGAGCTTTAGGAAGTGAGTCTCACTCGCTTTTAAATGGGAAGTTTACCCTGACCTGAACTTGATTTCATTCAAAGCAGAAAAACAAAATAAACCTATAAGTTAAGTTATGGTGAAATCTGTACTTAATCATAATGATAATACCAGCATGTGTATGTTGCACATATCACTGCCAAAATTGTACCTATATGCTCTTTGTAGAAGATAGAAAAGGTAAGGAAAGAAAGAAAATTTGCTAGCGATCGTGGCACTTACTCATTCAAAATAAGTTTAAAATAAGTATGTTTTCAACGTGAAAGAATAACAGAGATATTGATTTTTTAAGTTCAGAAAATAGAAATCTGGGAACTTTAGTCAAAGCACTTGACATGGAATGAATGAGCATTCTTCGGCTAGAGGTAAAATTTCGTATTCGTCAGAATAAATGACTTGAATGAATTATAAAAATAAATGAATAAATAATAAACTAATCGTATCTGCAGTCACATCATATCCTTTAGTTAGAATCCACTTCATCTTTCTTATAATTATGTTTATTTCTCTTTTTTTTTTACTTGAATGGATCTACCTCCACTTTCAGATTTATTTGCAAGAATAATGGTGTGCTTTACGAGAGCGATCAGATGCAGATTGGTGTTAAATCGGAGTACAGTTTAAACGCGGGCAGACTTTGTTTGTTCTACGGCAACAAGACGTCGTACCAGTTTGCTAACTTTGAAACTGCAATCAATAAACTACCGTCGTTAGAAGGAAATATCCTTTGCATTGTTCATATGTTGGAGATAAAGTGTTTTGATGAAATTGAAGTGGTGTTGCTGTTTTGGAGAATGTTGTGATGATGATGACGTTGACAATGATGATGATTGATGGTGATGATGATGATTATGATGATAATGATGGTAATAATGATGTTGGTCATGATGATAATGGAGGTGGTGTTATTATGATGATGATGGTGGTGATGATGATGGTGATGGTGATGATGATGATGATGATGGTGGTGATGGTGGTGGTGGTGGTGATGATGATGATGATGGTGATGATGAGAATAGTGATGGTGATGATGATGGCGAGGATGATTGTGATGATGATAAGGATGGTGTTGGTGATGATGAGACGGAGGATGATAACGATAATGATGATGTTAGTGATGCAGCTAATGATTCTAGTTTCATCATCTCTTCCACCTGTTAATGTAATTAAAGTAAGTTACCATTGAACACACATATTTTCTATAGACCTTGACCTTTGACCTTTACAGCTCAATATCACTATGGATACTGTTCAACGAACTATTGACGGTGGCGCTCAAGTCCAGCAAGTCATTAACTTGGAATGCCTCGATGACTTTGATGAGCCTCCAACGCTCAGCATCAAATACTCGTAAGAAAATCCCCAAATTCTTTCATTAACAAAAAAGTCAACCATACAAGTCACAAATATGTACTTGCACTTGCATGTCTCAACTCATTAATCAATTTTCATACCAATATTACGTCACAAAGTCTACATATTGAATGAAGTGCATTATCATGAAAGCTGTGGGCAAGATAATGTGTCTAGGGGTTAGTCTGAATATATGGGCATGGTGGTTCAGTGGTAGGATGCCTGCCTGATGAGCAGGGGGTTCATGGGTTCAATCCTGGCAGAGTCATATTAGGAAATAGGACCTTCGCCATCGAGCCAGGCACTCTGCATATCAAATGCAGGGGGGTTATATTAATATTTCGCAAGACCCACTTCAAGACCAGCTAATGAAAGTGAATTGGCTCCCGTGGGTAAATATGGGATATGATTATTGTGATCCGTTAATCAGGTACATGTAGCACTTACCCGATTGATTTAAAGGACAAGTCCACCCCAACAAAAAGTTGATTTGAAAAAAAGGATAAAAATCCAACAAGCAAAACACTGAAAACTTCATCAAAATCGGATGTAAAATAAGAATGTTATGACATTTCAAAGTTTCGCTTAATTTCACAAAACAGTTAGATGCACATCCTGGTCGGAATGCAGATTGGCAGACTGATGACGTCACCCACTCACTATTTATTTTGTATTTTATTATATGAAATATGAAATATTCTTATTTTCTCCTCCTTGTCAATTGAAAAAAAGTTGCATTTCTCCCTGAACATGTAGAATTACCATTATTTTAACAGTTTATGGTTGAGTTAAGTTGGTCCTTATTGTCAAATTTGTAAAAATTGAAATATTGTATAATTCAAACAATAAAAAACAAAAGAAATAGTGAGTGATGGACATCATCGACTCTCTCATTTGCATATTGCTGAGTTGTGCATTTAACTGTTTTGTGATATATAAGCGAAACTTTAAAATGTCATAACTTATTTTACATCTGATTTCGATGAAATTTGCAGCATTATGTTTGTTTGATTGTACTCTATCGATTCAAATCAACAATTTTCTGGGGTGGACTTGACATTTAATATTAGTTCTGAAAATCAAAGCAATTGTCTACATTCTATTCATGAAAAATCCATGCATCATGGTAAAATAACATTAAAGGAGAATGAAACTCTTGGAGCAAGTTAGCTTTTGTGAAAGCAGAAAAATCAAAGAATAAGATCAACAAAAATTTGAGTAAAATAAGACTAGCAATGGAAGAGTTATGAGCATTTGAATGTCGAGATCACTAATGCTATGGAGATCCTCCCATTGGCAATGCGACCAAGATCTATGATGTCACAGATGAACAACTCTCCCCTTTTGGACACTGAAAATATACCCCAAAACATCTCTGTTTGCTCATTCTAATCATATGACAAACGATTCATCAATGATATAATGTTTCGGAACCTCTGTACTTGTCCTCTCATAAAGAGAACACCTCACCTTGTGATAGACTCTATAAAAGTGAGAATATAAGTGAAATAAGTACTAAAGTAATGAGGGAGTTGTACGTGTGTGACATCACAGATCTTGGTCACATTGCCAATGGGAGGATCTACATGGCATTAGTGATCTCAATATTCAAATGCTCATAACTTTCTTATTATTCATTCAATCTTCCTCAAACTTTCAACAATATGTTTCTTTGATTTTTCTCTTTGATATGGATTCAGCTGGTTTCAAGGGTTTCATTCTCCTTTAATCTGCTGGTATGAACATATTTCTTTCTTACGCAGCAATACCACATCTATCAGTGGTTAGAAACTCAATTATCAAGTGATTTCAGAATATAGTGTATTATCGTTTATTGTTATTATCAGGCAAGAGTCTGTTTTAGTTTATATGATGCATATCATTCAGCACTGAATATTTGCATCAACTAGTCTATTTTCAGACCATGAAAAATATATTTTTAAGCTCTTTTGCGCTATTTGAGCATTTTGGGACTATATCTCTTCAAATCTCCTTTTAATAACCTTTTGAAATTTTGCCTGGACTCTGGTACTTTTTTGAGACACTTTATGAGATGTTAATAAAGTAGAGAGATACAATTTATTTACTGTATATTACTGTTTTTTATCCATTAAATTTGTAATGAATCAGATATTTAGGAAGTCCGAGGTAAGATTGATATAATTTAGTCACATGAATATATACATTGGTCAACTAGTATGGTGTGCTCTATGTTTCTAAGCTTTAATATGTATTGAAGTCTCACTATTCGATAATGGATGGATTTGGTATACCCTGTATGTAAAAATTTAAAACCCTTAGATATTAATAACTTGACTGGTTAATTCACTGGGAGTTGATACTTGTTTGGGATGATCATTTTATTCATCAAAACTTTTTTACTGGGAGTTGATACTTGTTTGGGATGATCATTTTATTCATCAAAACTATCTAAGTAATATAATCCTCCAGTACAATAAGGTATAGAGGATGTCACAAGAGCTCTCATGGTCTAACATTTGTTTTTTTCCCTCAAGATTGTGTTGGAATACTTCTGGTTCCCATTTAACACATGGATTTTCTTGGGAGGAAATTTTTATATTTTGTATTCCCATGTAACATACTTAATATGGATCATACAAAACCCTTACATTAATACATGTACAGGGGTATATTTTGATTTTGACATTGTTTACAGGGTTGTTATGTATTCCAACCAAAGGATTCTATTGAAAACCAGGCTTACATATTTATTGTCATGGATTTTATTTTTTTAATTGGAATATCCTAGAATTGTTGTTTCAGGAAATTAACATTTAACCCAGCCCATGTGGAAGTGGGCAATATATATTTTCCATTCCACTGCTTCCCCCTCCCTTCCCTCTCCCCTCCCTTCCCCTTCCTTCCCTCCCTTCTCCCTTCCCTTCTCCCTTCCCTCTCCCTTCCCTCTCCCTTCCCCCTTCCCTCTCCCTTCCCTCTCCCTTCCCCCTTCCCTCTCCCTTCCCTCTCCCTTCCCTCTCCCTTCCCCCTCCCTTCCCTCTCCATTCCCTCTCCCTTCCCTCTCCCTTCCCTCTCCCTTCCCTCTCCCTTCCCTCTCCCTTCCCTCTCCCTTCCCTCTCCCTTCCCCCTTCCCTCTCCCTTCCCTCTCCCTTCCCTCTCCCTTCCCCCTTCCCTCTCCCTTCCCTCTCCCTTCCCTCTCCCTTCCCCCTTCCCTCTCCCTTCCCTCTCCCTTTCCCCTTCCCTCTCCCTTCCCTCTCCCTTCCCTCTCCCTTCCCCACCCCCTCCCCCTACTCTCCCTTCCCCTCCCCTCCCCCTACTCTCCCTTCCCCTCCCCTTGCCCCTCCCTTTCCCCCTCCCTTTCCCCCTCCCTTTCCCCCTCCATTGCCCCTCCCTTCCCCTTCCCCCTCCCTTCCCATTCCCCCTCCCTTCCCATTCCCACTCCTCTTCCCCATCCCCTCCCCCTACTCTCCCTTCCCCTCCCCTTCCCCCTCCCTTTCCCCCTCCCTTCTCCCTCCCTCCCTTCCCCTCCCCCTCCCTTTCCCTCCCTTCCCCTTCCTCCCTCTCCCTTCCCTCTCCCTTCTCCCTTCCCTCTCCCTTCCCCCTCCCTTCCCATTCCCCCTCCTCCTCTTCCCCATCCCC
Organism: Lytechinus pictus; assembly: GCF_037042905.1. Classification (NCBI taxonomy): domain Eukaryota; kingdom Metazoa; phylum Echinodermata; class Echinoidea; order Temnopleuroida; family Toxopneustidae; genus Lytechinus; species Lytechinus pictus. The sequence goes on along the minus strand of NC_087253.1, from coordinate 20,849,124 downwards.
TCCCCCTACTCTCCCTTCCCCTCCCCTTCCTCCTCCCTTTCCCTCTCCCTTCCCCTTCCCTCTCCCTTCCCCCTCCCTTCCCATTCCCCTTCCCTTTTCCACTCCCACTTTAACTATACTACATATACTGTATGTATTCTTTTATAGACCTGGGGAGTAGTGACTTATGGTGTATGACCATTATGTCCTTAAGAATATTTGGCTGAGGATCAAATACTTTCTCTTGTAAACCTTCCTTGTATACTCCATGAAATATTATATTTGGTAGATGCATGCAAGATGATTTCTATATTCATTGTTGCCTGCATCCATCCATACATGTATTGCTATACATGGTGGACATGTATGGTAGAAGCTCATCAGTTTATGTGCTGTTTGATGCTTTTCACATTCTCGAGTTGTTTCTTCTGCAATTCAAAGTTTCCCCTTTTCTAGATTTTGTTAGATTTTGGTTATGAATGATTCATATCGTTTGTGCTGCCATATTTTTTTTGAAATAGAAATGAGGGAACAGGATTGATGAAGTTGAAGTAAACCATTTTGCAAAGAATTATATTTCCTTGAACAATGTTGTTAAGTGTGAATGATGCCAAAAAACATTATCTCATGCACATTGCATATTATGCTCCTTCAGCCTACTTTCAGACCATTGCTGAAACAATGTTTTTTATTGTCGTAAGCATGTGTGTGCAGCCTTGCTCTTTTGAACGTTCTCGTATAATTCATTTTTTGTTAACATCACTTTGCAATAGAAAGTGTGAATTGTGCAAAAATATTTTTGAATGGAATAGTAGTTTTGTGATTTCTTCGCCTCATTTGTACCATCACCAAGATATAATCTTCCTTTTCCTTTCCTCTTAAGCATATTTCCTCCGTTTTGTCTTCTGTCAGATTTTTCCTTCAACTTTGATTCTCCGTCTCTTTAGCATTTTCCACATCTCTCCATCTTTGTAAATCATCACTTTCTTTCTCAATGCTATTAAATCTGTATCCTCTTTCTTCTGAAATCTTTCCTTTCCACACTCTTCTACGTGTATCTTGTCTCTTTATAGTATTCATAGCAAAGTTGTATCCTGGCAGCTTGACTGAATACAATCTTGGTTTCATTATTCTTGTATTCAATGGAGAGAGAGGGAGGGGAGGAATGAATCGATTTTATCATTCCTTAATGAATTTACATTTTATAAGAAGGGTTTCTAAAAAGGGACATTTTTAACCGGAAGGAATACTACTAATCAGGAGTGGTTTTGGTGGTGGGAAGGGGCGGGGATTTAGGAGGTGAAACCGCTCTTATAATATTTCAGTTTGCGAAAAGGAGATAGAAAAAGAATGAAGGAAGAATGTCTGAGAGAGAGGTCAAAACACCAGTTTTATTTTTGTGAACCATTATGCATGTTGGAGCATCCATCATATAAAACAAAGTCTCCGTAATATTAAATGTTATCTGGACCATTTGCATTTGATTATTAAATTAAATAAGGTGTTTAAGCTACTGAAGCAATGTGAATTGTGCTTCCAACATTAACACCAGCATGAACACCAAAGTTCAAATCATATATGGCATGTCGTACCTCTGTTGTACCCCTGTTGTACCCTTGCTGCACCCCCCTAATCACCCATACACGTTGTTTTTGTTTCTCCTTTCTCACAATGGCTATTATCATTAGGACCCAATCTGCTAATAACGCCTTTGACAGGTAAACAGTGATTTAAATATTCTTAATGAATGAAGATAGTTTCATGTAGAATATAGAAGCTTTAGCCCGAGATAAGGGGTGTTCATTTGGATGGCACATTGCCACATTCAATAAATTTTTGCTATCGACAATAAACAAAAGTTCGCGGATGTAGTGTAGCTCACGCAGTTTACTTGTTTGAGCGTGTACCTACCGGTAGCTTGAAGGTAAAAATAGTATACAGCAAGAGGGATAATACCAGAAGCAGGTTTTACAATTATTCCTCCTCGAAATGTAAGAAGAGATTGTGAACGTGATGCGAAAGCAGATGCGACTAGTCTAGGGCTAGCTAGCGGCTGCGGTACGCTTAGACTGGAAGTTGTTTGGTTTATACACATCACTGAATAAGAAGTAGAATTTCTAGTTCAGTGTACAGTGTGAATTTGCCATTCATGCTGTGCGCTACATCCTGAACTTTTGGTTATTGTTGATAGCAAGAATTGCCACCAGTGTCTCGTTACACAAAGGTTAGCGATTAATCGTACGCTATATTTTTTTATGATTGATTGTACATGTACATTGTAGTCAATGCAATCAATCATAGAAAAATGTTCTACGATGATTGTTAAGCTTTGTGTTACGGGCCCCAGTTCTACTCACACTCATTCTGTTTGGTCTCAAAATCTCACATTGTCTTTATAATCATAGTTCATCTACAACCTGTTCATCTTCTAACTATTTTGTCTATAAATTCTGTCCTTTTTCTTTGACTCTGCGTTTTGTTGTACGTGAATTTAAAATATTTTATTGCTAACTCAAAAAAATCTGCTAACTCTGCTGTGAAGTAGATGATTAGAGTTTTGGGATGTACAGTGGATAGATGGTCAAGCATAGAACAACATCTTTAAAACCTATCTTTAGTTTGGGTAAATTGCCCCAAAGTTCATGTCACTATTTCAGTTCTTTAATATATTAATGTGTAATGCCCAAAAATGGTTAAGATGTGAAGGATATGAAATCAAATGAAAATGTGTTTTATTGAATATATTTGCAGATTTTACATAAAAATAAACTATATGCTCATATTTGTCTTCTTTATATACAACCCCTTTCAAGCATGTAATGGGCTGAAAATTTCTGGATATCTTTGTTTTTAGCTTTCCTAATATCCAATTACTTTGTGAAGTAAGAGCTTGAAGAGCTATTTTTGAATGAAAGTAAGAGCATTGCCGAGAGAGGCTAGATGCCAAATTTGAATTCTAATGGCTTGAAAAACATCCGATGACCTGTACTTGCACTTCACATTACTGACCCTTTACCAAATTTTAGACTGGCTTTACAAGGCTTTTTCAGGCATTTGACCTCATCATACTGTGATCTCATGAGCTAGCTGCAATTTTCAAATAATAACATCACATAAAATGAAGCAAAAAATAAAAATAAATAAATAAAAATTCATCCATCTAAGTCTAGAGAATTCATTCGCATTGTTTGCTGTGCCGTACAGATTTCACTCTGATGTAGTCTAGTCTTTGCACAATGCTCATGCATATGTCATTACATGCGAACTTGCATGTTTTATTTGTTTGTAATCCCCTGGCACAAAAACTTCTGCTTGAAAATTTACTGTAGAGATTAGAAATATATGTGGTATTTATATTAAGAAACTATGTTGTATTCATTAGAAATAGTTAGTATTCACTTGGTAGTTTTTGCTCTGTGGAATAGAGAGCAATTTTTTCTTGTTGTTTTTTACAGACCTGTTTGGGTGATCCACATAAAAAAATATATTATGCTTATGGGTTTGCAAAACCTTGTACCTCAATAATGAATATGCGAGAGTGAAAAAATATGGCGAGTTTCATAGTTTTACAATGTACTGTATCAGAGGGAGAATTGGTATCAAAAAAGGTATTTGATACCAGTTTAGAAGTGTGAAGAATTTAAAATACTTCTCGCATGGAAAATTTTAAGTGGTTTGGTGCCAAGAATTCGGAACACCTGATCATGCTGTATGCTCCTGTTGTAGCCAGATATCGTCACACCCGCATCGTTTTAGACCTGCAAAACTCAAGCACCATGGTGAACAGTCTTTCTCTGCTGCAGCACATTCTCTTCGAAATAATTTGCCATGATACTTATATATCATCATTAGTCTTTCATCATCTAAACTGAAGTATTATCATTTTTAACATCAGTCCTTGGTGCTTTGACACTCGTATAAACTCTCTTATTCTCTATTTTTCTTGAGCGCATCAGAATAGAATATTTCTAGATAGGTATTTTTCAATTCAATTCAGGTTCATTGCAAAAAATTTGTTGCCAAGTACATGTACAGTGTATGATTACTAGGCCTAGGACGAATACCCTTTTTGCCATTTGATTGTTCACCAGGGCGAACAATCAATTGGTGTATTTAAAACAATTGCAATTCCTGGATTATCAGAAATCGCCAAAAATTTTTGAGGGCTACTTTTCTCCACCCACTGCCTAAATCTGCCTCATTGGATAAACTTTAATATGGCAGTGAATGGGGTTTTCAGGGCTCTTTTTCATTTTCAGGGCCCTGTGGCATTAATTATTATTACATGTATGGTAACTTTGCCTTCTAATGGTAACGACGGTAAACTTCCGATTCGTCCATTGCCAACTCTTCCACTCACCACATGGTCTACCTTCATTTAGTCTAATGCCATTCCGTCCATCAACATTTCGTCTAACAACCATTTGGTCCAATAACCATTTGGACCAATCATCACTTCGTCTAATCACCAGTTCGTCTATGACCATTTCGTTCAATAATCAGTTGGTCTAATACCCATTTTCTTTTCATTCATTTCACCCAATTAACTCCAAGTCCAATTAGAACAAATGGTATATGGACTAAATCGCTATCGGACCAACTGGTTATTAGATGAAATGGTTAGTGGACAAAATGACAATTAAATCATGTGGATAGATGACAAACTGATGGTACATTGTAGATCAAATGACAGTAGTAGTTGGTAATTTGACAAATTGGCATTAGACCAATTGGAAATAAACTCTAACTACCATGGAAACACTGATCAACAACCACTCAGAATCAATGATTCCATGTAAGTTACCATTGCATGGCAAAGTTACCATAATGGTAACTTTTATGCAACGCTTTTTTTTTCCAGAGCTCTGTTGGGCAAGTCAGGGTGAAATTGACCTGATCCCCTTGTAATCTTTTCTGTGCAACCGATAATACCTGTTCTGTTCTAGGCTTTTCCAGTGAGGCAGTTCACCTTATCTCTAATGAATTTAAACACTCTGTCATTGCTGGTGGGACAAGACCATGTTTTAAAAATCAAAATCTTTGAAAAGTATGTCATTTTCCTTTATTTTTTTGTGTAGTGTCGGTGGATCCGTTCAGAGCATGACCTTAAAGGTTCCCGTCATGCTATCAAAGTTCTTTCAGGCAACAAACATGACATCTCAAGACTTCTTTGGACGCTGGAAGCAACTCGGAAAGTAAGTATTCAATGTTATATTGAATGGCTCAGAATGGGATACCAGAAAATATTCCACGAGTTATGGAATATCGCAAGAATTGGAGATGAGCGTAATATTTGCCCTCATAAAAGTGGAATATTTCTGGTATCCCATGAAGAAAAGCCACCCAATATTAATGCAAAATATCTGTATTAATTTTTTATAACTAAATGAGAGTCAATTAGAATTGATACTGTTACTGATTTTGGATTAAAATGGAGTTCTAGCTTATGAAATTATACCTTAACCCTAAAAGGACTTGGGGGGGGGCCAACATGGCCCCCCCTTCGACGCTTTGCGCGATATTTCCGAAACGGAAAAAGTTAACGCCGCAAAATTTTATGACTGTTTTCTTTGAAATCTCACGCAACTTTTGAGACCAAATTCGCGACATACGGGTATAGTACGCGACGCCACGTGACTTTTTACGAGACAATGTCATGCCGAAAATGGCTCATTTTATACATCTCAAATAGCCCAGTCCTTAGGGTTAAGCCCAGTGCACATTATTGCAACAAAATCACAGTGTGCGCCAACCTATATTTTGCTGCAACTGCAATCCGATCTGTTCCAGAAGAATCATAGCCCAAATCTGCGACTTTTGGCATGTCAATTCTTCCCGCGAATCTTCTGTGGTTTGATGATTTCAGCCAATTGGGTGTGTCCTAGATGATGATGTCATGACCAGTTTGCTGTGCAGTGCTGCTGAAGCGCAGACGACTCGCGCATAAAAGATGAGATGCCTTGGAGATTCAGCGCGTTGCAGAGCTGTTGCAATGTGTGCGCTGGCCTGCGATGTGATTGGGCTGAGATGCGATTGGCAACTTGTTGAAATCGGATCTTAGTGCAATCATGTCACATAGGCCCGTATTCTGATAGCAGGTTTAACTTAAACTCAGGTTTAAAGTTGTGGTTTAAGTATGGATAGCCAATTGTTTACATAAATCACTAACAGGAGAGATATCATATTTCAGCTCATTTGGCTCTCAAATCATTCATAATTGTCTAGGAAGTATAAATAGATTATTGTCTTCACCATCGATGAATCAGGAAAAAGCACAGTAAACATAAGAAAAGTTCAACTTAATAGAAAATGTTGACACTTTCGGCTTCCCATACTTAAACCACAACTTTAAACCTGAGTTTAAGTTAAACCCGACTTCAGAATACGGGCCATAGTGTGCACCAGTCTGTATGAAAGATAAATACCTCTATACATGAGATATATTTCCAGTCAAATGTAACAATCTGTAGATAAGTTTAAATAGAATGAAATGAAATGCCTTCCCTAGTATGTGTATGTTATGAAATATGTTTCAAATTATTTCAGCAGAAAAGGTGATGTTGCGAGAAATTGACAAAATGAGCATGGCATTCCAGCCATGGGCCTGTTTCATAAAACTTGTTATATTAACAACTTTGTGATAACAGTTAAAAGCTACTGAAATCCTTCAATCTGATAGTAAATTTGTTATAGATATTGGGCATTCATTATTACAACACACCTTTATGAAATAGAACATGGGTGTCTGATCTTTTCCCAAGCAAAAATAATACACTGTCCCACGTGTGCTTATATTCGTTGGTGATCTTCAGTGTGATAATTTTCCAACTTAAATTTCATGATTTCTGAGGCCCATGTAGGTTCAATTTAAACTCTTGTCTAAAGTTGTGGTTTGACTATGGAAAGCCAAATGTGACATTAATCTCTAACAGTAATCAGCTCATTTGACTCTCAAATCATTCTCAACTGTCTGGGAAGGATAAATAAGATAATTGTCTTCACCATTTAAGAATTAGGAAAGAGCACAGTAAACATAAGAAACATACCATGTGAACAAATTTGACATGTTTGGCTTCCCATGATTTTAGCTCAGAGTTGGAGTTAAACCCAACTTCAGAATATGGGCCTGCGAGTTGGGTTATGCAAATATTATAAAGTGGCAATTAACCTGGATTTTTAAGCCTTTCTCATGTCATCTTTTTTGCTGTAACTTCAGGTACTTAATGTAAATATCTATGATTTCTTTTTTTGTATCAACAGTCCTGGACAAGAGTCACAGAATATTTTTGAGGGCCAATTTCCAATGGACACATCTGTGAATAGGACAAAGGTAAGAGGAGCTGAAAAAGATTAGGGAGACCATTAGGGGGAAAGTTCACCCTGTTAATAAGTTGATTTAATAAAAGCAGAAAAACTAGAGGAAAATATTGTTGGTGTGATGAGAATCCATTAATTAATAAAAGAGATATGAATTTTGAAAGTTCAGAATTCTTTTTCTATCATGTTGAGTTTGAAAATGAAGGGGAAAAAACACTCTGCAAATGAATAATTTTCTTCTCTTCAACCAGTGTGTTGGCTCAGTTGGTAGAGCGTCTGTCTCACAACTGGTAGGTCGGGAGTTAAAGCCCCGGCCATGTCTGACTAAAAGACATTAAAAGATTGGAGTTGCTGCTACCCTGTTTGGCATTCAACAATTCAAGGGATAGGGCGACGTTGATCCAGTGGCTGCTGCGCCCGCGATCAATTTCAGATTTCATTTCGGACAATAAACAGAGCTTCCAAGTCTCCCGGATCCTGCGGGAGAATACTGGATTGCGATCCAATCTCCCGTTCTCCCGACCCCATGCCAAAATCTCCCGGATAATCAGGATTTTTAGCTGTTAAATTGTAAAATTCATACAAGCGACTGTTTAACGAGTCTAGCATGTTCAACTCCCTAGCACCCACGTGGAACCTCCTTATCACATTTTCATTTTACCCAGTAACTTCTACCAGTTTTTGTATAATCGTACATTGATTTCCCATGTAAATGAAGATAATTTTACTGAACGACTGGTGAAGTAGTCTAACAAGCCATTTTATTTCCGGGTTCTGCAATGTCTATGATGAAAACTCTTCAGCGGTACTCCATGCACATGGCCCCCGATGCGTACCGGCGCGGCTCCAGCCTGCCGCGCTGCGCCAGGAAGCTCCGAGAAGGAAAGTTCACGAGCACTGCGAGGCATTTTTCGTAAGCTTGCTTGCGCCTTATTCGAGCTGAAACTGTGGATCAACGATGGGATTAACAAGTGGATTACTTATACACCTCGACTTTCAGTTTCAGGAATAATTTCATTGACAATCCTGAAGAATTAGAAGCAAAGTGGAAATTTTTTCGCCTACTTTCACTTGGGTTGATCGGATTCGAACATTTTCTCTTTCGTGAGTGAGCTAGCCTGGCGCTGGCTGACTGAGCTGTGCGAAGCACGCCCCGTCCGTCCCGATTCATCCACACTACAATCGCATCACCAGTGACCATGGAGATCATGGAGATGGAGTCGTCCAAGACCAAGACGACAAAATACTTGTCGAAGTATAAAGATACTTTTCAAGCAGAATGGGACTGTGTGACAATTTTCACAGGAATCCCTCAGAGACTTTAAACAGTCCACATATAAAGCTCATTTACCATGTTTACCACTTCTGCAGCCCCTTCCCCCTCTGGCCAATTAAATAAAGGTATTTTCATGTTGAATGCATTCTTTTATGAATTATTTAAAAAATCTACTGTATTGCCTGAAGTGTATATTTAGTCAATGACAATTCATGAATTCTCTCTAATGTGCATTTGATCTATCATAATTTTTTTTGATGGTTTAGACAACTGTCGGTTACTATCAAATGTTGTTTCTTAATGTGTTTTGCTAACCAAAACTCCCATCCGTGGGACAACGTTCCGCCGCTCCCTCACAAAATCATACCTCCGCGAAATCTACTGGATTCTATCATCCCAATGTTGGCAGCTCTGAATAAAATATGGATTTTCAATTTTCTTTTTTTTTTAGCTGATGGGGACAGGTATAGGACTTCTAGATGGGGTGGATCCAAACCCTGAAAACTTTGTAGGAGCAGGCATCGTCCACACAAAGAGCCAACAAGTGGGATGTCTGATGCGCTTAGAACCAAATCAACAAGCTAGGGTAAGACCACAATGATGATTATGATGATTCTGGTGGTGGTGGTGATCAGGATGGAGATGATGATGGTGATGATGGTGATGATGATGATGGTGATGATGGTGGTGATGGTGGTGGTGATGATGGTGATGATGGTGATGATGATGGTGATGGTGATGATGGTGATGATGATGATGATGATGGTAATGATGGTGATGATGGTGATGATGGTGATGGTGCTGGTGATGGTGGTGGTGATGATGGTGGTGGTGATGGTGATGATGGTGATGATGGTGATGGTGCTGGTGATGATGGTGGTGATGATGGAGGTGGTGATGATGGTGGTGGTGATGGTGATGATGATGATGGTGATGATGATAATGATGATGGTGATGAATAATGATAATGGTGGTGATGATGATAATGATGATGATGATAATGATGTTGCTGGTGCTGATGATGATAATGATTATGATAATGATGATGCTTGTGAAAGTGGTGATTAATATGATTCTGGCCATAAGAGAGACATTCATGTAATCCTGAATATGTTTTGCATTTCTCTTTACTCTCATCTCACAGATGTACAGACTAACATTAAGGACAAGCAAACCTGTTGTATCAAAGGTACTGTGTGACTTGTTCTCAACCCAGTTCTAGGCAGCTCTGTCCAGCCCAAACCAGTTATATCTGCTTCAAACCGGTTTTAGCTGGACATCTTCAGAAATAAGGTCATTCCGAGTCAAGTTGTTTGTACTGCCTGTGAATTTATATATTGTTGCATCGTCCGCATCACCAATATTGATTTAATGTGTTCTGTGCAGAATCTGGATATGACTGGTTCAACTTGCTTTAAACCAGTTTGAACTGGTTCTAACAAGCATAAAACAACATGAAAACAACACAGAACTTGTTTGATTTACTGTGTAAATTTGGAAGGTCTCCTATTTTTAAAACAAATTCAAATAAATGTAGTGGTTTCAATTGTGTTTTTACACTGCAGTACACAGGTATGCTTAATATTAGTATCATCATTCCTACGTTGGCATAATAACAGCAATATTTGATATTCAGAAGAGAAACAGTGTGAAAAAGAAATAACACAGGTGAAATGTAGTATTTGTTAGACTTACAAATTTGTATCCTTTATAGATTTATAGGATCCTGCTTGTGGCAAGAGCAAAAAACAACAACCCGGTTTAGAATGTGAGTGAAGTTAAAAATCCCAGATATTGACAGTGTGCATGTTTAAATTGAGAAGCATTGTTCAAACTGTTGTCAGCTGAGAAGACCCTTTTCACAGCTAGAATATAGAAAAAAAACACATGGAGTATATATTGTAAATAGGAATTAAGAAAGGTTGGATATTGTGATGTAACATTTTAAAGAAAAAAATAATGAAATATGGACAAAAAAATTAGAGGCAAAAGACAGATTTAATCATTTTTGTACCCTATCTTGTGTTTTTTGATAAACTATTATACATGTTGATGTTATGTATGGTTTGTGTGTACGATTAAAGTAAAACTTTAACCATTTGAACTCAATATAATATTTAACCTACCCCAAATCCCTCCTAAGATTAATGTTTTGCTAGATGTATCTTACTAGCGTAGCAATAAGAATGTTATTAGAACCTTTCCATTGAGAAATGTAATTCTATTATAAATATGAGATTTAACAATAGAGGGCGATACATCCCATACATTATGTAGGCAAGCACATGTGTAGATGCTTATCGAGTCAAGATGATTTGACAAGGGTTTAAATCCCGCTTCAGTAGAAAATATATAGCCAAGTAAAATGAAACAACAGATCTCATGGAATGTGATGCTTCAGTCACATTTCTTCTGTGTCGGCTGTATGACGTGTTGAAAATGGCCGTTTTACTCAAACCACCTATATTTAGCTGGTACAAAAAAGGTTAGAACGGCTGTTTTCTACTCGCCGTAGAGCAAATGAGACTGAGATATTTAGGTTTGTGAAATATCAAACGAACTGTGTAGGTACCCTGAAAATTATTGCTTTCATTTTCTCAACTGCACAGTCATTATTGGCAACAGGAAGTGCCTGGCCTATCCAGCGTATGGGAAATGTCGCCCTCATGTGTTAAATATTTTATGTGCGGGAAGAGGGAGAACGTGATTAATATTTTAAAAACTGTCTCCAGCCATTACTTTGTATTATTTGCCTGCTTGGAATGCGTAAATGCTGATTAGTAACTTAGCTGGTAAGCAACTAGATGACCCAATTACGTTACAGCCTTTCCTAAGGACCTGATCATGAGGATTCAATTTGAATAAATTATCGTAGATCGAACCCTGTATAAAGATCTCCAAATGGAGGGGAGAAAATTGGTCTTATGATCAGGGGGGCGTTTCATGAAAGGACTTGTCGGACGTTTTATCCGACAAGTCCCATTTTATCCGACAGTTACAATAGTAACAGTACCTCTCAGCCAATCAACATCAGAGAAAGATGTCAGATCTGACAACTTGTCGGATGAAAATGTTGATGAAACACTCCCCAGATGGTCTTTATTGACTGGTCTGCTTCAGTGGGGAAAGTTATTCAAGAGAATCAAAGCTGGTGTAGGAATTATTGAAAAAAAAATTTAACTGCCATATTTGATCAAATTTGCCCAAATAAAGGCTTATAAAAAAAAATCACTGAAAACCTCTTCTTTGCCATAGATATGCTTTGATTAAAAAAAAATCCTTCCTTGAATGATAAGTCTAAATTTTATGTTTTATTTTATCTAAAACTGTAAGTCTTTCTCCTATAACAGGCTTTGATATTAAAATGTTTTTTTGTCTCTCAAACGCTCTAGTTAAATGATTGAATTCTGTATTTCAATATCCTGTCTGTGTCAGTGGTAATTCATATAATAAGTCAATAATAGTATAGTTTCTAAATGTTTGATTTTTAGAATTCAATTAATGAAAACAGAATATTTATTGTATGGAGAAGGGGTGGAACAAACCCAAATTGATTGTTATGTGATGATGACAATGTTTTGTTGAATATGTGCTTTCATTTATTTTTCACTAACAATGTTTTCTACTCTTGTGTTTTATAAGTCACTCCATTGTTTGATTATGTTGATTTAATTGTAGGAGTATCTTACTACAGCAGCAGTTTCATAACAATTAACATTAGGGTATATGACATCAGTGTAATCATGTCTCAAAAGCAGTAAATCTCATTAAAGTGGCCTAGCCTGCCATTTGTTTCAATTCCAAATGTAACTTTTGTGAGACAGATGTCATCAGAAATGAATGCTTCATAATACAATTTTTACATTCACATTCTTGCATAGGGTACAACAGTTCTTCCAAAAGTTGACTCAAATCCACTTCAAAGTATTAAATGGAATGGCATATTTTCATATCTCATTTCTGCCAAAGTAGAGAGTTACATGAATACTGACAAGTACTGGGGAAAAGTAATATATATATATATATTTTTTTTTTTTCTGAATAGGGCTTTTTGTCCTTCAGTTCTTACCAATTTATGCATTGAATTAAATTGCAACTTAACAAGAGGTTTTTCTGCAAATTATGAGAGCTCTTTGAAATTTTTTTGACATTGCTCCATGCCTTGTGTTCCTTGCTGCCATTTTAGCTTTCTGCCTCCTCGTCTTTTCATGTCATTTAAATTTTAGCAGCTTCTTGAATTTCCTTAGGCTCAATTTTGATGTAAAAATCCTTGTGCAAGCTTAATGACTCTCCTCACCCACATAAATAATAAGTAGAGGTGTTGTGGCTCAGTAGATCAGTCCCGGACTTTAAACCACAAGGTCCGGGAACCAAATCCCTCTGCATGCAGCAATCGCATCCTTTTTCGCAAGGCATTTGTCTGTATTTGCCACTCTCCGCACAGGTGTAGTAAATGGGTACCCGGTACGAAGAAATTCCTTGAATCCCTGAGCACCTGATTAGGGTAACCTTGCCAAAGCTGGGGTAGTGGTATGCAGCACTTAGAAAAAAAATGGATAAAGCGCTATATAAATAATGTATGTTATTTAATAATAATGTACCTTTTCTCACCTTAATGCAGATAACTTGACTGCCTTTACATGTAGTATTGCAACTCTTAAGGACGTTCCACAGTTAAAGTGAAATCCATGTCATTTTCACCAAACTTTGCACATAGATACTTTAGAACCTTAATATTCGAAATATGCAAAAATTAACATAGGTCCATGTGCTTGATTTTTTGCTATAGAGCTTCAAAGTTCACCCAAATTGACGTTTTTAAGAATTGCGCATTCAAAAGAATTTGGCATTTTTAGACCGCACAAGATTACTACAATGAGTTTAAACCTCTATTACTCAGTCAAAATACATGAAAAAGTCATCAAATTTCGCAAGAGAGTTAATAATTGTATCGTTAGAATGGAGAATCTATTTATAGTGCTATTTGTTTGCAAATTTAAGTTTAACAGCACTGTCAGTTCTTAAAAATGGCGTAAAAGATAACAAAATCCCAATCTAAAAAATGTAAAATTTCAGTAACAAACTACAAACGTACAATAAATGCTGCACTTTATTCAAAATCCATGTCATTTTCACCAAAATTTGCAGAGTTGTAGAGGAAGGTATACCTTAGAGGTACAAACATTAAAAAATAGGGGTTCATGTGCTTGTTTTTAAACTATCAGCATTTTTATCAGAGCAAATGTGCTTTTTAAAACACCAAAAATGCGCCGAATGCTTAGTATCTATGTGAAGAAAAAATCAAAACTACTCTACCATTTATTCAAACTCGGGGTAATATTCGTGATTCTTGGCAGCCCTGCAGAGTAAAGTATTTTGAAATTGTAGAGAATATTTTTTTGAATGGTCCATGGAATAATTCCATTTTTTATCTTCATGAAATAACGCATCGGATCTGCAGTTAAAGTGCAGAAGATGAGAAAAATCAGCTCATACCTGCAGCTAATTAATCACCTGTTCGTCCATTGTGACGTCAGCGCGCAGAGTGTAAACTATGCGCAGATCATAATGCGCACAAACATAACTGTGGAACGTCCTTAAATGCTGCTTTCATTCTATGGTTTCCATTCATTTTCATTTAGCGTTGTAGTTGTAAGCTGCGCATAGTCGTTTCGGGCTTTAGGGAGACATGATTGTTTCTTTTTCCCCCCCATGATAAGTTTTGATGAAATGACCATTCTTACTCTTCAATTGTGAAAACTGGAACCACAACTTACATATGAATGTGTGGAGGATATTGCATCCTACTTGTGGAAAAGGATGGCTCTGGACTTGTGTAGATCAGTGTCCTGTAATACAAAGGTTAGGGATTAATTGTACGCTTGATTTTCACGATTGATTGGACATTGTAGTCATTGCAATCAATTGTAGAAAAATCTTTACGATCATTGCTAAGCTTTGTGTTACGTGCCCCTGGGGAGGGTTTTTACGGAGTATCTTGTCGGTTTTTTTCACTAACAATTTTGTTGTGAGCCAATCAGATGCAAGGATTTTAGTAGCTTATAACAATAGTCAGCAAAATTATTTTTGAATGGAATGCTTCCCTGATGTGATTGATATCATTTTCATTTCTTTTGAGCCACACACAGGATATATCAAGTTAAGTTACGTAAAGCGATGATCAAACTCTTAGTTTTGTTAATCTTGTACAATCTCAAAAGTAAAACATTTTCATGGAATATTGAACATATGCCCCTGATAGAAAACGATACATTTGGTGTGTAACACTATTTGATTCCTATATACTATACATTTCCTTTAGACCCTAGCTCTGTTATTCTTGGGTACCGTATAGCATTCAATTGTTAATCTCGTTTGAAATTTTAATATTCCCATCAAATCTTGAATAGGATGTACAAAAAATGATTTTTTTTCTAACTGGAATGTCTGATTTTGACTTTGTTATGTTTATGATAGATATATATGTACATACTGCAATGAAATTGCACTGAGAAGAGATATGTCTTTACACTTTTAAATATTTTTTTTTTTATATGGAATGTTCATTGTTGTTTTTTTGTATCATACCAGAGGTCTTGTCTCGGCAGATATGTAATTAACATTTATTGATTGATATGTTTCACATTTATGAAATAGTGATTGTGAAATTCGTGATCCTTTTGACTTTATTGTAATTGTAATGTGAAGTAATTCAACTCTGCTCAATAAAATCGTGGGATGAATTTTTTCCTTGTTGATGAAAAAATCCTAATGAGATAATGCTTGTCTTTAATATGAATCACCAAAGATGTCAAATTATTTTGTTTGAAGTTGGGAGTTAAAAAAACAATAACAATTTAAGTTTCTGTTTAAGTGATAGTCAAGTCTATTTGATAAAGAATTTAATTTTAGTGAAGACTCTTTTTTAAAGGGGTGATTAAGGCTCTTACATCCTTTCTGTTTCCATTATAGGCTATTGAAATACACTGTTAGGGTCGTTGCAAAGTTCATTTCTAAAGCTTCAATCTTTCTTTTTTTGTTGGGTATTGTATAGATTCATTTTCTCTTATTCTTGTCTCCCCTTTCGCACTCTTCCTCTTACATGAGCCCCCCCCCCCCGCCCACACTCAATGTGAATGTATCTTCTCACTGTTTTTCTCCCCAATCTACACTCTCCCTCTGTCCATTACTCTCTCTCTCTCTCTCTCTCTTATCCCCCTTCACACTTTCTTTTCTCTTCACTCCTCTCTCCCCCTCCCTCTCTGTGTATTATTATCTATTCACTCTCTCACTACTTCTTCCTCTACCTCTATCAATTGATACCTTTAGGATATTTCAACTTACTGCTTACATAATTATCTTTCATTCTATCTATCAACCATCGATCATCTTGTAATCCTCATCAGGCATAATGTATTTAAATCCTTCATCTATTTCTCCTCCATTTTTCTCACATTCTATCAATCCTTAGTCTTTCTTTCCCTCATCCTTCTTCAATCCAGCCCATCTTTTTCTGTGCTGTAGTAAAAGAATTAATTGTGTGCGATGTTGGCAGGGAATAGAGTAATAATATTTGTTATACGAGTACGATATTTATTCCTAGTTAGCCAATGTATAGAATTGGCAGTGAGATACATGTATCTCGTTATATGAACATATACTTTGTGTGTCTTATGTATCCTTTCTCAGCTATCATAATCTTATTGAGCAGTCCTCACATATCTCCATGTAATATCCCTATCATTTTATTCAGTACAGTTAGGACCCATTTTGTAAAGAGTTACAACTGATTTAAATCAATCGTACCTATGGAGAGCGAAGGAGGTCATAAATAATTTATAATCTACATATGGAATGTGTATACACAGTTTAATTGTATAAAGTGAAGTGGAGAGCGCCTGTCGTTACCGATTCTTGAAATTATTTCCTTGTTCTAACAGACATCGTATGCGTGAGTGTCATCTTTCACGAGCGCGATACTCGTGCTTGGAATTCGACCAATAAATTTTGCTGCAATATTGGTGTCATTGATTTAACGATTGTTGCCATGTACTTAAGGCACTATGGTGTAAAGACTTATCGTTTCCCCCTAAAGTTGATTTGTAATATTAATTTTATTGTCCATAATTGTGAAGAACCTCAAACTATAATTTTTGTTTACTGAAGTGTAGAGTAATTAGGATGAGTGAGTAAAACCGTACTTGTTTTTTAGAATTTGTACAATACCATAGATGGAAATCCAATGTAATCATGACATTCAGGCTAATTTGGGTTCTTGGTTTAGAAATGGCTACCATTTTAGATCACCTGGCGTTTGGGCTACAAGTTCAATTTCAATGAAGGATATACACCAGGGTGTTAGTGTTAAATGGTGTATGGTGTTCTGGGTTTGCAGTGCACCTTATTGGTGTTAGGTGTCGATTACTCATTTCATTTTTGCACGTTTTTCTTTTAAAAGGCTTACGTTTGCATAATCAGTCTTCAGATGCATTATAGTAGCTCCACATATAGCAGAACATTCGTGTTTTTGTTGATCCAACCAATATTTAATTGTTCATAATACGAAGTCTGAGGGTGTTTCACAAAGGCTTAAATTAAACGCAAGACATGCTTAAGCGCCATCTGTCCTCTAGTGCGCATGTTATTTCATGTGCATTGCTCGTGTCCACTGAGCATGTTCTGATCAGTGCGATGATGTGCTATATACCGCAAGCAATCACGTTTCAAAATCATGATTTACTCAGAGACTCAGGGTCTGATGTAAATCTTTGTGAAACACCCCCTGGAATTCAAAATGGAGATTAGACAATGAAGACCTTACCGCTGTAGAATATTAGTCATCGTGCTTTGCATAGCAATATAATGAATTTGTTACTGTACAAAAATCATTTATATTTACTGGAATATAAGAAATGTAGATTGATTATTATATAGTACGTTGTATAAACCGAGTACCTTCCCAAATAATGTATGCTTGTTGTAAGGAGATTATTTCGGGCTTTGTTTTATGTCAAGCTGGCCTGTGGAATAGTTGTGAACCGATTGCATATTATTATTATTATTACTGTCATTATTATTATGTGTCTTCATGAATTGTAATATATGCCATATTAAAAGAATGTTCAACTAATTGGGCAGAAATGGAGTAAAACCCGTGTACGTTGCCCTCCAGTCGCCGAAATGAAAATTGTAATGTGTATAGGGTATTAAAAATTGATCAATTTTTGTCTGGAATCGCCAACTTTTGGAATTCAGTGTTGGGTAATGATTTTGGATTGTATCTGCTATATTTGTGGAAGAGGGATGGGGTGGGCATGGTCGTGAAAATTTGTATGATGGAGAAAAGACAGGTGAGAGAGGGAGAGAGAGAGGGAGGAGGGAAGTGAGACAGATATGCTTTTCACACTGCATTTCCTTAACCCCATACTGTCCTCAACCCCGGACTATCCTTAACCCAGTGCTATATTTTTTTGGATTCACACTGTCTTTCTTAACCCCATACTATTTGCTTAGCTGGGGTTAATTTGCCTTAACCCCGGACTATCGAACAGCTCATGAATATTGATGATTTTGCCACACAGCGTGTAATTAACATGCAATTTCTACTTCTGTGATTGGCTAAAGCTTAGCCTTGTTTCATTTCACACTGCATCTCTTAGCACCGCAAGCACCGCAATTGTGGTGCTAGCACTGCAATAAGCCAGCTAACCCTGCTTTTTTTGCAGGGCCAGATAGTACTGTGCTAGCCCACTTTGCTAAAACTTAGTGTGAAAGTGGGCTAAGCATAACCCCCGGAAACTGGTGGGGCTAAGACCCCCCCTTAGCCCCACCTATTTCCCCGGTTAAGTGCAGTGTGAAAAGCATGAGGGGGGAGGAATGAGAGAGAAGGAAGGAAAAGGAGACTGGGTGAGAGAGAGGGAGACAGAGAAATATAAGAAAGGAAAGAAGAGACGGGAACATGGAGAGGAAAGAGGGAGTTCAAAGATTTGGTAAGGAAAAAGAGATGAGGGGGGGGGGGTAAAAGAACAGGAAGGAAAAGAAAGGGAGAGGGGGAGCAGATAAGGGGTGGGGTGGAAGCAGAGACTCGTTGCTCATGCAAGCAAGTCAAAAAGAAAAGAGAAGTTTGTTTCCCGAAAGGATCAGGAGCAGGAGGAAAGGAGAAGATGTGTATAGCGCTAGCATCCCATGAATTAGACTGATAAATCTGCAGTTTCAGAGTATACCCAGTTGTTGTGTGTCCGGACAGGTTGTGTGTCCGGACGATCAATTTTAGAAAGTCATTTGGAAAAAATTACAAGCGAAGTTACATCAATTTTTAGTACAAAATGTTAGAAAATATTATAGAGAACAAAATAGAGGATGATTACAACTATTGAATTCATATTTTTAGTGTAATCTTAAGACAAAAAAGAAGGCTTCAAAAATATAAAGTGTCCGGACACCCGATCCCCCATTCTACTAGTAGTTATTTCAACATTTCAGGCCGCGGAGGCAGACGGTCTACCCATGAATGTGCTATCCCTAGGTCCCAGGCAGCTCGGCCCATATTCCCAGGGCAGGGGAGATCCGATAGGGGGATCCCCGGGGCCAACCCTGGGCATTTTCAACATGCGCATTGCCTTGCCCGTTTACGTTACTGCGACTGTTTTCGAGAGCGGCTTTGTGTAGAAAGCGGTAGAAAGTGAACCTCGACTGGCGTCTAGCGCTCGCATCATATACTTGCCTTTCATGCTGAGCTGAGCTGAGTCTGAGAAAAGAAGCAAAACCGAAAGTCTTGTTTTATTTGCCGACGGGTGAGTGTTTGTAATCGAAATTCATACAATTTCTTGAGTTCTGAGTTAGTTAGCTAGTGATGCTAGTCAATAATCAAAAGAAAAATACGTTGTTAATTTAGTTTCAGATACTGGAATGTTATGTGTCATTCAATTCTGTGCCTAGCTAGACCAAAAGCTTCAGTCTCTGTATTTTGGTTGTTCCGCTGAACTACGTTGGCTCCACTCACCAATACATATGATAAAATTGATAGTAAAATGTCAGAAATTGTTGAATAAATCCCCAGAAATGACGGTTATTCCTGTCTATTCTGTGCCTTGCTTTATTTTGTGGAGTGGTCGAACGAATTTGTCATTTCACCGATTCACTTTCAATGAAAATCATACTGGTCTGGAATACCGGCACCAGTTGGAAGTAGATCTAGGCATAAAGTTATAGGCCTACAAAAACTTATTTACCTCTCAATGACAATGTCTACAGATCAGCAAAAGATCGATATCATATCAATAACCATTGTTAACCAAGGCAATGTGAATAACGAATTACATTTCTTCCAAAGAATTCCAAGTTTATCATGTTTGTTCATTTTATACCTTTATACCTTTATACCGGATCTACTGGAAAAATACAGTTGTTTCTGCAGACAAGTTTCCAGGTCAATCTTGTATGTTGTCTTCCTATCTAGGGTATTAAATTTCTCATTCTGTGTCTGTGCCTGTGTGCTGTAACATGCAGTGAAAAAGGTCACTGTTCCCATGGGTGGACATAATGCAAGGAAGACCAAAACTTGTCTAGCTTCGTCTTGAAGCTATTGACTGTTGATGCTATCACTACTTCAGATGGCAAAGAATTCCAATCATTGACCACTCTGACACTGAAAGTTTTCTGTCTCACATTCAGTCTACTCCTTTCCATAAACAGCTTGTATGGATGGCCACGTGTTGCTTGAGTTGTAGCTGATGTGAAGAATAGATCTCTATTCACATCATCAAATTCACAAATTCATTTGTCAAATCCACCCCAGAAAATCAAACAAGCATAGCCATAGCCATACATAGCCTAAGCTGCGCCGCCTAGATCTAACGTTAGACCTCTACACTTAAATTTAATCAAATTCAGATGTATTAAAATAAAATAAGAAAGTTTTGACAATTTAAAGTTTTGCTTATTTTTCACCAAACAATATAGCCCCCCTATGCACATCTCAGCGACATGCAAATGAGAGAGTCGATGATGGCCCTCTCTCGCTAGATCTATTTCTTTTGTTTTTTATTGTTTGAATTTAGATCTAGGCTCTCTACTATATTTCAAATATTCAATTTTTTACAGATTTGACAATAAGGACAAACTTATATTATTTATAACAATGGTAATACAACATATTTAGTGAGAAATAAAACTTTATTTAAATTGGAATATTTCATATATGTCATGCAATGAAATACAAAATAAATAGGCCTAGATCTAATGAGTGAGTGATAATGTCATCAGTCCCCTCATTTGCACACCAACCAGGATGTGAATATACATGTACGTGTAACTGTTTTGTGAAATTAAGCAAAATTAAAAAATATAAAGTTCTGTCTTTAATATTTTACATCTGATTTTGATGACATTTTCAGTGTTACACTGTATGCTTGTTGGATATTCTCTTTAGGTAAATCATTTTTTCGTTGGGGTGGACTTGTCACTTCATTTTTCTTATTGAAGTCAAGTTTTTGAATTACATCCTCATAATTAGTTTTGAGTCTAACATTAATTGTTTAATGATAAATGATATTGAATGATACCATAGATCTACTTTTGTACTTGCCAACATAGATTAGACCTACTGCAAAAGTGGTAGACTTGGTGTTGGAGTGGTTTAACCAAGGGGGGAGGGGCCTGAGAGGGGGGCTTCCCCCCCCCTTGTCCCAGTGCTGGGCTGGGCTGGCTTGAGCCATTGGAAATTTTTAAATCTATTTCATGCATTTTAATGCGCTTTCATAATTGAAGTGCTTCATAATTATGCCCTGTGACTAGTGCTGTTATCGGTTTTATTAGAAAATTCTATATGGTTCAGGTCAAGTTGGCCCTTATTGTCAAATCTGTAAAAATGAAATATTGTATAATTCAAACAATAAAAAACAAAATAAATAGTGAGTCAGGGACATCATCGACTCCCCACTATTTTTAACCAAGAATTGGGTTTCTGTTTCTACTCGTTACGCTGCCAACTCCCTACCATTTTTAACAAAACCAAGAACTGACTTTCTGTTTCTACCCATTTTGCTGCAAACTCCCCACTATTTTTAACAAAACCAAGAACTGAGTTTCTGTTTCTATCTACCCGCCTGCTATATATGTGCAAGAATCATTGTATGAATAGCATACGCTTTACTCTAAAGTAGCTTTAACTCTTTTCTTTTAATTGTTTTTTCAGTTCTAATGACATCTATTTATCTTTTGAGTATCGGTAGGTGTGTCTGTGTGCGTGTTTGAGGGTGGGTGTGTATGCACGCACACAAATATTATTAGAATTGTTTTCTTAATATCAAATATCTTATAAGTTTTTATCTGTCTGGTTAAAGGCCCCTTTGTAGAGCAATACTTTTCATTGAAAGGGCATCCTTGTTTAAAGATACCGACCTATTAATACGATAATTCCTCTTGCAGCTCCAAAAAGCTAAACTGGAATGAACTTTGCAATATGTCGTGAAAGATTGGTGTCATAGTGAAGACCTCTATTTTACAATAAAGGGAGAATGCGATGTGCAAGTAAAAACCTGGATACATCTTAAAGAACAAGAGATCCGGTTGGAGGCTGCAGATTTCTCATAATGGGAAGCGCAGCCTCTTTGAATATTATAAGTAATTTAACAAAAGTGTGCGTATTTCGTCCCTTCAGGTCAGTATAACAACAAATTTCAGCTCCTGCTTTGAAAATGAATGGGGAATCAGGGCAATTTTGCCCCAAAATTATGCTTAAAAAAGCCCAGGAAATTTAAAAAGGTGCCCCAGAAAATCCCAATTCACTGAATCTTTATTCCGTTTAACAAGAGAATCCGTCGATACAGATAATTTAGACGGACAATTTGTGGAAAATGCCATGTTAAGCTTATCCCATGTAGCAGATTGAGGTAGTATACACTGTAGATAATGAAAAGTAGCCACCCAAAATAGATTTTGAACCTACGACCTTCTGACTGAATGACGGAAGCCAGAACTATGACACGCCCTCAAACGAAGTATTGATTTATAAAATTTATTCTAGGTGTGGTGAATGTTTGGATTCTGGACGTAAAGGCATGCGCTTGCTCAGTGTGCTCTTGGTGACTCACCTCAAATGAGTATAGCGCCATCTTGAGTTTAAAAACATCTAATTGCTGTCTAGCATTTAGGGCGTGGCAGTATGATTTTACTTCATATATATAAAATTTGACTTTAGTAGTTTGGGCTGTATGATCCCCATGTGTAAAAGGTTGCTACTCAATTGACATTTTGAGTAGGAGTCTTGGCAAATGCATCTATGTACAATTATGTTCTGATTAGGTACCAAGAAATCAACCCCCCCCCCCCCCCCCCCGGTAGTTTCAATTTCTGGTTACCTATACTTGTGAAAGTTTTAATATGCTGTAAAGTTGAGCATGTATACTGAACCAACATATTTCCCTTTTTATATTATAAGCAATAATAGAGTTAAGGCTCTTCCTTTTTTAGTGTATAAATTGCAGGAAAAGTATGTACTTATAAACCTTTCATTCAAATTTCGAGTTAAGTTGTTTTCTTTGGCTAGTAGTTTTCACTGAGTGACAACAATGAAATTTCTGTATCAAATTGTATGAGAGTAATTTTGATAGTGAAATCATTGATAAATTTGATACTATGTTTTTTATACACTCCTCTGGAATATTCAAAAACCTAAGGCTCATTTTATAACGCCTGTTAAACAAATTTGCAATAACAGTTAAAAGCTACTGAAATCATTCGATTTGATTGGCTGATAGTAAACTTGTTTATAGATATTGTGCATTGTTGTACAATAACAGGTCTTTATAAAAACTGGACCCTAATCTGCATCAACAGCTCAAAGAAAAATGTAATATAAACCTGGATCCTTAAAGTAACACGAAGCTTAGCCTTAGCAATCATTGTAGGACATATTTTTAACGATTGATTGCATTGTCTGCAATGTACAATCAATCATGAAGATCAAGCGTACGATTAATCACTATAATCATATTTTCCATTTGTATTAAAGGCCTGAAACCAAAATGCCTGTCCCCCCGTGACAGGTATAATCCCTTTCACGTTTCTAGATCTAGGTACGTCCATGACCTTTTGTGTCACAGGAAATGTATTCGTCTCATCATTAGTCATATTGTCTTTATCTTGACCTAGCCTACAAAATGATAGGAGGTCGTCTGGGGGTGTCATAAAAAAGGGGCACCGGAGGCACATGTTTCCTCTTCAAAATAAAAAGAAAAAGGATAATGTACATGTATTGTAATAAGATTCTCTCTCAGAAATTCTTTAATCGTCTTTAAAATATGAATCAAACAACTATTAGTTTCAAACAAAATTCCTTGTAATTTATGTGAGCTGTTTTAAGATTTTTGTGTCATGATTGGCTCTCCATAGTTAAACCACAAGTTAAGACAATAATTCAAAATAAAATGAGACAGTCTATAAATAACAAATTGAACTCAGAAGTACATGTAAATTAAAAGGGCTTCTTTTTTATTAATAATACACAAGTCTCCTATATCTAGAGTTTGTATGCTAATACCAAACACAAATATCTCTCCACAATAAATACATGTATGCATGGTTTTGCACCCAGTTTTAACCCTAAAAAGAACTGGAACTCCCACCTGCAGCACTTGACAGTTATCAAATTCAGTTCATGAAAAATCTCTCTTTTTTTAGACTTGACCTTGGTCAACTGTCCTTAATATCTGACAGATTCTGATACATAAATTTAAAACAAAAATATTATTATCTGAGGTCAAAAATATGGATTAAGGTAATCACCGAGAGTTCATCAATGACCCTATATCCCGCTACTCCCTGATATCAGTGCCCTGCGTGTACTTGACGCCCGATAACCTGTCGCTCCTAGGATTAGAATGTCATTGCCGATCAGATACCACAGTTAGTGAGGAGGAAATGGCACTTGTCGTTATCTCGCGAGTGCACGACTTTCCGCTAGGTGTGGATCGGCAGGGGAGAGGGGCGAGGGAGAACGGGAGAGGGGCGAGAGAGAAGGGAGACGATTTTCCGCTAGGTGTGGATCGGCAGAGGAGAGGGGCGAGGGGGAACGGGAGAGGGGCGAGAGAGAAGGGAGACGGCTGTTTGTTGTGATCTTTTCAAGGCCAAGTGCCACAGTGTAGATTCTTGTCTTGTGATTCTTAAAAAAAGTTGTTATCATTAGAGTTATAAAACATGAGCAATAGAAGTTCAGAAATTCAAGTCAAATGCCACTGGTCAATTATGTTCATATAGACATGTACAGAAGTAAAAAATTGCATCACTTGCTTGAAAATGCAATTGATCGAACCACAATTTTTCCCATGCTCTGTAAACTTTTCTTATGAGGATCTGGAGTCTGGGCCTATCCAGCCCATGTCGAGAGACTATTTTATAGATAAAATAATAATATATAGTGTTAAATGATATTCTGTATATATCCTGGTGGGTGTTTCATAAAGGTGTTCGTAAGTTAAGAGCGACTTTAAGAACGACTGGTGATCCTTGTGGTAAATGGTATATTCTTTGGCGATGGTTAAGCCAACTACAGTGACCATGAACAATCAAGGAAAAAGATGTTTGAAAGAGGTGTTTTTGTTTGGAACAAGTCATGAATTAATGATTGACCATTAATAGTAATCCATGATTTAAATTTTACATTTCTTTAAAAGTGATCTCATTTTTCCAATCAATATTTATTACTACAAAGTTCTACAATCCCTTTGCATTTGATAGTTTTTTTTAAATGAATTCATATTTCCCAATTTGGATTGGCCTTTAAAAGAGAGAGTGGATCACTTCATAGAAGCAGAGGGGTAATGTGTTACAAGCTATAGAGGAAATGGTGCAGATGGTTACCCCTTGAATCTACCTTGACCATCTTGAGGGGGCATGAAGGGGGGTAAGGAAGATGCCAATTTGCTCTTCTCTAGGGGTCTGACTTCAGGGTACTCTCCGGAAGTTATAGAAGGGGCAAAAAGGGATGCAAAACTTTGCCAACTTTCGAATGTATCTTCACATAGGCCTCAGTTGTAGGGCAGTGGGCTGTACAGGTATGGTAAAGAGAGAGAGTGAGAAAATATTAGTAAAGGAAATTAGTCTTTCAGTTTGTACAATGTGCTATGAAGAATCTTTCTTCCTAGGATACAAACAGTACCTTGAACACACCTTGAAGCGCCACACCCACACCTATCTTCATGTAGTATTCCAGGGTTTGGGGGCTTTGTAGTCCATCAAATAATCCAATTTGAACAGTCGAACCACCCTTTCACATGGAAAAAAATTGTAATTTGAATGATGATTCCAGTGAAAAATAAAGGCTAATGACAAATTTTACCACGTAGTGAAACCAAACTACATGTAGATTCACAAACGCAAATCACAATTACGAATTTAAATTCTACTCCGGAGGTGGATTCCACTTAAGTTTCACTCAAATTTCGGTACTGATGTTCTGTGTGAAAAGTCTGATGATTCTAAAGACGAATTGCAATCATCTTTACAAGGATGATTCAAGATTCATGTGTGAAAAGGCACTTAGTCGAATTTGCTCTGAACCAATCCAATACAAGGATTATGGTGGCAATAACAAAAGTGATTGAAAATCTCTGACAAGTTGAAATGTTACAATGTTGTCCAGCTAGAATGATTGATTATAAAGAGGAACAGGGGGGTATCTAACCTTTAGTCCCTCCATCCAAATATCCAGGCATTGCCCAGTGACGCCCCCCTCCTGCTGCTGTAGTAAAAATTTTGTTCAAAATTTTATACTCTTTACTATTATTTCATACTGTTTATTATCAGAACCTTCCAACAGATGTTTAAACAGTTTAAACAGGTTTTCAACATCTTAAACAACAAAGTATACAACATGTTTTCAGTGTGCCCCTTTATTTTGAGAAGCCTTTTTTTCAGGAAGTGTTTACAAAGTCAAATAATCCATTCAGACTCCGAAGAGTTCCCTAATCCTATTTAATGATTGCCTGCCTGGCTCTAAAAGAGGAACAATCACCTTTTCTGGGGATTTATTTTTAACAATTCCTGACATTTTACTATCATCCCCAGATGTACATGTAGCCAGCAAGAAACAACCAATTGCACAGAGACTGAAGCTTTTGGTATTGGCTGGCTCCAGAAGATTGGAGTTAATCTCTCATTAGACCCAACAATAAAGTTCTAGGTCTACTTTTACAATTAGTTCTACCACCTTGACCCTTATGGTTGCCTATTGTGTAGAAGATTCCTAAGCACTATTGTTTACTTTAATACACAAAATACAGTAGTCTTCATTATCTAGACTCCAATGTAATGTGCGCATATATAAACTATCTTGATGAGTACATATTAGACCCCAAAATATAGTGCTAAGTCTTCTCTTCGGTAAAGTCCATGGTGCTACCACCTTGACCTTTGTGAAAAAGAGTCCCAAATGCTATTGTTTACTTTTATACAGAAAAAAAAATGTAGTCTGCATTATCTACATGTAGACTCCAATGTCATGTGTATACATATATTAGAACCATTTTGACAGTACTACATTACCTCAATAGAAAAAAGGAAATAATGAAGTATAAAAGCAGTGGCCAATACCCCCTTTGAAATGTGTTTTTAATGCCAAGATTATTTCCACTATTACTCAGTAAATCCATTATTGATTGAGAACTCTGAAAAACATGGGTTTTATTAAAAAATTGTATCAAAATTAAATTGTAATTGGTACAGTATGCATGATCCATGTTATAACCATGAAGGTCTTTTTTAATATCTCAATAATAGTATAACCATGCCTCCCTCCAAAACCCCAGTAAAACAAGATAAGAGAAATGTTACATTTCATTTTAAGTTGTGACATTGAAGAAGTGCGATGACTTGGATAATTTGATACGGTGTGGGAATCAATTAGTTCTAAAGTAATCTTTCTTGATCTAGTAGAGTTTGGCAACCACTAATAACCACCAACTGATGCCTGTGATGGAATAACAGTTTCTGAGGAATGAAGAAATTGATTGGAATACTGTATGATACGGGGGAGGGGTGAACAAAAATGTAGAAGGGTGCAACAGAAACGGAAAAGATAAATAAAGTGG
This sequence comes from Lytechinus pictus, assembly GCF_037042905.1. Classification (NCBI taxonomy): domain Eukaryota; kingdom Metazoa; phylum Echinodermata; class Echinoidea; order Temnopleuroida; family Toxopneustidae; genus Lytechinus; species Lytechinus pictus. The sequence goes on along the minus strand of NC_087253.1, from coordinate 20,821,464 downwards.
AGAGAGATGGTGGGGTGGGATGGACAGACAGGAACAGAGAAACACAGGGACAGAGAGATAGAAATAAAGACAGCAAGAGGCAGAGACGGAGAGTGAGACAGAGAGATAGGAACAGACTGAGACAGAAGGAGACAAACATAGAGAGAGAGAGAGAGAGAAAGGAAGGGAGGGGGGAGACAGAACAGAGAAAGGGAGAGAGGGAGTTGGGAGGGGGGTATTTTCAGGGGCAGCTTTGTTTGGGGGGGGGAGAGCGAGGGGAAGATGGGGCGTGTCTGCATGTACTTTGTCGTGATAGGAATAAACAATAGGCAAATCTGGTCAATATTAAAAATATTATTACCACATGACCTCTCCCAGATTTTTAACATTGTAATTTGTATGTACGTGAAATATATGTATGTGACATTTTATTTTATACATGTTGTAGTTGATATTCATTATTCAGATCAAAATTTTCAATTTTTGACATAAATGTCTGATATTTGTGTAAAGTGTGTGGGAGTAGCGATCAAAGTCAATTGAGAGGAAAATAAAACTTTGAAATATTCAGCGCCTTTCTCCTTGTGTATGATGTTTCTGATATTTCTGGGGGCGAGGCTAATTTGTTCCAATTCACAAAGTAAGTGGGTTGATGTTTTATCTAATGTTTGCTTAAGATTAGGGAATAAAGGGTGAAACTGTTATTATTTGGATGGTGAATGACATCTGTTTTTGAATGTAAACAAAAATAAGAAAAGAGAAATAGTTATGGTATAGAGTTGACAGTGTGTGGGTGTACATTGTATTAGTCTGCAGGTATAGACATTTATTGATACTTTGATAAAGGACAAGTCCACCCCAGAGAAATGTTGATTTGAATCAATAGAGAAAATTCAAACAAGCATACATGTACATGTAATGCTGAAAACTTTATCAAAATCAGATGTAAAATAAGAAAGTTGTGACATTTTCAAGTTTTGCTTTAATTTTTTTCACAAAACAGCTATATATTTTATGTACATCTCAGTGACTTGCAAATGAGAGAGTCGATGATGTCCCTCACTCACCTTTTCTTTTCTTTTTTTTTACTGATTCAATTATACAACATTTCAATATTTGTAGATTTGACAATAAGGACCAACTTGACTGAACCATGAAATGTTGAAACAATGGTAATTCCACATAGGAAAAATAAAACTTTGTTTCACATGACAATGAGGAGAAAAGTAAAATATTTCATGTTTCATATAAAAATACAAAAGAAATAGTGGATGGATGATGTCATCAGTCCCCTCATTTGCAAACCGAACAGGATGTGCATATTATAACTGTTTTGTGATATAAAGACAAAAATTCAAGATGTCATAACTTTCTTATTTTACAACCAATTTTTATGAAATTTTCAGTGTTATGCTTGTTGGATTTTTCTCTTTTTATTCAAATCAATTTTTCATTGGGGTGGACTTGGCCTTTAATATCAACAAAATAGTCTTGACAAGCCTAGCAGTCGTAGGTCATTTTTGTCTCACCTGCATAGCAGAGTGAGACTATAGGCGCCGCTTTTCCGACGGCGACGGCGACGGCGGCGTCAACACCAAATCTTAACCTGAGGTTAAGTTTTTGAAATGACAGCATAACTTAGAAAGTATATGGACCTAGTTCATGAAACTTGGCCATAAGGTTAATCAAGTATTACCGAACATCCTGCCTTAGTTTCATGTCACATGACCAAGGTCAAAGGTCATTTAGGGTCAATGAACTTAGACCATGTTGGGGGAATCAACATCAAAATCTTAACCTAAGGTTAAGTTTTTGAAATGTCATCATAACTTAGAAAATATATGGACCTAGTTCATGAAACTTATACATAAGGTTAATCAAGTATCACTGAACATCCTGCATGGGTTTCACATCACATGACCAAGGTCAAAGGTCATTTAGGGTCAATGAACTTTGGCCGAATTGGGGGTATCTGTTGAATTACCATCATAACTTTGAAAGTTTATGGATCTGATTCATGAAACTTGGACATAATAGTAATCAAGTATTACTGAACATCCTGTGCAAGTTTCAGGTCACATGATCAAGGTCAAAGGTCATTTAGGGTCAATGAACTTTGGCCAAATTGGGGTATTTGTTGAATTACAGCCATAAATTTGAAAGTGTGTTGGTCTAGTTCATAAAACTTGGACATAATAGTAATCAAGTATCACTGAACATCCTGTGCGAGTTTCAGGTCACATGATCAAGGTCAAAGGTCATGTAAGGTCAAAGAACTTTGGCCACGTTGGGGGTATTTGTTGAATTGCCATCATATCTCTATAAGTGTATTGGTCTAGTTCATAAAACGTGGAAATAAGAGTAACCAAGTATCACTGAACATCTTGTGCGAGTTATAGTAGTTTTCAAAATCAGCACTGCTGCTATATTGAATCGTGTGATGCAGGTGAGACGGCCAGAGGCATTCCACTTGTTTGAATATATTTTTTGTTGTTAAAAAATTACCTTTACAGTTTACACTAATGGTGAAAAACAAAACAAAACAGAAAAGGCGTAAATATTATTTTTTGATCAATGGTGTGAAACAACAAAACAACAAGAACAAGTAGTCATACAGGTTGTATCCAGTCCTGTATGTCAAAAACATCAGACCTGCTGTGTGTTTTGATAATTTTTCAAGCTACACTATACCATAACCGTACAGTATATCAAAGTTTAGGCTTTGCAAGTTTGCAACAAGGCCTCGCTAGTATATGGTGTATGCCCAGCAGCAGCTAATTTTTAATGCAAGAAGATGGGTTACTAGACTAATAGGTACCAAATACATGTAGGCCTACTGTAACTTTGTGTAAATGCCCAATTTTGAAACTTAATCAGTTAAAAATGCACACAATATATTTGTAGTATGTTGTTGAAAGAGATTTCTTATATTCAGACTTGTCTAAGGGTGCATTTATCCGCCACTTTTTCACCCTAGAATCATGATCTGAATCATGATTCAAATCATGATTCTGCAGAATCACGATTGCGTTTAGTCGAAATTGAATATAATCATGATTAGAATCACAAACATGAAACACGAAAAAAGGGGCGTTTGGAAAGACGTTTCTGCAGAATCACGTACGAAAATGTTCGAATAAACGATATTGTGATTACAATCATGATTCTATGACCTCACTGTTGTGTCGGGCTACTTTAGGTTTGACTCCTGCCAAGCTCAAGGCCCTCTATATGCTCATTGTAATTGTACTCTTATGCTCATTGTATGTACATGATTATGTACTACGCATGCATTTCTTGTCATGTTCTGTGTTGGTCATCGCATCGTCCACTACTTTTCATTTTTGGTCATGTCTTGAACTTCAAGTTCTAGTAAATGAATTAACTGGACAGACAATGATCTCAGTTGTTGTTGAGTATACAGTATCAATATTAAATTGGATCTACGCTGAAATTCAATTCCGAACACCATTTTTGATAAACTAACTAGATGAATAGAAGCATATGGACCCTATATGATAGAAATAAACAAAATGAGGTATAGACTGAATTCTGGAAGAAAAAGATTTTTCGAGAGCTGAAACACTTGCGAAAAACTTCCTCTGTCAAACTGCGCACTTGTGATGCGCACTGGATTGGCCCGAATCTGAGGAGAAACAGCATTGGAATGAAGGTCGTCTAAACGCTGATTCTGTGATATTGTGATTCATGTTTGTGTTTTGAATCATGATTCAAATCATGATTCAAATCATGATTCTGGCTTGAGGTCGCATAAACGCAGCCTATATGTAGTGAGTACAGTACTCAGTGAATTTTCAAAATTGAGGTGAACTCGGTTAATGGCTACCATTCAGTTGATTGTTAACATATTGAGAATGGATTATATTTGACTTTCATAGTACTCAGACCCCACTTTTTGTTGTCTTCATACGTGACTGATTTTAATGAGATGCTTTCATGGACACAGAGATCTGGAAACTGAATAAAAGATTTATTTCAATCGACCCAATTTAAAAGTCATATTTCATGCAAGAGTGAGCATTGTTTTCAGCTTGATAGTCTAATACCCCTTTCATAAACCTATCCTCCAATTAGCTGCCTAATAGTAATGCGGATAATTCAATAAAAATTGCGTTCACAAACTCCGAAAATTATCCGCATTATTTTTACGAGCGCCCGTCCTGAAAAAGGCGGATAATCGTCATGACAACTGGACACGCCCCCTCCGATGCGGTTGTGTTGGAAAAGGGTGACCTTGTGACCGCACCATGGCAATTATCCGCATTATTTGGAAATACGTTCATAAACTCAAAATCTTGTCCCGATGCTGCTATTATGCGGATAATTGCAGCATCAAAATAATGCGGATAACTCTGGTCCTCCTCCGATTTACGACCCAATTATGCTGCTATTAGCCGCATAATTGAGTTTATGAAAGGGGTATAATAAAAACATACCATGGTACTGGTAGCCAATACCAACTCAAGGAAACTCTTGTCTTTCAATCTTAGGGACGTGGGATTGATTCCTAGCCATGGCTTGTTTTCCTTCAGCAAGAAATTTACCCACTTTGTGCTGCACTCAACCCAGGTGAGGTGAATGGGTTCCTGGTAGGAAGAAATTCCTTGAAGGTTCGAGCGCCCGATCAAGGGGTAATAAAAACCTAGCTTAGGTCCTCAGCAGGTCCCAGTGGTAGAACAGTTTTATGAACTGCTACCCTGGGTAAAATATGTTATTATTATGATTGTTATTATTATTATTAATATCATCATCATCATCATCATCATCATCGTCATCATCATCATTACTATGACTATTACTATTATTATTAACCTTTGCTTAGATTGGCTGATTGTCCTTGATTCTGACTTGGAGGCTTCGTCCATCTCCTTGTAGTGTGTCTGCATGCAGAATTCAATGAACATAACTTTTTTAGGAAGAATATTATTTGATAGTGTATATGTCAAGAGTTTTGGGGCCAATTGCCCTTTAGTTTGGAGACTTCATTTCCCTTTTTTCACTGGTGAGGATAGAATTGAATTTTCACAGCTCCTTGATGGTTTCAGTTTGTTCTGACGACAATTGCTTTACCAAATATTCTGTACACTAAAAAACGAATGACTAATTTCATCCATGGATTTAACACTATACCCTATCCTAAACCTAACCCTAAACCTGAAAAAGCCCTGTTTTGCAACCCTAGCCCCAATCCTATGAGCCTGGAAAAATCGTAGCAGGAGCAAATATTGTGTAACCTCCTTGGGTTCTCTTTGATACTTGCAGGAAGGGTCTGATCTTTGCCCGGGGGGGCCAGTCAAATATATTGCTGTACACACGCGTGACCAAAAAAACGCGTTTAAAGGGGTGTTTTTTCAGTTTTGGACGCGGTCCGGGCGTGGACTTGTTAAGGGTATCAAAAACACAAATTTTCAAGAAAATGGGTTGTTTTGAAAGACTGGTCAATGGTAAATCACTGGGTCAAACGTATTTAGGGTATGTTTTTTCCCCAAAGCTTTTTTTTTTAAAAGACTAGCCAAACGTGTTTAGGGTATTGTTTTTTCCCCAAGCTTTTCCCCCGAGGTCATATTTTGGCGACTACTTGTTTAGGGGCCAAAATGTGTAAATAAAGCCCGCGAAAAACTTGTTTAGGGGGTTATTTTGCACACAGAGAAAAACTTGTTTAGGGGGTGTTTGAAAATTCCTTGGTCATGCGTGTGTACAGCATTATATTTGACTGGCCCCCCAGGGATCTTTGAGGCTAGGCACATCCAGGCAAGCAGAATCCCTGTAGGTACAGTAGGCTGCTTCAGAAGTGCTAGAGAAAGCCCAAGGAGTGGCCTTTGAAAGTAAGAGGATTAGCTGCAAGACTATTGTGAGAGAGCCCAGTTTCTTTGGACTTGGTTAGGCATGAGATATCTGAACAATGCTTAAGTTCTATAAAACCCTTTGCTTGATCTTTCCGACTTGGCGTAATAGTCTGTATGGTGTATTAAAATAGAAGGAAAGATGGCTTCTGTCTTTGAAGGCTGAATCTTAATCCCAATTTAGGGAAAGTGAACCATGGAATATGGTAGTCTTCAGGCACAGACACTGTTGATTTTTGTTAAATCAACAAGTGTGGTTTTCAAGTCCACGACCTCTAGATCTGTTTAGTCCATCGGTTTTGATGTTTTTGTTTCTATCAGGAAGTAATGACTGTGAGTTCCAATTACCTTAACAGAATTACTTTTGATTTGATCAAGCTTCAGGAATAAATTTTATCAAGCTCATAAGAGAGGCGCGATAGCTCAGTCGGTAGAGTGGGGGTTTCAGATTCCGGTGACCCGGGTTCGATTCCCAAGTGGTGCGCTAGTGCCCTTTGGTAAGGCATTTATCCTCATTACCAGGTCCCTCGGAGAGGACCTTAAGCCGTTGGTCCCCTGGTTGCTTGCTCACAGGCATTCGTGCTTTCTTAGCAGTCAGGTAAAAAACCTCGGTATAACAAGACAAGGTCTGTAACTCTGCCTTCACAAAAACTGTAAGTCTCGTGTAAAACTTCTTGTTTCAATGAAAAGGGCAACCATAACTGTTGATGACCTTTGATGACCAATGGATGGTGACCTTGGATTAATTTAAACTATGTATGTCTATACTTTCTCTTTTTAAGGGGGTAAAACAGATTCAAATGAAGTTTTAGCTAGGGATACTGGAGACTTAGGCCAGTATTCTGAATTCAGGTTTAACTTTAGACCATGGTCTAAATCTGTGCGAAAATTATGGGGAGCCAAAAGTTAAAAAATTATGTTTATATTGTATATTTCTTATGTTTACTATTTTGTTTCCTTTTGCTTTCATAATGAAGAAAAATACTTCAGTCATCATTCCCAGACAATTATGAACAATTTGGGTGTCATATGAGTTAATAATTTGAATGTGTACTGTTAAGGATGTGTGCTCCAATTGGCTCTCCATAGTTAAACCACAACTTTAAACCAGGGTTTAATTTAAACCCGAGTTCAGAATACGGGCCTTACAACATATGAAGCGCAAGTCCCTATAAAATGCATATCATTGGTTGAATATAGATGGGTTTGATATTTTGAGTTGGGTTTGATTAAATTGCTTTCTGCAACTTTCTTTGTGAGGTTAAACAACCCGAGACCCTATACATCTCAATCAAATCAAAACTGATACTGTAAAGGTAATTGGAAACCACACCTTCCTGACTGAAACAACAACAAAACAGATGGATTAAAAAGATTTAAGCCTAGATGTGGTGCTTGTGACCGTAGTATGGGCCTATGCAGGTGTAGTTGTCAAATGAGTTGCACTTTTGACGTCATGCCAGCATAGGAAGTCGGTGAGCAGCCAACACAGCATCAGGTACCCACAGATTAGGCATGTCATCAGGGACTTCATCATGTTATCTTCAAGGGAATATCCTTGATATAGGCATATTCACTCCTATGCAATGCGCATCTTATACCCCTATCATAAACCCAATTATGCGGCTAATAGCAGCATAATTTGGTCGTAAAATCGGAGGAGGACCAGAGTTATCCGCATTATTTTGATGCTGCAATTATCCGCATAATAGCAGCATCGGGACCAGATTTTGACTTTATGAACGCATTTCAAAAGTAATGCGGATAATTGCCATGGTGCGGTCACAAGGTCACCCTTTTCCAACACAACCGCATCGGAGGGGGTGTGTGTGGTTGCCATGACGATTATCCGCCTTTTTCAGGACGGGCGCTCGTAAAAATAGTGCGGATAATTTTCTGAGTTTGTGAACGCAATTTTTATTGAATTAACCGCATTACTCTTAGGCGGCTAATTGGAGGATGGGTTTATGAAAGGGGTATTAATGTTCATGTTTTCCACTCGATAGGCATTTTGAAATTTCTAGTAGTTTTACAATCTTGCTTTTTCTGTGTATGAATGTCATGGAGCATTATAGGTGTTACTTTGAAAATGTCTTTTACTGGAGGAACGTAAAAGACAATAGTATGAGTATGGTGTAATTAAGAGAGATAAAAAAAATGAAACTTTAATAACAAATATTTGACAATTAATCCTTTTAATAGCAACATGTACTTGGGTTACGCATAGAGATTTTGATTATATTGCCCCAAGAAAGATATGACGAGTGTCCATTCTAACAGCCCTTGAGCACAGGGGGGGGGGGGGTAGTCAGGGTGGAGACTGTTTTATGATCAAACAAACAAAAGGTATTGAGTGCTTCATCATCTATGTATATATATTGAAACATTTACAATTTTATTCAATATTTGTATAACGATACAAAAATAGACATAGTATGCTATACTAATTTGGAAAGCGATGCTAAAATGGAAGGTGCATTTGGCAAAAGTACAGCAGCTGTTTTCTAATTTTTCAGCTGTCAATATCATTTTGATTCATTTACCATGTTACTTTGTGAGATAGTTTGGGGGAAGTACATTTTCAGGGGAAATTTGTATTTAAAGTCTACATGAAAATTCAACCAACAGAGTGACAGAAATTTATTAAAGTAGAATTAACAAACTTCGCACCAATAACTTTCATTCAAAATTATGATTTATTTATATTGAGTAGGGCTTGAAAAAGTTGCATAATCTCTATTTTTATTTCTTAAAAAGCAGTGACTGGTATGTATTTAGATATAATACATGTAAATGTTAACTTTTGTATTTCATGAATGTAATTAATTCCTGCCTAGTTTGGGAGAAGAATTGCCATTGTAACTTTAGAGAACCACCTGCAAAGTTCCTGCAATTTTGTATATAAGAACCTACAAATTTTGTGGATATTTTCTTTTCAGGATATCAACTACAAAAAGCGGATGAATTTTTTGATGTACATTGCCCGATTGTAAAAGTTCCTGCAATTTTGAAAAGAACCTACAAATTTTGTGGATATTTTCTTTTAAAATACTTTTATGAATATTGTCATTGTAACTCTGACTTCATACTAGTAGTATTATTATTCACATTTTTCCTGATAAAGTACTTGGTATTGTATTTTCCCCAGATAAAACAACCATAACTTTTCCTGATAAAATACTTGGTACATACCATTTCCTTATGAAATAATAAAGCAATATTGACTGGCCTTGGGGCGATGCGACATATATCGCCCAAACTAGATTTATAACGCCCGAGTCGTGGACGAGGGTGATATCAAATAGTGAGGGCGATATATGTCCTTTCGCCCCCAGGCCAGTCAATATTGCTATTATTAACCAAATCAGACATCTAGAGCAAAAATTGTTAAAATTTAGATATTTATTAGAGTTTAAGAATGGGAATGTGTTTTGTCATGTTGAGCAGACTGGGCCTCTGAACTTTACCATTGTGACGTAATTGAAATGACGCGTACCTGGCCTGGGGACGCAATATCCAGCGTTGTCTCAACTTGATTAACATTGTGACGTATAACACTTCGTGGTTCAAGGACGCGTACAAAAGCGCGTACAATACCCGGATGTTAGCGCTGCCTTTCATTGCCCGCTGCATTTCCACGCATTTTCTCATTGACTTTTCTGAGCGGGCAATAAATTGGGCCCGTGGATAAACAATTTGATACTTATTGACCGACTATTTGATCTCAGTCTTAATCAGGCAACAATGTATTAAAGTTGCCCTGCTCAGATGTCTGATACGGTTAATAATATTGTATATAATTAAACTACTTTTTCTGATGAAATGCTTGATATTTGTTTTTGATTGGGTAGATATTAATGCATCTTCATGAATAAAAAAAAACAAGAGTCGTGATAAGCTATGGGATGGGTTGGTCGGCTGGGTGTAAAACCACAAGCACAATGTTGGAAAGCAAGGAAGGAAGCACAGATTTGACTCACGGATTGAGTGATTTTCAAAGAGGAAATACGCATCGGAACTTGGCCAAGAGAATGAACTAGCATTTTGGCTTCTTCATGTGGATAGAAGATAATCTAAATTTGTTTTTGATATTGCAGGTCGTCTATCAGTCTCGTATATTTGCTCCTATGTGTGAGCCATAGAAGTTTAAAAAAAGAATACCATATTTTATTCATGAAGAAAAAAAAAATCAGTTAAATACTGTATAAGAAAGATAATTTTATGAGAGTGGTTGTAATAACGAGCATAACATACAAACAAAGTCAACAACATAAATAGTTAAATGGACAAAGTTGAGGGAGAAGAAGAGACTTGAGTTTGAAGAAAAAGATGGAGGGAAGAAGAAGAAGAAGAAGAAGAAGAAAGAGGTGGTGGAGGATGAGGAGACGGAGGGGAAGTTGAAGGAGAAGAATGTGATGAAGAAATCGATAAAGAAGGAGGAGGCGGAAAAAGAGAAGCACCACTCTCGGAGAGAGAGGGTGCAACAATTGATAGAAGCAAAAGGAAAAGTCCTTTGAATTATGAACAAAGAAAATAACAAAAGAAAAAAAATACATGTATTATAACCAAAGGTTCATGTATAGGAAAGGTCACAATATCTGTTCAAACTAAATCTTTGCTCAAACGAAAGTGGTCTTTGTTTAAAATTGAAAGTCATAAGCATTATTCAATTCAACTGGAAATGGATTATCCAAACTGACATATTTTAATTAATGAAGCAATTCAACTTTATATTAACTAATGATGTGTCTAGATATAAATGTCAGCCACAGGTATTAAAAACCCTGTCAGGCATTCAAGCACTTCAATTAAATTGCATTTTAATTTAATCCATTGAATTTGATAATACATTATTTAATTTCAATGCCCAAAACGGTAGCTTGGAAGGCTTGAATAGGTACTTATCTGATGATCATGATAATCATAAAAAGTGAAAAGAAAATGCATATATACACGGGCGCAACTTTTTTTAAACCAAAATTTCAGTGCGCATCCTCGTTCACGAATATTCATGATTATTAAAACTCAGGTTAACAACCTGAGTTTTCCAAAGTCTTTATGCAATCGATTTTTCAATCTCAGGTAGCCAACCTGAGAAATCTACGGAACCCGAGTTTTCAACCTTAGAAATCTCAGGTTAGAAAAAAAGTTTTATGCAACGGGCCCCTGAGAGCATATTGTGAGCGATTGACGTGTTTACGAAAAGTTCAAAATTCTTATTGGATGGTTTACTACTCTTATGTGGGAAGTCGCCACACCATAAAAAATATCTTTTGGAAAGGGGATCCTTTATCAACCACAAAATACAATAGATTTATATCCCACACAAATATGTGAACTAATATTCCATTGACGAGGTCTCTACTGTTGAATGGGCTGTACTTTGGTGAACTTCTGTCCTCCAAACAGTCACGATTTATAGTAATTTTTTTTATTTGTAGACCACTGATGGTGACATTGATACTTGTGCGATGGAACCAAGGCTGGTGTTACAGTGACACACATGCATTGGTAACAATTTCTACTTCGCTCAAATTCCTTGACACGAGTAGTCAAATCCTGTGTGATAAAAGAACTAGGCCCATGCCCCTTAACTTTACCCACATTCAACTATTGAACATTATGAAGGGGGCAGGCATTTCATGAAGCATTTTATATCCCCCATCCTTTAATGGAAATCTAACTTGAAAATTAAGATATGCTTTTGTAATTTTATAAATCTGTAGGTCCGTTTCATGAGGAAAGATGTAAATTAATCTGATCATAGATTGATTTTATTTTCCACTCGTAGATCTAGCATAGCAAATTGATGTATAGTGTCAAAATAGCTTTACAGTGTACTGCATGAAGCAGATATTCAGGCAATTTTTTTAAATTTATTTATTTATTTATTTATTAATTTATGTATTTATTCATGTATTTATTTATTATTTATTTATTTTTATTTATTTATTTATATATTTATGTATTTATTCATTTATTTATTTATGTATTTGTTTATTTATTCATTCATTCATTTATTAATTGGGGGGGGGGGGGGGCTACTTATCACGGCTTACTGCCTAAATCTGCAATATTGGATTTAATATTATAAAGCTTTCACATTGTGATGGATGGGGATTTCCAGAGCCTTTTTTTAGTTTACAGGGCTCTCATGAGCATTTCGGGGGCCAAATCGCCCCCAGCCTCCTTGTCATTTTTTCCCTGCTGAGAATATTGTCAATGGGATCTTTATTATTTGTATTAGGAAAGATGATACTTCTTTGAGCTCAGATGAACCATAAAACCACAACCATAATTTTCCTTTGTAATAATAGAAATCATCAATTGATAAATATGTGGTTAAATGCACGTCATCATGAAAAGAAAAGTGTTGTGTCCCCGCACAAAATACAGTAATGTATAAGAGAGGAATGTTCAAGAGAAAATGAGAGAGAGAGATAGGGAGGGGGGGGGGAGAGAAAAATAGTTTGAACAACAATTTACTGAATTGAACAATCACCATGAGCTGAACAAATAAAGGACAATTATCATTGTGACATTTATTGCCAAATCTAGATCAATTTTATGAAGTTACAAAAGATGTTTACAAGCATAACAAAAGCTTTTGTTTTGTTAAACCACAGGAATTATTCATACTTATCTTTTCTGTCATTCATAAACATTTGTTCTTTTTTTCATATTTGCATAACCTGAAAGTTACGTTCATTTGGTTTCATGTGGGCTTTGTCTTTTCAGGCATGTTTTGACAAAGCACAGGATTGCGTCTAATAACTAGTCTGCATGGGGTCCGTTGCAGAAAGAGTTGTGTTTAAATGCTAGTAAAAAAATCAATCGCAAGTCCCAAATGCACGCTGTTGATTGGTTGAAAATCAAGTTGCGCATGGTTTTTAGAGTTGCGATTGATTGCAACTCTTTCCGCAAGGGGCCCCTGATCTCTGAGATGGTGTTTAGCAATATTTTTGTGGTCGCAATAGCAACAAATAAATCACACAGTGGGTTAATTCCTTTTTCTTGAAGCACATCATCATGATCATGTCCTTGTACAGGCAGTTTGCCAAAATGAGATTTAGGCCTCATTTCATGAAATGTCATGACGTGTTGCAATTTCCCATCCAATTCAGGATTTCATGAAGTGCCAATATCTAGAAAATAAGTTGCCAATTCGTGTTGTCTCGTAATTAAAGGCCGTTGTAAAGGAGTTCTGAAAATTGCTGAAAAGCTGATGAAATCGGGGTATTTGATTTGTTGAAGGAGGCGGTGATGAATGCAAGAAAAAGAAGAGGAGGAAGAGAAGAAAAAGGAGGAGAAGGGGGAGGAGGAGAAGGAGGAGGAGGAGGAGGAGAAGAAGGAGAAGGAGAAGAAGAAAAAGAAGAAGAAGAAGAAGAAGAAGAAGAAGAAGAGGGGGAGGAGGAGAAGAAGAATGCAAGAAAAAGAAGAAGAAGAACAAGGAGGAGGAGTATAAGGAGAAGGAGGAGGGGGATTGCCCCCCATTATACATTTTGAAAACTTATATTTTTTAAATGAAAATTGTCACAAAATTCACCAAAAGTGCATGAAATCCTTTCATATAAAATTGCCCCCCAAAAGTGCCCCAAAGACAAGCTTGCATGGTCATTTTACTCCCTTGCTTTTGATATTTTCCTCCCAAATTGTTATGTCTCCCCCCAAAAAAAAATATATATGTGTAGTACCATGAGAGGAGAATCCATAGATCATCAAGAAAGATAAGAGCAATGGGCTTGATTTAAACCAAAAAACTGTCAAGTTCAATTTGATAGATTTCACCTTTTTCCCGGTTATATTCCTCTACACTTTAACCTCCTTACTTCTAGACTGCACCTTACTTCTAGACTGCAGGGATCGATGATGTCAGCAGTCAAATTGAATCTCTTCCAACTCTGCAGTCTTAATTGCACAATCCTGATTCTTGGTAATGTTTTGACAGTGTTCTGATGCAGTATAAATAGGATTTGCTCTAGTTACTCTGTTGTTTTACGAGTTGAATCATTACAAAATGAAACAGATGATATGAATATACACTAAGAAAAGAAAAGCTACACAGAGTTAATTTAGTTTTAAAGAGTGTGTATAGTGACTGCACTTCGGAGTGCTGATTTTCTGGTTCAAATTAGAACTAGACAAATTAACACTCGGAAGTGCAGTCACTATACACCCTCTTTAAGAGCTAAATTCGCTCTTCGTTTTTTAGAGTGTAAGAAATGGGTAAAGAGCCGTGTTTGTGATGTATGTGCATATTTGTAGAGCCCCCCCCCCCCTTTAGGAGGCGTGGGGGATACAGCTTGTGTCGGAGGAAACTTCACCCATCCGTACTCCACTTCAGCTCCCCCTATCACTCTCATTCTCTCTCTCTCTCTTTCTCTCTCTTGAATTGGAGATTCAAAGTAAAAAAAGAAGCCACATTTTAATGAAACCTTGCTAAAGCTTTCGTAAAGGCGAAGGAGGAATGGGCAATAAAATTACAGGGGTGTCCCTCACGATTTCAAATAAGATTCAAAGTTCAAGATTTATTCCAGTCGTTAAAAAAATACAAATTTAAATTCAAACTTACAAATTTTATAAGATTAACATTTACGTACAATACATGTATATACAAACACGACAAAGGGTATTGATTTCACATACAAAGAAAATTAATCAAATGGTATTGGGTCACTGTTCGAAAGTTCAAAAAGACATGAACAGTAATTGTATCACGGGCCAGAACTTCATTGATGCCTATTACATTGGTATAGTTTCACATTCATCAAGAAAGTTCAAAATATTGTGAATAAGTAAAAAAAAAAAGGGTTTGTTTTCTGTTGATTAATTGCAAGTATAAACGCAAAGTACATGTTTGAACTAATGAGTTAACTTTTCTATATTCTTGATTCCAGCTGTAATTTACCTCTCTCCTACAATCCTATTACCAGCCATTTATTCATTAAGATTCACACTGCCAATCCAATGGGAAGTTTCATCTGATAAGTGCTTATTTTCAGACTCCGACAACCTTGAATAAGGGCACTTTTAAGGTCCACCCTACCTACTCATATCCTCTCTTCACTTCCTGTTGAAGCTGTCAAGTTTGGTTTCAGTTTGCTAATTCTGTTATTGAAGATGTCGTGGTGTGATTTGTATACATGCAAGTCATCTAATGTACATTTAGGATGGTCAGCGGTGTAATCAATTAGTTCATTATGGGTGGTATTCTGTTCTGATAATGAAACCTTGGTTTAAGAACCCTAGGGTGTGTTTATGCTTCCACTGCGTAGACAGAATCAGCATTTTCAAACGCCGTTGCACGGAACGCCGATAGCAAACGTGGTTCAGGAGGTGCTGTTTATGCTTAATTTTTCAGAGGCGAAATCGCGATCTGCAGCTGACTTCACATCGTAATTTTCGTTGAGCAGGAAAGCGAGGTCAAAATGGGCGCGCCCTTTTTCAAAAGGTTTTTGTTTCCGAGTGTTGTTATGGTCAACTATTATTTTAACTTCGAACTATTTTCGATCTTTAAGTAATTGCATGGAGCTATTTGACATAGCTATGTAATTTTCACCAGCTATATAATTTTCACCATGGTGAGGATAATAGTAAGATAAAATAAAGAATATTAAAGTTTACATAAGAAAATAATAAGACATCTATTTGTTTATACTACTGGGGCTTTTGGCTCAGCGATGTCTTCTCATTATAACTGGAAGCATAAACACGGCCCTAGTCTAAACTGATATTTTAAACCACCTTTCTATGGAATGCTGGCTTTATATTAAAAATAGACCTACTTCTCCTATAATTGTGGCAGTTCTTATGTTTCATTATATTTTTGTATTTTCCTATTTTTTCAGTCAATTATTTGGCAGCTTTTTGCAGCAGGATAGGAATAAATTTGAATTGGTGTATAAGTTGACAACTGGCACTCCATAAAACTCTGGTCTAAGTTAACCCAGGTTTAATTCTACCATGGCTATCATACTACTACCCATTTTTTTTTCTTCCAAAAATTAGCCGCCCCACTGCACTGCTAATAGAAAAGTAGAAAGGATTGTATACCATATATTTTTATTAATTTTTTTTTTTTTGGGGGGGAATGTTGTTTGTATTATAGGCGTTCATTCATAGAGAATATGTACGCCGGGGGGGGGGGGGGATGTTGCAAGAGCATTTGGGAGCTTGAGAATTGACTGACGATGATGCCTTGAAGAAACTTTAAGGAGCCATGGGGCTATGTTATGTTACATGCAGGTATTTTTTCAAGACAAATAAGAAAAAATAATAATCGAAGGATCAAGAGTGTTTCCCGGGGGGGGGGGGGGCACTTACATTGACAAGTGGATACCATGCGCGACCAAAAAAACATGTAAAAAGGATGTCTTTTTCAAGATAGGGCACGTTACGTACGTAACGTGATAAGGGTGTCAAAAACACAAAAATAATGAAAAAAGGGTATCTATTTCGCTAGGAAAGCTACGTGTTTAGGGTCAAATTTGCGGGGATGATAAAACAAAATTAAAATGTTTTATAAAGGATGTCCTTTTTGCCCCAACACTACGTGTTTAGAGTCCGATTTGCGCGAGGTGTGGAAGGTGGGGCCGTACTAAACCAAATGGTGTGTAAAGGTAAAACTGACGACCGACGGACCCGTGACATAATAAAATATCGCTGTAATTGTTTAGGGGTTCATTTTAGGGTATACTTGCCAAGAGTATCGTTTTGTTTCCAATACTTGTTAAGGGTAGGGTTTCACACGCCAATACTTGTTAAGGGGTGCATTTTCAGAATATGGAAAATACGTGTTTAGGGTGCTTTTCGAGACCCCATGGTCGCGCATGGTATCCACTCGTCAATGGAAGTGGCCCCCCGGGGAGTGTTTCAAGATTGGTGGAAGATCATTTCAAATAATGGCCCATTTTGAACATTAAACTGTATCATGGACAGGAAACTTCATTGAATGTTTCACATTTATCAAGAATGTTGGAATACATTGGGCTATGAGTTGACCCATTGCCTACCGGTACCGGGTTGTTGCTGTGTTAATTCCATAGTTTTCAGAGGTTACATATATAGAAGTTGACAGAGGCTCAAAATCATTGCAATATGTCCAGTGACAAACTTGTAATTTCCCCCTTACTATACATGGTCCATAAATTACTTTGCATGAAATTTGAAATGACGACAAGATGACACTGCCCTCGGGCAATTTCCACAGTTTTTGTGAGTCAGCTTTGATAATTGGGCTCTGTGAATTTACCAAATATGGCCATGGAATATTGGATATTCATTTGTCCTTTAATCAGTGGCAGATCCAGGCGGAGGCGCAAGGAAGGGGGGGGGGCACACATGCCCTTCATTATTTTGAGAATTGCTTTTTGAACATACATACATGTAGTAAATGTAGTTAAATAATAAATTACACTGTATGTAATTATGCTTTTTGAAAATGAAGAACCCTGTGGAAGGGGAAAAAAGGGGGAAAAATAAGTTAAATCTAAGAAAATAGTCATTTCCAAGTTTGCCATTTGTATCCCCTAATAATATATTTCAAAATCCTTGATCTGTTACTGCTTATGCTCCATCACCCCCCCCCCATATCCACTATACCCTCCCACCCTTGCTCCTTTAGATCATACAAGCACTGTTATTGGTATTTTTCATTACGCACCGAGTTTAGATTCGTGCTTATTAGCGGGAAATGAAGCAATATTTCCACAACCTGCTCGTTCGAGATGCTCATTCAGCCTCGCTGAGGACATGACCTTGCTTACGGATGAACGGCCGACCGATTGCATCGTTGCCGTGAGGATCTCCTCAGTGACTGCCTGGATTACCCAGGGAGCAAATTACACAACAGCAGAGCGATGGAGGGTTTTTATTATCAAAGCTCTGCACATTTTCAATTCTGGTAGCGATTTGTATGATTGATGAGTCGGGGAAAGATAACAAATTTTGATTGAGAGATACGTATCTCTCTGCATATGTTAGATAGCATGGAAAGTAAATTTATTTAATTTGTTAGTGCAGATAACTATCTTTTGAATTTATGAATTGAATAATGTGAGGAGGCATATACATGTAGATTGATGCTTGCTCTCTTTAAGTGTATATATGTGACCTACTACCCCAAAACTAAGTTGTCAGGTAAGGTTCTCTGTCTATAGCCAAAATAGTAATTTAGTCTCCACAATCCAAAAGTTAAAAAAATAGCTTACCTGAATGAGTAATTCTTCTTCATACTGTGAAAATTTGAAGTTAGAAGTTGAATAAAAGAAAAGATACAAGAGTTTCTTGGACACTACTTTTCCAGACTGCTTGGAAGTTTCACTGCTTGAGTGAACCCTAAACTTCAAACCTTGTTTTCTCCTTATTTTTCAATTGATCTATTAAAATATAAACTGCGTTTAGTTTGTGAATGAAGGAGGCCTGTAAAGTATGCTCATCAATGCTTGGTCAGAGTATGACGAACCCTTATTATAACAAAAACAAACCTAATAGAATAAAATAAAAATAAAATATATTAAAAATTAAATTAAGTCAATTTTAAGGTGTAGTGCACAATTTGCTTTATTTATAATGTAGGCCTATTGGTAGTCCTTTGGCTTTTTTGTCTGCTATATATGTACTTTTAGAATTACATGTAGTATTAAAAGTTTATTATTTAGCAGCCTGAGACTTCAGAATTGTTGAAGCAGTCGCAGTATCGTGATCCTAAAGGAAAAAAATCAAACTGGAGGAATGGGATGGAAGTGAAATGTTGGTCAATCCTTCAAAAGTTGAAGAATATGGTTTTTATTGTCTGAAATTGAAGACTAGTTGTGATTCACTTCCGACGCCAGGGCAGGAAATTTGTGGCATCCCTTGACAAAGAGCATTATACCCCCCTCTCGTCCTTACCCCTCTCCTGTGACCCCATCCATCTCCTGCCTACAACAAAGCAGGAGAGTATGAAAGTTGGAAAGAAGACCAGAGTACACACCCCATGCCTATATGTGCTCAAGTTTGTTTTTCAACAGAAATGTACTATTATTACTATAATGATGATGATGCAGGGAATAATTTTGCTTTACAAATTTGAATAGCAGCTTTGGTCATAAGAGAAAAGCTCTCAACTGAGTAATGTAAAGTCCTATGTCAAAATATGCTATGCAAAAGACTTTATGCATAGCTGTCTTTCAAAAATGTGGAGCAAATTGCGAAGCGATACCAGGAAAATTATTCCCTGTGATGATGATGATGAATGATAACGATAATAGCTGGATTCATGTAGTGCTCTTTCCAAAGTTTACCCCAGCTGAACTTTGAGTGTTCTATAATGAGGCTGGCAAACAATAGAAGTTGGAAAAAGTACCAAAAGGCGGCATCATCATCATCACCCCATCCATATCCATCTCTTTTAAAGGTCAAGTCCACCCCAGAAAATGTTGATTGGAATCAACAGAGAAAAATCAAACAAGCACAATGCTGAAAATTTCATCGAAGTCAGATGTAAAATAAGAAAGTTATGACATTTTAAAGTTTCGCATATTTTTCACAAAACAGTTATATGCACAACTCAGTGACATGCAAATGAGAGTCGATGATGTCCATCACTCACTATTTCTTTTGTTTTTTATTGTTTGAATTATACAATATCTCAATTTTTACCAATTTGACATTAAGGACCAACTTAAAGGTCAAGTCCACCCCAGAAAAAAGTTGATTTAAATAAATAGAGAAAAATCAAACATGAATAATGCTGAAAACTTCATCAAAATCGGATGTAAAATATGAAAGTTATGACATTTTAAAGTTTCGCTATTTTTCACAAAACAGTTCTATGCTCAACTCAGTGATATGCAAATGAGAGAGTTGATGATGTCACTCACTCACTATTTCTTTTGTTTTTTATTGTTTGAATTATACAATATTTCAATTTTCACGAATATGACAATTAGGACCCCCTTGCTTGAACCACAAAATGTTAAAATAATGGAATTCCACGTGTTCAGGGAGGAATGAAACTTTGTTTCACATGACAATGACGAGAAAATCAAACTATTTCGTATTTCATATAATAAAATACAAAAGAAATAGTGAGTGGGTGATGTCATCGGTCCCTTCATTTGCATACCGAACAGAATGTGCATATAACTGTTTTGAGAAATCAGGCGAAACTTTAAAAGGTTATAACTTTCTTATTTTACATCCGATTTTGATGAAATTTTCAGTGTTATGCTTGTTTGATTTTTCTCTTTCTATTCAAATCAGCTTTTTGTTGGGGTGGACTTGTCCTTTAACTAAACCATAAGATGTTATAGCAATGGTAATACCGCATGTTCAGGGAGAAATACAACTTTTTTCACAGGATAATGAGAAAATTAGAATAATTCATATATCATATAATAAAATACAAAAGAAATAGTGAGTGAGTGATGTCATCAGTCCCCTCATTTGCATACTGACCAGGATGTGCATAAACTGGTTTGAGAAATTAAAGGGATGGTCCGGGCTGAAAGTATTTATAGTTTAACAAATAGAGTAGAATTCACTGAGCAAAATGCCGAAAATTTCATCAAAATCGGATAACAAATAACAAAGTTATTGAATTTTAAAATTTAGCAATATTTTGTGAAAACAGTCGTCATGAATATTCATTAGGTGGGCTGATGATGTCACATCTCCACTTGTTCTTTTGTATTTTATTACATGAAATTAGGTTTATTCAAATTTTTTCCTCCAAGAACTAGAAAAATTGGATTGACAATTGATTTAGTGCATTAGATATTTATTGCTGCAACTTATTTCATTATAAGAGAGACATATTATTCACACAAGTATGAAATAATGAAAAAAATATGATTTTATGTAATAACATAAGAAAACGGAAAGTGGAGATGTGACATCATCAGCCCATCTAATGAATATTCATGACGACTGTTTTCACAAAATATTGCTAAACTTCAATAACTTTATTATTTGTTATCCGATTTTGATGAAATTTTCGGCATTTTGCTCAGTGAATTCTACTCTATGTATTAAGATGTAAATATTTTCAGCTTGGACCATCCCTTTAAGCAAAACTAAAATGTCATAACTTTCTTATTTTACAACCGATTTTGATGAAATTTTCAGTCTAATGCTTGTTGGATTTTTCTCTTTTTATTCAAATATACTTATGGTTGGGGTGGACTTGTCCTTTAAAGTTTACTTTTCAAAAGATATACGTACAATGGTTTTTTTACTACATTTATCATTATTCTGCCAACCAGTGAAGAATCACGCTCTTCCCATTCTCAGATACAGCTATGTTTCGTAAAGTTGTCTTTAAAGTTGTGCATGACTGGTAATAGCTGTTCTTTATGAAAAAGCTTCATAAAACCCTGTCATACATATGTGTTTGGTTTTGATGATATTTTCTTCAGTTTTCTATAACTTTACTGCATACTCCCATGGGGGAATTCCCCCTTTTTTTCATTTTACTTCTTCTTGCAATAATCATCCCTATTTTTCAGTTAGACTGGGTGGATGTATATTTTGAAATCTCCTTGAGAATCATAATGATGGTACCTTCATGTTTGCCTGTGGATTATAATGTGGTTTAATTTGACAGATACATAAAGGTCAGTGGGAATCATGCCAAAATATGTCACCTTCAACTAGTATAGATTTATGTTGGAGTTTGTGATTCATATTAACATAGCCTCAACCTGTGATGGGTTAAGATTAGGGGGGGGGGGGGGGGGCTTTGTGAGTTTCCTGACCCGTACCTCCACTTATGAAAATTGCCCCCTTTTATAAGGAAGATTTGGATGAGCATGGATTTTTACCACACTTTTACTATTTTTTCGTTTGTATTGATCTACTTTCATCATTAAAACAAACTTTACATGTACATCAGGGTGAACTACCCCTTTAATTTAAACTACCAGTTTATTGACTGTGTGATCACTAAAGGGGTGCCCCATGATATTCACAGCCTAATGAACAGTTGCTCAATGACAATCAAAGGATACATGGGGCTCAACAAGAGGAGGTAGCTGGCTAGATGGTTTACTGCCTGGCCAGTTGTATTTGTGCAACTTCAACTATAAATATCATCAATATCAGTAATCAGTAATAAATAATATCAACTTCAGTTGTATTCAACAGGAGGCGGTGCTGCACCAGCCCGAGTTTGCTCAATCTCGAGATTTTAGCCCGATCGGCCCTCTTCGCAATTAATCTCGAGATTCAAGAAACCCCGTCTCCACCATCGCAAGAAGAGCGATTCCTGCTTGAGCGAGGCATCGATGCATTGTGGTCTAACACCGTGAAAAAAATAATCCCGAGTGCGTCTGCACCTGCGAATTAGCGGGATAATTCGTAAATAGCGCGCTATTTTGCAAATAATCCCAGGTTGACTTGGGGTTGCAATCTCGAGATTAATCCAGCGAACCAGCGCGATAATTGCGTCTCCGTTACAAATAATCTCGAGATTGTTCAGATCGGGATAATTTGCCAGATCAGATATAGCGCGCTTATTTGAAAACTCGGGCTGGTGCAGACGGCCTATAAAGTAAATTGCCTCTTGGTATCTACATAGTCTATAGGGCTACCCATTTCGTCTAATATCCTCTTGGTCTATTAACACCCCTTTGTAAGTAAAATTTAATGTACCCTTATGTAGCTGCTGTTTCCAGAATTCATGCAAACTAATATCAGAAAAGCATTGTTGTATAGTGGTTTTGACTCGCGCCTTTCAAACAGAGGGTCGTGGGTTCGAGTCCTGTTTTCCTACAGCAAGAAATTTATCCACACTGTGCTGCACTCGGGACTCGGCAGGATTAATTCCTTGAATGCACGAGTGCTGAAAGGCAGCTTGAGCTAAAGCCGGGGTAATAATAATAACACTGCGCCTCGGAATAGATAGGGTGCTATATAAATGCCTGTTGTTATTATTGAAAATTCGCAAAATAATATTTTCTTCTACATGGAAAACTTGCTTTTTAGCCCAACATTGCAAATTTGCAATATTAAATTACAGTTCAAATTGTAGTGTAAGACATAGTTTTATTCAAAACAAAAAAAATATAGGCCTTACAGTGTATACCTCCACAAGCAGTGGAGGCGTGTCCATTCACCCTCCTACACACTCCAAACAGAGGCACTATAAAGTTAGAAATATTTGACTTTTTGATCCCATCATGACCCACGCAAATCTATTGATCAACCAGGGAATTGTGACTTCAAGCTCATACTGCTGTGAAGGGCATTATGATTGAGCCTCTTTCACATTTGAAGTATACAAAGGCCTTATTGTTTACGATATGAACACAGGGGGGTTCTGCATTGGATCTGGGGCTATTTTAATTCTCCAAATTCCCAGTTATCTCTTGCTGTGTTTGCAACTTGTGAGCTTATTTTATAATTTCAGGGTTTACTATTATCAGCAATCTGACATCCAAATCCAGAAATGCCTCTTTCACATTTGAAACCTAACCTCTCCTTTAGTGGAGAATCTCTTGCACATATTTGCACAGTGTATTTGATATCTAACCCTGATGTGAACTTCTCTTCAGAAGACAAAGAAAGTGGAACTTATTATAAAGTAATTTCAAGGTTTTTCCTCTATGAATCTTTTCAACTGACCAAATATGAGTGACTTGCATTTAGAATCTGTCCTTGACCATTTAAGAGTGGTCATTTCACAAATATGTTATGATATTATGTCTTCTATGTTGCTTAGAAGATTAGGGCATGGATCAAAATGACCCCTTTTACTTTTATTTCTGGTCGCATGTGTGTACAGCAATATAGTGTCATGAAGTATATGGTAAGTGAAGGTATGTTTGTGAATAGCTGGATTGTCCATTTATCTCACTGGAATGCAGGATCCTAAACAGCTCAATCTAACATCTTGAACAGCTGATAATCATATTCCTTGAGATGTTTGACTTGTAATTTCCAAGGCATTTAGTTGGAGGTCAAGTTTAATTGGAATCCCAAAGAGCAGATGGTGTATTTGAGGTCTTAGTACCACTACTATAGACACTGGATCCAGTGCCTGACTTTATGGGGTGCAAATTATTTTGTCCAAGAAAAGTCGTCAGCCCAAAATTAGGACCCCGAAAAGCTTGACAAGCAAAAAAAAAAAAGATGAAATGGTGAGTGGAGAAAATGGCAATTAGACCATGTGGATATTGGATGAACTGATGGTAGACCAAATGATGTAGACGAGTTTGTAATTGGACGAATTGGCATTGGACTGTGACTGTCCATAGCATAATATTTAGCAGGGAAAAAAATTGCACGGGACTTGGGGCGATTGCCCCCCCCCCCCAAAATGCTCAAAAGAGCCTTGGAAAATCTCCCATGTACTGCGATGTTAAAGCTTACCGGTATCCAATGTTGCAGATTTAGGTAGTAC
The DNA here is from genome assembly GCF_037042905.1 of Lytechinus pictus. Lineage (NCBI taxonomy): Eukaryota > Metazoa > Echinodermata > Echinoidea > Temnopleuroida > Toxopneustidae > Lytechinus > Lytechinus pictus. The sequence continues at coordinate 20,797,239 of NC_087253.1, read as the reverse complement.
AGTAGGTTGTGAAAAGTAGCCCTTGAAAATAAAAATAAAAAATTGACCGATGTTTGGGCTGAAGGCCATGTCAGCCCATAGCACCCATAAAAATACATACTTTATATGTAGGCCTATATAACCAAACAAGCATAATTGGATAAAAAAAAAGCATTTTAAAGAATTGTTTGAAAAGCGATGATGCTTAGAGGTAGCAGGCGATGTTAAAATGGAGGCAAAATTAAAAGGGTCATGACAACTTTCTTGAAAAAAATATGAAATGTCCAGTGTTATGGGATGGGAGGGGATGAGAGAGAGAGAGAGAGAGAGGTGGGGGGGGGGAGCAAGTTATGAAGTGGAAGTGAACGAGAGGGGGAGGGGAGAGAGAGAGGGAGAAGGAGAGAGTGATATGGGGGAGGGAAAGGTGGATATGCCCCAATGGACTTGTGGAATGTTAAAACTGTTTTCGGAGCCTAAGAGGATCAGGAAAAGAAATCCAATGATGTACTTGTCATCAAGCCCTCCAGAGGATAAGGGCCAATGAATCTTTTATTGGGGGTTAAAGGAGAATGAAACTCTTGGAGCAAGTTAGCTTTTGTGAAAGCAGAAAAATCAAATAATAAGATTCAACAAAAGTTTGAGTAAAATAGGAAGCAATAGAAGAGTTATGAGCATTTGAATGTCGGAGATCACTAATGCTATGGAGATCCTCCTATTGGCAATGCGACCAAGATCTATGATGTCACAGATGAACAACTCTCCCCTTTTGGACACTAAAAAATATACCCCAAAACATCTCTTTTTGCTCATTCTAATCATATGACAAACGATTCATCAATGATATAATGTTGTGAAACCTCTGTACTTGTCCTCTCATAAAGAGAACAGCTCACCTTGTGATAGACTCTATAAAAGTGAGAATATAAGTGAAATAAGTACTAAAGTAATGAGGGAGTTGTACGTGTGTGACATCACAGATCTTGGTTGCATTGCCAATGGGAGGATCTACATGGCATTAGTGATCTCAATATTCAAATGCTCATAACTTTCTTATTATTCATTCAATCTTCCTCAAACTTTCAACAATATGTTTCTTTGATTTTTCTCTTTGATATGGATTCAGCTGGTTTCAAGGGTTTCATTCTCCTTTAATAACCAGAGAAATGGACATACCAGAAAGTAGTTGAGGGTAAATAGAATTTGAGGGGAGGATTTAAAGGTTGCACTTTTGGAACCGTTCTTGCATCTGAACAACTTTGTAGTTAGACGAAGATGGTTGGAGTGTTCTAATGTATATGTATGGTCAAAAGTTGGAACTTCAAGTTCTTAGGCTTAAACTCATTTCAGGGTTCAGTACTTTTGGTCTACATTACCTTTTGTGATGTTGTAGATTATTTTGGTGGTTAAAGTATGGAGCTCCATGGTTGAAGCCATAAACTGTAAATGTAAAGGGGTAGGCCTATCAGAACTCTGACCTGAAATATAAACATTATGAACTAGAGTTCTTGTTAAGTTCATTAATATGTGCAAGTATATGTTCTTGATTTTCTATTAAAGTTTATTTTGAATTTGTATGCCCACGTAGGCCTAGAAATTACTGTAGGCTGACCACTTGTGTTATGTGTCCAAGATAATAAACCAAGGACTTAATAATAATTGAACATTGTAACTGAGCATTAATGTATGTACATGTAGTCGTGCTGCCTACAGGCACTCTGTCATTCGACACATTTCTTCCTACTGGGTACCCAGTCACCTCACCCGGGTTGAGTGCAGCATAATGTGGGTAAATTTCTTGCTGAAGGAAAACGCGCCATTGATAGGAATCGAACCCACATCCCTCGGATTGAAAGACGAGTCATAGCCACTAGACCGCGACTTATACTAGAATTCCATGTTAAGAACCATTCACTTCCTACGTGTAGCTTCATGGTTAAAATCATTCCCCCGTTTCTTACATTCTCCTATATCCAGCAGATGAAATAGAGAAAGACAGATGCTGACTACGTATTTAGTAGGAAAATTCATTCTGCCAGTAATAGGATACCAGTCTGTTGTATCCTGTTGTACCATATAAAATGATATCCCAGTTTAACCATAGAGCTATATTACAGTACTGCAATAGCTCTATGGTTTAACCCTTCTTTCTTTAGCCTCATTACAGAGCTCCATATTAATTATAATCATAAATGCATAGACCTAATTTTCAATGAAGATACATTTTTGCTCTATTTTCTATAAAAGTAGATTGCTGAATATTATTAAAGAAAAAGCTGTCACAAACCCTGCATTGAACCGAGGTGGAGGGGCATGGAAGGCAACATTTCTTAGTTACATATGTTGTAATGTGAAATTGGCTACCCCTATTAGGTTGCATCAGGCTATTTAAATTTGCTGTAGTTTGGTGAACAATGGCTATTGTTCAAAGTGTATTCAGGTACATGCATTTAAGCATCCCTGGATATACTTGGCTGGGTTGATCTCTTGACCAATCAAGAGTCAATTGGGGGTAGCAATAATGTACCCCCAATAGGTATAGGAGGCTTCTTTTCAAGCCAGCTAGAGCACGAATTTGGCGGGAAGAGGGCAGAAGAGATTGAGCTTTTGAAGAAGCAGGTTGTCTTCCCCGTGTTAGTTTGAGTCAAAGTACAACTCAACATATATGCAATGATTTACTAGAGGATGTTTGCATACACTGTAATTACCACAGTACATTAACCCAGAGGAATTGAGAAGTGTGGGCGCGAGGCTGGAATAAAATATCTGTACCACCACAAACCAGTCTGGACTTAGCTTTCTTTCACATATATAGCACCTTTGCCTCTCGTCCCCCCCCCCCCAAAAAAAAAATGAGAAGAAATTAGAAGACTGATTATAAAATAGGCCTATATGTTATAGCCATTATATATAAGCCCTGAAATAAAACTCTTACATCTTTAATTTCAAAATATTCCCAGTCATATTCTATAAAGCTCCCTTGCAAAGATACTACTCACTAAAAATGAGTTTTATTCTAGGGCCAATTGTCCCCTCCAGTTGCAAACTTTGCCCTCCATATTGACCTCCCCTTGAAATATTATGTTGTCACTGGTTTCAGTATTGTAATTCATTTTGCCTGTTGGTATTGGTTGTGGTAGTGGAATTACAAGTAATGTTGTTAGTTGGTACACTGGAAAACTGTTGTTTAAAGTTTCAAGCATGTTTCTTACGTTTGTCACTCTAACAACTATTGTTAAAAGTTCGAAACAAGTTGTTAGGAGTTTTAAGCAAGTAGTTAAAGTTTTTATAGCTAAGTTTAAAAAGTCAAGCAATTTCAATTTAACAACAATAGTTTATTGTTTTAAACAAGTTGTTATAGTTTTAACAAGTTTTAAACAAGTTTAAAAAGGTTAAACAATTTCAATTTTTTGCAAACAATTGTTTAGAAGTTTAAACAACTTGTTAGAGTGAGAGGTTTCCAAATCATGCATTTTTTACCATGTAGGCCTGCATAGCAACACCAATATCACTTTGAAATATTAGTATGAAATATATAGTCCTATCATTTGCATATTGCTTATGTTGTTAAAAATTTTGAAACATTTTGTTTAAAAATATATACAATGATAACATAAACTAAGACATTCATAACTGTATGTCGTATAAATCAGTAATACAGCAATACATAGATTTCCAATTATTGTACAGAGAAATCCTCTCGAAAGCAGGTGTAACTTATTTTCTTGTGCTGATCACCGACCATTTATCATCTGAATATTATTTGAATTGTTATGTTGGAAAAAGAAAGTTTTACAACGGCTTACTGACTGCTTGTTTGCCAAAAGTATCGTCACCGATAGATTAGACTTACATGTAGTTCCAGATTGTTTCCTGTATGTACTAAATTCTCGGGGCTGTTTTGATTTGACTATTATTTTCCTACAACAAGTAGATCTACAATTTCACGTTTGGTCTTTTTGAGCCCTCACCAAATTGACGTGTTAATGTTGTTGGTATTTCCCACCATTATGTAGGGTTATAATGTACTTTATGATAAATGTAGATTTGGTGTCTGATAACCGCAATTCCAGATGTTTTTTCTCCTTTTGTTATGTTAAAATTTTGCTGGTAGAAATCCCACATGTGCTCTGCATATATGAAGTGATTTGTGTATGAAGTGCTTTTGATTTATGAACAGTGTAATGAACTCTCAACAGACATGCAGTCCTATGGTCTTAATCAAAAGAGAGAAAGAATATGATAGTAATTTGATCTAATTACCACTTTCCAAATTAAAAAAAGCTTGGAGCATTCTAGTTTGTTAGCTAAATCATAAAAAAATGAATGCTGTGTAAATTTTATGCAGTGGTGTGTGAAAATTTATTCATGATCCATGCTCTTTTCCTTGAATTTTACATGCACTTCTTACATTTTTTCAGAGTTGTCGGTTAAATTCTTTTCTCTCCTTTTTTCAGAGTGCAGGCCTGGGCCGTTTGTCTATCTATTGTCAAAAGTGCAGGGGGCCGTTTCATAAAGCTGTTCGAAAGTTAAGAGCAACTTTAAAAACGACTGGTGATCCTTTCTTACACGTGACAATCGCCAATGGTGTGTACCATTTTCCACAAGAAAGGATCACCAGTCGTTCTTAAAGTCGCTCTTAACTTATGAACAGCTTTATGAAACACCCACTAGCTCAACTATATTTAAAAATGAAAAAAAAAAAGAATTTGAATTTGGATTATTAAAAAAAATGAATGATATACAACATATTGATATTTGTCATATTTTTATGTAAACTGTCAATAAGAAAAATCTCCCAAGTTAGACAGAATATGAGCATACAGTCAGTGGCCCGTATTCTGAAGTCGGGTTTAACTTAAACTCAGGTTTAAAGTTGTGGTTTAAGTATGGACAGCCAATTGTTACATAAATCACTAACAGTAGAGATATCATACTTCAGCTCATTTGGCTCTCAAATCATTCATAATTGTCTAGGAAGTATATATAGATTATTGTCTTCACCATCGATGAATCAGGAAAGAGCACAGCAAACATAAGAAACGTACAATATAAAAAAATTTGATACTTTTGGCTGTCCATACTTAAACCACAACTTTAAACCTGAGTTTAACTTAAACCTGACTTCAGAATACGGGCCAGTGTATTGGCTTATTAAGTGCTCATGCAGTATGAGTAAAATCATATGATTATAAAAATATGAATATATTTTGCCAAAGATATAAATACTATCCAAAGTCAAATCAGTTATTGCATCTACACATAAAATGAATAGACATAGGCCTAAGCATGGAGTTCTATAAACACAGAAATAGCTCCATGGCCTAAGTATTCAATTTTCTTCAAATTCACATCTGTTGTATGTGAAGCGTTGACCCTCATTGCTCTGTGCAAACACACAAAAATTAGTATTTGTGTGGAAATGACCTCTTGCTCCCCGCTGTAATGATTTTGACAGAGATCACGCAAACAAGTATCCACTTTTGGACTGTTTATTATATGACTCGCACAAATAGCTCACATTTCTAAAAATCAACCAACCATCCGCTTCCGAACAAATACACCATTATAGAGATTCAATGTATAGATTTGAGTATTTTCAGTTTGAGCCTTTCTGAGCTTAATGAGCAAAGGAAGTTTATCTTTTTCTATATTTTAAAGTTCTCCCCATTTTCTGTGGGGGGGGGGGTAGATTTGAGTATTTTCAGTATAAGCCTTTCTGAGCTTAATGAGCAAAGGAAGTTTATCTTTTTTCTATATTTTAAAGTTTTCCCCCATTTTCTGTGGGGGGGGGGGAGGGGGGTAGCAAAGGAATAGGGGTGTGCCCTGCTGGGAACAACAGAGTGTCACACAATGTGATCACAGTGTGTTCACATAGTGGACAATTTGAACACATTACAATGTTAAAATGCTCAAATTCAACAGTGTGGAGATATGACACTGTGGACATCCCAACAGTGTGACTGTTCACAGCATGTTCACATGGTCGAGTCTGAATATGTGATTCACGATGTTGAAATGCTCAAATTCAACAGTGCGAAGATATTTTCACACTGTGGACACCCGGACAGTGTGACTGTTCACAGTGTGTTCACATGGTCGACTATGTGAATATGTGATTCACACTGTTGAAATGCTCAAATTTAATAGTGTGAAGGGGAATTCACATTGTGTTCCACACTGTGAACTCACTGTGGCACACACTTTGGGACACTTTCTTTTGTATCTTAATTCTAATAAGCAGACAAGCCACAGAAACATGGCCGAGGGATTTTCATCACTGTTTCAGGTGATACCAGTTCTTATTGACATTTTTTTCATTTATTTGCATATTCATAAACCCCAAAATTTAAGCAAGAATTGATCCATACATTGGAACATAAGACAATGTTAACATCAGCCTATACTTGCAAAGAACACTGCTGAAGCTTAAGAACAATTCACGTATTAATTTGAATGGTGAGGGATTAGAGGCTTATCAAGGGCAATCCAGGGGATCAGAATCCTAGCTAGGATCAATTTAGTGCTGGGTAAAATGTGAAGCAATGCTGCGAAGCAGAGCATGCAGACATTTTACAACAAAATAATTTTGCTTGATGAGATCGATGGTGTGTGTGTTTGGCTAAATATTGCATGCAGAATTCGCATTGTGCAAAACTGCGACATTCCTAGCTTGAAATATGATCAAATTGGTGCATATTTAGCAAATTTTAGTTCTATTTTTCAGAAAATTCAGCACATCCAATTTTATCCTAAAATCTGGGGTTAATTTGCCATGCCGGCAGCTCCGCCCGGTGCCACCATGCTTGGCTAGAACCCTTCCCAGGATCATGATTATAAAAACATATAGCACCTAAGATGAAAACTGATGAAATATTGTTAAAATATAAAGATACACATGTGAGATCATTTGATAATCAAGCCATACTGATTCCTGGGAATCTATTAAATTGTATTTTTGTATTCATTTTTCAACCATAAATAAAATATTATTTTTGGGAGTCATGAGTCAAGACTAGGCATCGCTCTACCCTGTCAAAGGGCTCCGGAAGACGTTCCCTTCCTGGACGCACCCCCGGTTGAGTCACCTCATTCCTTCCTTGCGCCCCGTTCAGGAACCCCTGTTCTCATCCATGGCCCCACCCTACGCTCCTTACTCAGATACAAACCATACAGTTGACTTCCATGCCTGCTTTCTGACCCCCCTCCCCCATTTTCCAGATTAACTCTTCACCTCTTTCATCCTTTGATGTATATTTCCATTTTGGAGGGTCATATTAACTTTGTCATGCTGCTACATTGATGTTTCCTTGCTTTGGTATTTAATAACCTTTTGTAGTTTTCCCATGTGTTAACTGCCCCCTCCATCGCACCCCTCCCCCTTCATGTCTCCAATGACTTATTTGCTATTGATAATGATCCATAGACATCTATTAGATGATGACTTGATGACTACCCCATCTGTGGGAAATGAGAAGAGCGTTAAGCTCCATGTCATATTCATGCACTTTTGGCAGCTAATTTCCTGCCCCCTCCGTCCCCACCACCATCATCTACCCCACCCCCTATATGGGCCCTAATAGTCACTCAGCCAGTGTCAACTAATGTGGATTTGATGTGGTCTGAACAGCTGACTAACTCAAGTTTCAGAATAAGTTACCCCAAAACACAACTGTTCTTGGGTTATCCCCATCTCCTCAAACGGAAAAATGTACATAGGGGTCCAGGGCGATTTCGCCCCCGAAATGCTCAAAAGCCCCTGGAAATAAGGGGCCCTGGAAAATTGCAATTCATGAATACCATGTTAGACTTATCCAATGTTGCAGAATCTGGCAGTAGGCTGTGAAAAGTAGCCCCTGAAAATTAGAAATTATTTTTTCGCTTGCCCCAATTCCCATTCATCTACCCCACCCTCATAAAGAAATAACCAGACAAGTTCTGTTAATGTCAGCTAATGTGCATTTGATGTGGTCGGAACAGCTGACTAGCTCACTGTTTAGTTTCAAGGGGGGGGGGGTCCCAAAATGTTGACTGTTAAAATGCCCCCCACTCCCCTTCATCTACCCCACCCCCAAGACCCTTTAGGCTACAGTAATCACCAGACAAGTGTCAGCCAATGTCAGCTAATGTGCATTTGATGTTGTCAGAACAGCTGGCACACTGTTTAAGATAGGTGATCCCAAATGTTAGCATTTGAAGGTCTACATTATCCAATGATCCCACCGCTGCCACAAAAATGAAGAGAGAATATATGTTGACATTGATTCACTGAATCACCAATTTATTTTGTTATTGTTTATTTTTGATAGATCATTATTAAATGAATGTATGAGATGAAAGTAATATAGCATGATAATTGATAAGCCAAGCCCCCCCCCCAATCAAACCAAGATTTTTTTTTATTTATTTATTTTTTTTTTTGTTTATTTTCCCTACTTCTATTCACTCCACATTGTATTGTATTGAGCTCAAGAGGAATTAATTTCAGTTTTATATATTATTTATTTTTGAAAACTTTTCAACATTTCCAGTTATTATATTTTATAACTCGTACCTTCACCCCCCCCCCCCTCTTTCCAATCATTCTACATTGTACTGTAGGCCCAGTTGCCTTGATTTGATTTGCTTTATCAGTTTTGAATTGAAAAGCTTTTTGTATCAGACTTTTCTGATACATTTTCAGTAGTTTCAGTATGTCTGTCTACACTTTTCATAAGAATTTTGGTTTATGTAGTAATATGACTCTAAACGCGGCAAGGATGTGATTGCACAGTAAAAGTGGAACATGAGTGGAAGTCAACAAGATGACACTTCAGTTCTTAAGTGACTATGACTTTTATCATTTTGATGATATACCTTAAAGGTAAAAGAAAACAGTAGTTAATTATTTCATTAGAAAGTCGTTAAAATCAAGGTTAAATGCCACAATATGATCATAGATCTAGTTCTGGTACATTGAAATAAACTCATCTTGGTGAAATCATGAAATCTTTGCTGATAACCCATAATTCTGATGATAACTTACACAAAAAGGCATATGTGGGACTATGTATTATTATTGTTTAGAAAAATACCATTCTGTGCTTATTTTGCTCATTTCTCTGCAATTACGCATTTTCCTCGAGCAATTTAGCACATATTTCTAAATACATACATGTACAAACACTTGAGTGGTCTTTTTATTGGATTCTGTTTGAACTTATTTTGAGATAGTTACCACAACTGGTATTTATCTTTAATAGATTGCAAATTAAATTAACATGATGATATAATTACCCAGTAAAAGTGGAACATAAGTGTAAAGTCAACAAGATGACACTTCAGTACTCCATTGAATGACTCTGATCATTTTGGAATATATTAGAGTATATTACATGTCATCATGATCATTATGAATCACTCAGAAATTTTCCATTATTCCAGTGCTATACTTTGCACTGTCATATTTGGATGCGGGGGGTGGGGATTAGATATTTGAGGGGGCTGGTATTAAGTCTGATTTACTTGATTCATCTTTTGCCCTCTTTCCTAAAAAACACATATGCTTTTATTAACATACACCATGGGGGCAAATGTAATGGGAATAGATTGAAATATTAATATTTACCTTCCAATTTCCCTTTTTCCCCTTCTCTTTCCTTTCTTCCCTATTCCCCTTTCATTTTTTCCTGCTTCCCTTTTCTCTTCTTCTTTCCTTTTTTGTTCATTGTCCTTCATTTCATTTCTTTTCTTCTCATTTTCTCTTCCTCTATTAATTCTGTTATTCTTTACTTTGATATTCTCTTCTCTGTCTTTGAACTTTCCCCTTCTCTTATCTCTTCTTCAATCTTTGCTTAGTTTCTCTATTAATTCAGTCAAATGACTAAATATCGTGAAAGATTATATTCTGTGATGGCTTTATCGATTACCTTTCATTCCATCTCATTTTTGTCTCGCCTGCATAGCAGAGCGAGACTATAGGCGCCGCTTTTCTGACGGCGGCGACGGCGGCGGCGTCAACATCAAATCTTAACCTAAGGTTAAGTTTTTGAAATGACATCATAACTTAGAAAGTATATGGACCTAGTTCGTGAAACTTGGACATAAGCTTAATCAAGTATTACTGAACATCCTGCCTGAGTTTCAGGTCACATAACCAAGGTCAAAGGTCATTTAGGGTCAATGAACTTAGACCATGTTGGGAAAATTATTTTCAAAATCTTAACCGAAGGTTAAGTTTTTGAAATGACATCATAACTTAGAAAATTTATGGATCTAGTCCATGAAACTTGGACATTAGGTTAATCAAGTATTAGTGAACATCCTGCCTGAGTTTCAGGTCACATGACCAAGGTCAAAGGTCATTTAGGGTCAATGAACTTTGGCCAAGTTGGGGGTATTTGTTGAATTACCATCATAACTTTGAAAATTTATGGATTTAGTTCATGAAACTTAGACATTAGGTTAATCAAGTACCACTGAATATCCTGTGCGAGTTTCAGGTCACATGACCTGATGACCATGGTCAATGGTCATTTAAGGTAAATGAACTTTGGCCGTGTTGGGGGTATATGTTAAATTACCATCCTAATTCTGAAAGTTTATGGATCTAGTTCATAAAACTTGGACATAAGAGTAATCAAGCATCACTGAACATCCCCTCTGAGTTTCAGGTCACAAAACCAAGTCAAAGGTCAGTTAAGGTCAATAAACTTAGGCCATGTTGGGGTAATTGTTGAAGTGCCATCATAACTTTGAAAGTTTATGGATAGAGTGAATGAAATGTGGACATGGGTGTAGTTGACAGTCTTAAGTCTCTGTTCAAATGTCATTTATGGTCAATGAACGTGGTATTATGTCATTATATGAATGATGTTTTTGTTAATGATTATTTTATAGTAGTTTTCAAAGTTAGCACTGCTGCTATATTAAATTGCGTAATGCAGGCGAGACTGCCAGAGGCGTTCCACTTGTTTCCATATATAAGATTGAAAAGGAGGAGATTAGAATGATCTTGAATGAATATTATCACACACTGATGGTTTTACAAACTACTTTTTGAATATGAGCTCATATCACCCAAAGTAATGGTGTTCCTTATAATACTTCAGACATATTTGCTAGACGGCAGGCGTATGGCTAGTAAAAAACAGCCGTTTTAACATTTTTGTACTAGCTACATATACGTGGTTTTAATACAAATGAATAAAATGGCTGCTTTCAACTCGCCGTACGGCCGCCATAGAGCAAATGTGACTGAGGTATTAAGATCATAATAATCCCCTCCCCGAAAACTCAAAATTAAATTCACGTGTTAGGTTAGGAAAAAAAAAAGAAAAGCAATGATATAAAGTAAAATCGCATTGATTGAATATGAATATATTACTATCTACTAGACGTTAATTTGAAAATTTGTCAAATGCAAGCATAAAGGTCTAATCAGGTCATAAAAATTATGTCATTGAAATGCACAACTTAGCAAGTATTAACAAATCACAAACTAATGCTTAGCATAGACATCTATACAGGATACCAGAAAAACGTTATCAATTTCCATGGCAACATAAAAAACAAGGTCAAAGCAACTTCCCTTCACACTTGATGAAATTTCCTGAATGAGAGTGGTTTTACGTTCACCTCCTACAGTCAAAACTAAAGACAACAAAATACGAGACAGCCTCGAGCCATTGCCTGTTTGCTATTTGTTATGACGTAATATTGACGTCAAATGGAAAATGCCAGGAATCACTCATAATTGCATTTTTTCAAATGACGACATTGTGAATTTGAGCATAGCCTGTTTGCAAGGTGATTTTTGTGGATTTCTCTTCTCCAATATTCTCTTTACAATTTGTTTTACTTTTACTTCAACCTCGTTTTGACAAAAAATCGAAAGTTAAACATATGTCAATTAATATATCTCTGTTTAAAAGATGGAAAAATGTCTTGATTTATGTTAGAACTTATGCTGAACTTATTAGACCAGCTCAGTTTGAGATAGAAAAAGGATAATCAATATTTCATTCAAATTTAATCTGTCCCAATTGATTGAAATTCAAGCTAAAAGTAATTCACCAGGGCCGTTTAAAAATATTATTTGTGGCAAAATTTACATAAATTATGCAGTCAGAATGACGACGCTATTCTCTTAGATAATAATAAATATTCTTTTAGTAAGAAGTAAATGAAATGAATATATCCTCTTTTTACTTCTGAATCTGTCATTCTGAGCTAAACTTGAAAACAGGGCTGATTTTCTAGACTATCAATTACTTTCTCGCATCAGTGAAAAGGACAGTAGCTTGGGTGTGGCATAGAGCGCTGTCATATCCATGCAAAGTGCTGCACGTACACACACACACACACACACACAGCATTGAGCTTGGGGAATGGGTGTTGTTTGTACGCAGACCTTTGAAAAAGCTCATAAGCTGGAGAACAGTTAGCAGTGAAGGAGTACCGCCCATTTTTCTCTCTCTCCGTTTTGGTTTCACCGCCACAGAAAAAGGAATACTTTGGGCTTAAAATCTTTGCTTCGTTTGAGCAGGATTTGTTATTTGAGGATAAGCAATTGCTTTGGGAAAAGGTGGGATTGAGTTTGGTGAGTTTTCTTTTGATTAACACTTTCAATAACTTCCATGTTTACTGAAAGGCATATATTCTCTTTCTCTTTATATGTTTTTTCAGGTGAGTCTTAGACTTAGTGCCTTTTTGCAGTCCTACTTACTACATTTACCTGGAAAGGATATCAGTGCAGTATACATAAACAAGGAATTTGCTCTCGACTTAGCCTACATGTACATGCTTTTCAACTTGGTTAATAGCATTCTAGTAAAATAATATCGATTATAGTGATACCATGAAAAATATATTGATGACCTTCCAGTGATCTGATCCATCTTCGTGTGAAATATGAGCCATAAATTGCCACTTTACTTTAAGTATCACTATCAGGTAAATGTCTATCTCAGTATCTGCAGAGCTCTGGCTAGGTCATAAATCTTATGGTATGCAATATGATATCATGGAACTGCTCGTGAAGTGGGTGAAGCTACACTGTCCTCCATGGTGATACTATTTTCATCATCTCTTGCTGGGTGTGTTGTCAAGAGATTCCCTGATCAGTTCCATTGTTTGGGGTGTGGTAGTACCGAGTGAGGCTCGTAGAACCTTTAACATTGCAATGCCGAGGCCAGGTGTTTAGCGAGGAGACTTGTACTACTACTATGAGGACATGAAATAGGCCCACACGAAAGACAATATTTTAACTATTGCATACCATCTTGTCATGTATACATTCATTGAAGGTCATGTTTATACATATATCTTGCAAAAACAATCTCACTTAGATCTGAAAGGTCACCACACATATATGCCACATTTTATCTATAATACTCGGCCGGCTGTGGCCGGAGCATTTTATTATGAAAATGTTGAATGTTTGTATAATTCATTTTAAGCATTTTACCCATGGATACATTCCTATAATTTAAACATTGTTTTTTTTATCTTTCAATATTTATTGAATAAATCACCATTAACAGATACAAAATTACAAATGAAGAAAAAAAAATTATATACACAAATCAATCCCCACTTCTGTTTGGTTCATCATGAACATACATTATAAAGGGCCTGATATAGGCCTATATTTTACTCAATTTTTCCGACGAATGTATATTAGATTAAAAAGATTGATAATTATTAGAAATTGCAAAACATGATATTTATTGCATTATATTCAAACATAATCTTTCACCCTCAATCATGCAGTAAAGCAATATTTATTCAGAGATAATCAATTAATTATAAGAAGTGATAAAACATGATATTGATTAGATTCCTTGAACATGATACATCCTTTACTATCATATGAATGAATTAAATAGAATCAATTCATACCCCTGCAGAGAACTTTAAAAGCTTTATTGTTAATTGTAAATAGAAAAACTATTGTTCGAATTATAAAAATATAATCCCCTTTTATTCATCACCTTGTAATCTTCCCGGAATTGGCCTCGATGCAAGAAAGATAGATTTCGCTTAGGAACGGAAACTAACGAGCCATGCAAAATTGCATTTCTAGTAGTACTTTCACTCAGGAGTGTCTCAGCTGCAGGCCATTATTGCTAGGCAATAATGGCAAGGTAATAATTGCAATGCCAAACAGCAAGGTTTCATTATCCTTCTGTTCAGACTGTTGTCGGAGGCTAGGAGCACTAATTGTGGCTTGGAGAGTAGTCTCTCCCCTCCATTTCCTTGCGAGGTGAAAGGATATAAATAACCATGATGTAAAACTGTTTTTGTGATTCTTGAGTGCAAGAACATGACCTTAATCTAACAGGGGCCTGGGCATACCAATACCAATTAGTCTAGGGGGTGTCAGGGGCGACTTTGTTCAGATGTGAATGTTGGGCATTGAATAGACCTAAGTTAGATGTAATGAATGTAGCTGCTCCTCCGATGATATTAAAATGTAGCGAACGAGTATGATGTGCCCCCAAGGTGATCGTCATTTTAGCATCAGGTTGTTATTGTCGAGGTAAAATGGTATTGGCTAATTGACTTCCACTTCTGTTTCCTTTTATTCACTTCATATCCAGTATTGCGTGCTCAGGTTATGGGGGGGGGGGTAGTTTGACATGCAAACCCTTCACTTGAGGAAAGTGGTCTGAATAGATTCAGCCTATTTTAAGGTCACTCTTATTGATTTGTGACACATATGATCTCATCCAGACGTTGAGATAGCAAGGTTTATTGTAATATAAGTTTTTGTTAAAATAAATCATAGAAGATCACAATATTTACAAAGGATTTACAATATTAAGTCATAAAATCATTGAACATACAAGAAATAAACAGATTTAAAATAAACAAGATACAGCTTTCAAGGGTGAGACTCAGAGAGGTCTTCTTTCATTTAGTCTAATACCATTCCGTCTAATATGCAGTTGGTCCAATGGCCATTTAGTCTATATACCATTTGGTGTAATTGGAGTAAAAATTGTGCAAAATGAATGAAAATGAAATGGATATTAAACCAACTGGTTGTGAGATGAAATGGTGATTAGATGAAGTGATGATAGGACCAAATGGTTATTAGACAAAATGTTGGTGGACGAGTTGGCAGTAGACGAATTGGCAATTTACCAGTAATGTGTGGTTTTTTTTGGGGGGGCAATGTGGTGCCATGTTGAGCATTGACATCCATCCAAGAGTTCACAGAAAGATAATTTTATTTTCCATTATTTCAAAATTTTCTCGATTTTTTTTTTTTTTTAGTGTTTAGCACCATTAGGGTTGTAAAGCTCTTAAACAAAACATTGACAGCCAACATAAACTGTAAGAAAAAAAGCAGAAATTGGGTGAAAAAAAAAAATCATTTGAATAAAGTGCTTATTTGCAAACTACTATAACACTTTTTAAAAAGACACTTGGGTGCAAAATAGCAAATGTTTGTATTTGATTTTCTTAGTTTGAATTTCCAACTTTTATTTTCAGCCTATGATACATTACATTTAAAAAAAGTAATATTCTCTTGAATTTATTATGGTTTCTGACTTCTGTGCTTGTTTCTTTTTGTAGGTGTACTTAAATTTTGTTTTTTCACATCTAGATAACATGTCTGTTCCTTTGGCAACAGGCCTTTATACTGCAGTCCAACTCAAACAAAACAAATATTTCTCTTTTCTAAAGATATGTTTGTGAAATCAAATGCTGCTACAGTTGAAAAACAAGTTATTTACCTCTAAGCTGCTGCTGTTCATATTTTCCACTCGTTTCCATTGGTTTTACAACCCACATAAAATCCACCCACACAAGGCCACCCACTCAAATATTTTCTTTCACCCAAAGTCAAAGAGAAAGAGAGTGGGTGAGAGAGAGTCCAACATCTACCACTATACACACCCATGTGTACCCCCAACACCACTACCAGTACCACAGCTACCACTACACATGCCTATACTGTTACCCCGCCACTACTACCAGTACCACAGCTACCACTACACATGCCAATACTGTTACCCCGACCACTACTACCAGTACCACTACACATGCCAATACTGTTACCCCCACCAGTACCACAGCTACCACTACACATGCCAATACTGTTACCCCAACCACTACTACCAGTACCACAGCTACCACTACACATGCCAATACTGTTACCCCCACCAGTACCACAGCTACCACTACACATGCCTATACTGTTACCCCGCCACTACTACCAGTACCACAGCTACCACTACACATGCCAATACTGTTACCCCGACCACTACTACCAGTACCACTACACATGCCAATACTGTTACCCCCACCAGTACCACAGCTACCACTACACATGCCAATACTGTTACCCCAACCACTACTACCAGTACCACAGCTACCACTACACATGCCAATACTGTTACCCCCACCAGTACCACAGCTACCACTACACATGCCAATACTGTTACCCCTGGCCACCACTACCAGTACCACAGCTACCACTACACATGCCAATACTGTTACCCCAACCACTACTACCAGTACCACTACACATGCCAATACTGTTACCCCAACCAGTACCACAGCTACCACTACACATGCCAATACTGTTACCCCCACCACTACCAGTACCACAGCGGCCACTACACATGTATGTCAATACTGTTACTTCATCACTACTACCAGTACCACAGCTACCACTACACATGCCAATACTGTTACCCCACCACTACTACCAGTACCACAGCTACCAGTGCCACTACACATGCCAATACTGTTACCCCACCACTACTACCAGTACCACATCTACTACACACACCCATCGGAAACTCCAACTCCCACCACCACTTCTTGTCCGACATCTACCACTACTTGTATACATATTGGTACCACCTTTACCACTTCATACCTACATGTACATAAGTACCCCCCCACCATCATTACTACTTTTGCTACCACTGTGAACCTTGTTGTTTCTCCAAGCGCCAAACTACACTGCAACAAAATCCACCTTTACTGCCCACCAACACTACTAATGCAATGTCTACCTCTTCACATCGGTACCGCCATCGTACCACCAGTTAACCACCCCTCCTACTTTCACCACCTCCATATTTCCTTTAGCCTAGGAAACTGCTAGTGGTTTTCCAAACACCTACAGGTTTCGCTGCAACGTACATCCACCAAAACTACCCACCAACACTGCCTGGTGAAATGTCTACCACTGCACATCGGTACCATCACTTTCTGTACTTCCAGTCCCTCACTACCACTATTAAGAAACTGCTAGAGTGGTTTCTCTAAACAACTATCTACAATGTCACAGCCACCAATACCACCCCAACCACTCTCATGCTAACTGCCTCAGATACAATAATTTCATTCTCCTTTCATGCTTCTTCCTAGGATTTTCATTTTCATTGTATATACACTTATACAAGGCCAGGTTGAATCATATTTAGGTCATGAAGGTAGATTCACTGCTCAGTGCAGCGCAGCGCCAATGAAGTAAACTGTTGTGTTTGTGGTCATGCACTGGGATCAATGGATGCCATTCAAACTGTGCCTTCATCAGGTCCCTTGGAATACTAGTCTCTGATATCAGACCTGATTGCAATTGAGACTGAGAAACTATTGCAAGGGAGTCAAGTTTAAAATATATATTCTGTTCTTCAGTCAGACCAGTTTTCACTTGATTGAAAGTCATTGTAGGTCATTGTCCTGAATGCCCAATAAACTGGACATGATACCTCTCTCATTGTCCTTGTGACCTGTTTTATTTCCCCATTTATGCTGTGATACCATGGTAATACTGTATTTGTTCTTTGGAAAAGTAGCCTTGTCCTAAAATATTGAACTTTAAAGGGGATGTTCACCCTGACAAATAGTTTGATGTAAAAATAGCGGAAAAATTAATAAAATATGGTTAAGGTTTGAGGAAAACCCATCAAAGGTTTAAAAGTTATTAGAATTTTGATTATTTTTTTTATGTGACATCACATGCGAGCAGTTTCACATGTATCATGAATTAAAAAAACGACTCAGTGGAATGTCATTCTTTCAAAAAATTTGAAAATGGGTTTTATTGTACCTTTAGTATATCAACAGACAAATTATTTCACACCCCCTCCTGAAAGAAGAAAGTTTTAGTCATCACGAACCATGAAGAAATGTAAATTTATGCATTTTATATTACATAGCATATATAGCAGCTGCTCGTATGACATCGCAATTCAAAAACATAAAATTCTATTAACTTTCTTACTCATTAATGGATTTTCCTCAAACCTTCACCAATAATATTTTAATGTTTTTTTTACAAAAACTTCTCGTCAGGGTAAAATTCCCCTTTAAGCTTGTCAGAGTATTACTCTATATTAAAATTACTCCCCGTTTCCATTATGAATTCACCATTTGCCCTGCAGCGCAAAGACAATACATTGAATGAAGCTCGCATAGTGAAACAAATGGTTTCATAAATCTTTTCAAGTTCTAAAATTGCATCAGTTTCGATAGATCAGGGAACTCCTACTTCCCTGGATAGATCCTTGTTGAACAGAGTTTCTTAGAGGCCGTTCTCATTACGTTTTCTAAAACTAGTTTACTGGAAACCGATTCAGGAATTACCACTTTGAAAGATCGCTTTGCTAGCGTACCCACTTGATCACACGAAAGTGGTTTTCAAAATCACTTCACGTAAAGCGCTCTTGTTGCTGTGGAAACGCTCTCAGTGGGGTGACACGTTTCGCGCGAAATTCGAAACCGCAGCATAGGCATTCTACACCTGTCGTGTGGAGTAGCGCGCTCAAAATGTGCAAAGATCGCTTCCCGAAGAACGGTTGTGTCCTCACTTACGCTAAAACTAGTTTAACGAGGCAAAGCGATCTTGAAAACTACATCGCGAGGTGGTTTTCCAAACTGGTTTGGAAGATAGCTTCCAAGACCGCTTCGACCGTTCTCACTACGCGATAAACTAGTTTCCACTAAACTAGTTTCCAGTAAACTAGTTTTAGGAACGTAGTGAGAACAGCCTCTTACTTTCGATTCCAACATACTGTGTAGTGATACATGTAGAACCAAATTGTTGAAGTCTTACTGAAGATATGTATGGTAATACACATTAAATTTGCTTTTTATTCATTTTTTTATACTATTCTTAATGCTTCCTACATATATTGTGAAATTTACAGTAATTGTTAACAGTTTGAAAGGATGTTTAAAAAAACAAAGTTTTGTTTTTATTATTCATTCTTCAATAAATTAAGCATGGTTGTTTTACTGTTAAACAAGATTAACAACTGTCAAGTAACAACATTGTAGACAATTTTACCGGTAAGCATGTTTTTCTTACTGTGTAGTCTGCAGTCCTTATAAACAGTGTGAAGGGGGTTATGTTTGTTGCATATTTATCGTTAAAATGCTTTGTACGTATGGCTTTTGCTCAAATCTATAAAATGAAATGAATGAGAGGTGGAAAAGGATTTTTTTATGATGGAATTTTGAGTTCTCAATTCTGCTTACTCACAAGACAGAGTAGATATATTTAAGGTGATGTGTTGTGATATAATATGATATATAATATAATATATTGTAATATGATATAATAATAATGATAATAATATACAGTTCTTGTATAGCACATATCAAATTATTAATAATGTCTCTATGCGCTTCCAAAGGACTTGGATATTATTACCCCAGCTGTAGCTTGGCAGCCGTAATTACTGAGATTACAGCGCACATGCATTTCAAGGAATAAATTCCTGCCAGGTACCCATTCACCTCACCTGGGTTGAGTGCAGCACAATGTGGATGAATTTCTTGCTGAAGGAAATTACGCCATAATATAATATAATATAATATACTGTAATATAATACGATATATGTACACCCTTTGGGTATAT
The DNA here is from genome assembly GCF_037042905.1 of Lytechinus pictus. Classification (NCBI taxonomy): domain Eukaryota; kingdom Metazoa; phylum Echinodermata; class Echinoidea; order Temnopleuroida; family Toxopneustidae; genus Lytechinus; species Lytechinus pictus. The sequence goes on along the minus strand of NC_087253.1, from coordinate 20,777,392 downwards.
AAATCCTTGATTAGTATGTGGCTAATTTTGTATTATTAATACAAGTAACAATGCTATCAAATGAATGTATATCGGTGATATTTGATAATATATTGAATGAATTAAATTGATTATACTCTTGAAAGTCAGCTGGTAATGAGAATAAAATGTTAGATGATCTCATATGTGGGGGTACCTGTATCTATGAAGCAGATGATTGGAGATTTCATATTTCCGTTAGTTTCATATTACTTTTTTCTGCGAACACTATATTGATATAAACAACAATGGTTACGTGTAGGTTTACATATATGGATCTGTTATTCCACTCTAAAGCTAAATGAACGTAGTTGCAGTAAAACACTGATTTCGTGAGAAAGTCTGTAAAACCAAGGTAAAGTATTGATATATCATCGTGGATCTAGATCTGGTACAGTTACAGAAACTGAACTTTGTGAAATCATAATATCTAGCTAAAAAAAGATCACACTGAAGATCGCCAACACAGATAGGCACACGTGGGACAGTGTATTATTCTTGCTGGAATAAAGACCCGACGGAAGTGACCGAATCCGCGCTTATTTTGCTTATTTCTCAGCAATTACACAATTTCTTTCTTCCAGAATTCTTTGGCACATATTTTTTATTCATACAAACAGACACTTTGGTGATCATTATATTAAATTCTGTAAAAAGTCATTTTGAGATCGTTCCCACAACTGGCATATCTTTAACTAGATCCAATTCTCCCCGACAAAGTCCATTTGTATTCCCATTGTACCGCTGCTCCTTTTACCACAACTCATTGAACGGTTATTGATTGGAAGTAGATGGCGGCAAAGAGAGGGTCAAAGGTCATTGTCTTTGAAAGACAATTCGCACCAAGAAGTTCAGCTAACGACGCCATTGACGTCACTACATAACAAGTATTGATTATGCGACGATCTTTTCATCATTTTATGTGAATGAAATTAGGTGATACTGCCAGCCTTGAATATATAATGTGGACACCACGTGGCATTAATACATTTGCTATCTACACATTGTTATAGTGTCTCATTATCCTGTTCAGTTTGCAAACATTTCAATTCGTAAATACAACTTCTCGGGTGAATGTATATGAGACACAAGGCGTAGTCAGACCGCCTTGAAGTTCAAGAATACAATATGCATTTTATAAAATACATAACAAATGGGGCAGCTGCTCGTATATGATGTCACTAATCCAAAAAAAAATCTAAAAATTCTAATAGCTTTTTATAAATCGTTGATGCATTTTCTGCAAACTTTCATCCATATTGTTATTATTTTTCTTGCTATTTTTAGAATAAGCTTTTCATCAGGGTAAACTTCCCCTTTAATTTTGTGATACAGGCTTTTAAAGTTTATTTTTCATCATAGAGCTGAAACTTCAAGAGTCCTAGGCTCTTTCAATGATTCTCTCTTGAAATGTATTTTCTTCTTTATTTTTAACCAACAGGAATCATCTGTTTCATCTAGTTTATCAATAATCACTTCAGAATGGCTTTAGAAGGCTGCGCCAGGATCGTTAAGATCCTTATGTTTATCTTCAACTTTATCTTCTTTGTAAGTATTTTATTCTAATATGAACCAGAATACACTTTATCAACTCTTTCCTATGTTTCATTTTCAAAAATATACCAAAAAACAAACATAATCATTTTATCAACTCTTTCTACCCCAGCAAAATTTTGAATATAAAAAGGAAAAAAGCACTTAAAATCATAATGAAATACAAAAAAATGTGGGTGTAACATTATCGACCCTCTTGCCAAGCATGTCAACAGTGTTGTGCATATAACTCGATTGAAAAAAAAATAGTGAAACTTATTTTGCATTTGATTTTGATGAAATTTTTGACGTTATGCTTGCTTCGTTTGTCTCTTGATTCAAATCAACTTTCCTGGGCTTGACTTGACCTCGAAGGTCAGTTTAGCAAAACCCTGGAGCAAAACTCTTCTGAATGCAAACAGCAAGAATTCATTTTGACTGGTGTATTTGCTGGCCTGGTGAATATTATTATACAGAATGAAATGGGAAGAAATTGGCCCCTGAATTTGTACATTCTGTACCTGCCTGTATTCTTGTTGGTTGGGTGGACTTTTCTATTATCCATCATATACAGAGATTACTCACTACAGTGTGCTAAATGCTTATTCAAATCATCAACATACACCTGTTAGATAATTTATTGTCAAGTGGTTTTGGCTTCTTGGGCAGCAGCTAATTGAGAAACTAGACTTATCAGGGTAGTATATTTCTGATTGTGCAGTAGTGTTTTTTATGGTTCCAATGTTTGTAACCATGTATCTGACATGTATATATCAATTCATTTATTTATTTAATATTTTCATAAAAAACAAACATATATAAAGACATAATAACATAGACAATATATAATAGTAATAATTATGACATTAATAGTAAGCAAAACGATACAAAGAAAAACAAGAATGAAAAATTACTTTACTCGGATAGAAATGAAAGTATAAGGAGTGGCAGAAAGGCTGAGCCTTATATAAAAGCCAAGCTCCAAACATGATTATAAACCAAAGTATACATAACCGATTTAAACAAAAGATAAAATTTAAAGGTACGTGCATACATGCAATCATCATATATAAAAGAAGATTTATTCTTAAACATGATATTCACTATATATCTAGTGAAGTAGGTTTCACGGTACACCATGTATCTTTCTTGGGCAAGTGTTGGTCCTGAAAGGGACCACCCAATCTCAACGTTTCGACAAGTGTGTTCTTGTGGTCTCCTGAACACGCTTGTCGAAACGTCGAGATTAGGTAGTCCTTTTCAGGACCAACACTTGCCCAAGAAAGATACATGGTGTACCGTGAAACCTACTACACTATTCTTCTTCGCCATGGAAACCTTCAGAAGTTACACTATATATCTCTGAAGTAATACTTGCAATATTATACACAATACCACAATATTTTATAGGTGTAATTATTGAAAACATATTGGTCAGTATCATATTTGAAGCAGAACTTGAGAGTCACAGGTACACAGAACACTCCCTTTACGACCTGACAGGAATTTTTTCCCCGTACATGTACTAGATACAAAAAATTAATTTATCCAATATATTTGCACAAACCACTAGCATTGAACACATATTGATATTTGGTTAGTCAAGCTACCTGTAGGTTATTAAAACGCACCATGCAAATCATTATTGATTCTCTACATTATAGGCACTTTCATGAATCGGTGTAGTTTTCCTCTGAAAGCACTCGTTCTTTACAGGGGGGGGGGGGCAATTGTTATACACTGTTCTGCAAACACCTATTCCAGTTCCAAGTGGTGCTTAACTAGAAAGCTTTTAAAAGGTTATGAATTCAACCTTTAACAGTTATTCTTTCTCTTTCATCCCCTACTTCTTTCTCCTCTCAGTGTTCTGGGTCTCGTAACACAAAGGTTAGCGATTGATCGTACGCTTGATTTTCTACGATTGATTCCATTGGCTACAATGCACAAGCAATTGTATAAATCAAGCATACGATCATCGCTAACCTTTGTGTTACGGGACCAAGGTTTCAAAGAATATTTTACCGTTTCCAAACTACTTAGTTTTTAGGGCAAGGTTCAAGTTTCAAGTTTCATTTATTTCTCCTCAAGAGATCAAGATAAAAATACATAAAAAATAGACAATGTAAATACAATGAACATCAAATTTAAAGAAAGTGAGGAAGGTAATGACCAAAAAGGAAGAAACCTTGTGTGAGGCCAACCCATAACAAAAATTGTACTTAAAGTTAAAGAAATATTAAAAACATCATATAATTACAAATTCAATGAGAAAAAAAAAAAAAAAAAAAAAACATAACAAACAAACACCTAACTAAACCTTAACCAAATGAGAATGGGGGGGGGGGGAGAACCAAAAATAAATCTAAGACTTAGACAATAAAAATGTTTTGTATTTCAAAAGGTCATATTCAATGATTGATTTTACCTTTGTTCTCTCAAGATTTAAGATTAATGTTGTGATTTAGTTTTGATGACGTCTGTGGGGATAAGGATTAGGGATATGGCTTGAGGTCAAGTTAATTTGCCATTTACACTAATAAAATGATTTCACGACAAAATCTATAAAATTCAATTTAATTGTCATCTTATCATTGTAGATCAAGATCTGGTACTTTTACAACCTAACATTGTGAAATTGTGATATCATAATCATTATCTTGAATTTTTTCTTTAATCTATAAAAAAAATATATCAAAGGACATTAATTTTTTGGAGATGAATCTCTTAAAAAACTCTGAAAAACAATTATATTTCTTTGTAAAGAAGGTAATAATAGTATAAAAAATTAAAATTGATAGATTTGCCAAAAAAGATAACTTGAAATCTAAGCAGAAGTGATCATGCTGAAGATTACCAACAAAGATGGCGCATATGTGGGACACGTACAGTGTTGTTTAGAAGTTTAGAAAAGATCAGACACCTTGCAGGAAATACATGTACAGTGGTGCTAAATAGTTTGTGAACCGCTCCAGAAAATAAAAGTGTTCAAGTGTCTGCCATGTCATAGATACCTGTATTTAATTGTGAAGTCAGGTGATAAAATATTACATTCAATAAAGTTTGTTTCACTGGGTTTGCCCGACATTGTAGCATTGTTGTCTACATTCGGCACTCGGCATGAAGGAGTGCATTTTGTGGTGGGGTTAACTAAATTTCAAGCACCACTGTATATTTTTCTAAATTCTTGGCAATCACAACTTCTAGAATTGTTTGCCACTATTTTGTAGTCATGTAGACAGACCTACTTTTTTCAATACACTGGCGTTGTCATTGTCATGTTATTTGATTCTGCTCTTACTCATTTCATCATTGCTGCCACATCTGGCATGCTTTAAAGATCTAATTAGACCATTAGTCAATATGAGGGTCATAATATCAAGGGCAGGACAGTGATGACATAATAAAAGTACATTGGATACACTCTAAGATAAGAGCCAGGATCTGGGTCCGGTTTCATGAAGACTTGTTCGAACAACAAATGCACAATTTCTCTAACAAATTTACCATCAGCTAATCAGATTGAAGGATTTCAGTAGCTTTTAACTATTATGGGAAATTTGTTATCATAACTAGTTTTATGAAACAGACCCCTGGAAGCAGAGAGGTCCTAAACAAGCCATTTGATTTCCTAGTCAGCAGGTGGTAAGAGGTCCAGTATTAATGCCACTCTTGTAGGACTTCCTTGGCATTGGATTAATGCGAATTAAAGGACAAGTCCACCCCAACAAAAAGTTGATTGGAATAAAAAGAGAAAAATACAACAAGTATAACACTGAAAATTTCATCAAAATCGGATGTAAAATAAGAAAGTTATGACATTTTAAAATTTTGCTTAATTTCACAAAATAGTTATATGCACATCCTGTTCGGTATGCAAATGAGGGAACTGATGACATCACTCACTCACTATTTCTTTTGTATTTTATTATATGAAATATGAAATATTTTGATTTTCTCATCATTGTCATGTGAAATGAAGTTCCATTCCTCCCTGAACATGTGGAATTCCATTATTTTAACATTTTGTGCTTCAGGCAAGGAGGTCCTAATCGTCAAATTCGCAAAAATTGAAATATTGTATAATTCAAACAATAAAAAACAAAAGAAATAGTGAGTGAGTGACATCATCGACTCTCTCATTTGGATGAAACTGGCTCGTTCATATAACTATTTTGTTAAAAATAAGCGAAACTTTGAAATGTCATAACTTTCTTATTTTACATCCGATTTTGATGAAATTTTCAGCATTGTGCTTGTCTGATTTTTCTCTATTGATTCAAATCAACATTTTTCTGAGGTGGACTTGACCTTTAAGCTTGATCACTAATTGCCCTGCCATTGCTAATGATCATTCACATTTCCCCTACGGCGGCCGTATCGCAAGTTGAAAACAGCCCTTTTACCCTTTTTTGTACCAGCTACCTATAGGTGGTTTGAATAATAATAAATAAAACGGCTGTTTTTGTGCGGTTGCTGTAAGGGTAATGTGACTGCAACATTAGATCTTAAAGGTGACATCAAAATTGTGTCATATTCTTAAATATAATATAAACAAACAAATTTATCAACAAGGAAAAAGAAATAATGAATAAGCCAGTTCAGAAATCGTGTTTATGTATAAAAAAGGTAATTTATGCACTCAGGTTATGTCAAAACTCTTATTGCATTCCACAAAGGGAAAAACAAAAATAGATAAAGAGGTAGAAGAAGATAAATCAATGGTAAACTATTCAGGTTTGTTCAAGAGGTGGCGCTGTTCATGTTTTCAACACAGAGCTGTTGATTACATGTAGGCCTACATGATTTACAAGACAGGCCAATACTGTGTGGCTTCTTCTTCCACGGCCTGCCTGCGCTGTGTAGTATGGTTCTGTTTTGATAATTGGTAGTTCTTCTCTGCATTTATCCAATTTTCCTAGTTACCCACCATCAATCCAATAATTCAATAATGCATGGCAACTATTTTAAAGCAAATATGAGCCAACAGCTTTGTATGGTACCACATCCAGTCCTTAACTATTCAAATCTGGCCAGGTTTCTAACCCACAATGCAACATTCTGAGTAGTGAATTCTTATAATTAAGGCCCTCTTGAATAATAACATGCTAATCCAATACTCTATGAAATAAATCAAAATAATTCTAAAATTAACAATTAAATTATAAATTATATTATATATTGATTATAAATTATAAATCCAAATAATTACCAACTAGTTAATAAATAATTACTTTTCCTCTCAAAACTATTTAGTTTCTCTGTACAAAGACAATACCAGAAATAAGCTTTTCACTGTGTTATTGATAGATTGTCAATAATAGTCTAGATTGTACAATGCCTATTTAGCTTGTACGCGAGCAAATGGGAGGCTGAATGTCAAACATTCGTACCGTTGCACACAAAGACGTACCATCCAAAATGTACCGTTGCACGGCTTAAGGAGGTGACGTCACAATACAATTTAATTCATTGCGCTCAATGCGCGTATAGCCTGCTGGCTAAATGTGCAATGCTGCCAAAGGTCATGTGCGCTTGTGGGATTTTGCTTTCAATATTTTTGCTCCCTTTTCATAGATCACTGCAGGGAATAACTCTTTTTTTCATATTTTCGCTAGATTCCGAGGCGTTGTACAACACAAATAGCGAATATTCATATTCATGCAATGGTGCGAGATTTCGCATTTGGTGAAAGAAAGAAATGCTCTATTCAATTCTGCTAGCGCCTCGTTGAATAGAGCATCCTTTTTTCACCTCATGCAAAATCTCGCACCATTGCACTCATGTCTATTCGCTATTTGTATAGTTTTGATTATCAAAAGGTTTATTTTAAGACTAGCTATTCATAACTCACATCCAATAAAAACCACTCACAGTGTCGGTTAGTTCGCTGCCCCTTTAAAAACATGTACCACTTGCTCATCGGAGAAGGTACTGTCTTCACAAGACAAATAGATATTCTTTTTTGGTTGAAGTTGTAGAAACATATATGACTTTATATAACACTTGTTCATTGGTGAGCCACTTTCTTCATTTAGACCATTTTTTATCTAAGATGCAGAATCAAATGAAATAGATACGATACATTTTTTCAGCCTCCTTAACTCAACAGTTCTTTTCTCTTCATCCAGGTCGCTGGTATCGTTGTGCTCGCTGTCGGTATCTACGTCAACGTCGTCGACGGAGACTTCGCTCAGATCCTCCCCAGCTTACCGTACCTCAGCGCAGGCAATCTCCTGATCGCATGCGGTGTCATCGTCCTCGTCGTTGGGTTCCTCGGATGCTGCGGTGCCATCAAGGAAAGCCCATGCATGCTTCTCATCGTAAGTTAACCCGTTGAGTACTTCAGTTTGTAATTTCCATAGGCTTTGTATAAGGATCACCCAGTTCCTGGAGGCAATGGCTTAACCCATTGCCAAACTACCGATTTCTGCAATGCCCATAAGCTTTGTATTTTTCCTGTTCACTTTGTATGTGTCAGACTGTCTTCGGACTGTTATTACAATGTCTTAATTCATATATAATAAACCGAATTGAATTCTGAATCAGGGACAAGTAGGTTCTAAAGCTAAAGGGTTTATTTGACGTCTGAAATCTGTACTTCCTGTTGGCTTTGTTCAGGGATCACTCGATTCCAGTAGGCAATGGGTTAATCAATTGACTGCTGAGTCCTGTAATTCCCATGGGCTTTGTATGGGGATCACCTGGTTCCAGTAGGTGATGGGTTAACCTGTTGTCTACTGAGTTCTGTAATTCCCATAGGCTTTGTACAGGGACCACTTCGCTCCTGTAGGCAGAGGGTTATTACCCGTTGACTTCTGATTCTGGAATTTTCATAGGCGTTGTTTAGGGATCTCTGGCTCTAGTCAGAGATGGTTTTTCTGTTTGTGACTCTCACAGACATTGTTTTGGGTTCACCTTTTTAAAAAATTGAACAGTTAACCTGTTGACTACTAAAGTTCATGATTCTAAAAGTTTGAAAAGGAAACAGGTCGAATCCAATAGCATATGAAAAATCTTTTTTCAATCAATTTTTGGCTGGACCACCCCCCCCCCCCCTTCCTCAGAAATGCACTAAAATTTCTCCACAAGCCATGAGTGAAATGCCAAATTATCTCTCACATAGAACTTTGAAGTTGAAGGTGGAAATTCTGGTACTATTCAATGAATTTCAGATCAAATATCAATATTTTGGTTTTACCTGGGGGTTCAACCCTGTCTAAGGATAACGTAAAAGAAGTGACCACTGGAGACAGATGGCCTTTCCAGACAAGGTCTATAATGGGAGACAATTTTGGGCTGTTAACAAAAGTTTTTCCCCATAGACAGGTTTTCCTGTTGTTATGTTCCTTGCCTTCATTTTCAATTCTTCTTTTTTTCTCCATCTTTGCTTTTCAGTTCTTCTTCTTGCTCCTACTCATCCTCATCCTGGAAATCGCTGCTGGTGCCCTTGCCTTCACATACAGGAACAGGGTTGAAGAGTTTGTCATCAAGGATCTTACCGCTGGACTCTCACAGTACAACAAGTCTCAGTCACTTACCAAGGCATGGGATATCCTTCAGTCAGATGTAAGTATAAATTGGTGTATAGTAAGGTGTAATTTAGGTGTTAGTGTCCTGATGACCTTACCACTGGACTCTCACAGTACAACGAGTCACGGTCACTTCCCAAGGCATGGGATATCCTTTAGTCAGATGTAAGTATAAATTGGTGTATAGTAAGGTGTAATTTAGGTGTTAGTGTCCTGATGATCTTACCACTGGACTCTCACAGTCCAACAAGTCTTGGTCACTTACCAAGGCATGGGATATCTTTCAGTCAGATGTGAATAAAATTAGTGTAAACTTGTAAAGTGTGGTGTAGTGTCTCAATCTTACTGCTGGTGTCTCACAATGCAGCAAGTCTCAGTCACATACCAGGGCATGAGATATGCATCAATCAGATTAAAGTATGTGTAAGTAAGGTGTAAGATAAGGGTTAGTGTTTAGATGATTTTCATGCTGGATTCTCACAACACAAGTCTCAATCATAAAACAAGCCATGGGGTATTCTTCAATCAGATGTGAGTAGAACTTGGTGTAGAGTAAAGTGTATGAAAGGTGGAAGTGTCTCAATCGTAAATAGCATGGGATATCCTACAATCTGGTGTAAATAAAAGATTGGTGTTCAGTATGGTTTAAGTAAGGGGTAAGTGTCATGGTGATCTTATCATGGTTTGTATAGAGTCTCAATTATCTAGGCAAGGCATGGGCCATTCAATAATCTTATGTGAGAAAAAGATTGCGGTTAAAGTATTTTTAGATGTAAATGTCTCAATGATCTTACCAAGGCATGGGTTATTTAAATCTCTAATTCCCGTAGGCTCTGTACAGGGATCACCTATTTGGAGTTGACTATTGAATTCTTTAATTCCCATAGGCTTTGTACAGGGAAAGCCCTGTTCCAACAGTCAATGGGTTAACCTTCTGACTTCGGAATACCCATAGGAAGTTATACACAGCCACATTATCATATCACTAAATTTACACTCAAAAGTCATCATATTATGTAAACCTTCTATTATGTGTATTTTAAGAATCTTTTCTCATATTTTTCAGCTGAAATGTTGCGGTGTCAACGGATCCTCAGACTGGTTGACTTCCAACGCCACGCTGACAGGAAGATATCCAGACTCGTGTTGTAAGGATGGGTTCGAAGAGAACTGTGCAACAATGACTGGTGCTATGCCATGGGATGTGGTAAGTGCTCTATTCTGTGAATTAATCAATTAGGGTGATAGTAAAAACTATGCATCTTGGAGGCCATTAGTTGTTGTACAACGCCTACTTAGCTTGTTGTACACAAGCAAATGGGAGACTAAATGTCAAACATTCGTACCGTTGCACACACGACGTACCATCCAAAATGTACCGTTGCACGGCTTTAGGAGGTGACGTCACGATTTTATTCATTGCGCTCAGTAAAAATGAAGGTGCAGTACGCATATAGCCTGCTGGCTAAATGCGCCATGCTGCCCAAGGTCATGTGCGCTTGTGGGATTTTGCATTTCGCTTTCAATATTTTTGCTCCCTTTTCATAGATTACTGCAGGGAAAAACTCTTTTTTTTCTTCATGTTTTCGCTAGATTCCGAGGTGTTGTACAACACAAATAGCGAATATTCATATTCGTGCAATGGTGCGAGATTTTGCATGAGGTGAAAGAAAGAAACGCTCTATTCAACTCGGCTAACGCCTTGTTGAATAGAGCATCTTTCTTTCACCTCATGCGAAATCTTGCACTCATGCCCTTTGCTATTTGTATAATATTATAATATTGTTGTTTTACAATTTGACCAAAGACAGTCATGGGATAAGGTCTTAGTTTGCTCAATTCAATAGTAAAAACTATTCATCTTGGAGAAGGGCATAAGTTGATATTTATAAGGATGTATTTCACAGGGGAGTTAGTAAGAACTATTCATCTAAGAAAAAAACATTAGTTGAAGCTATATTCCCCCACGCAAAGAATGTTCCTGTCCCCAGTGTCTAAATAATAATGGTCAAAAATAATAATGTGATAAATGTCAGTATGATCCATTTGATTAGGGGTTGGTAAAAACTATTCTTTTAGAGGAGAGCATTAGCTGAAATTATATTCCACATGCTAAGAATGTTGTGTAACAATTTGCAAAAGATAATCATGTGATAAGTCTTAGTATGCACCAATCGATCAGGGAGTTATTTGAAACTATTTATCTCGGAGAAGGGCATTAGTTGAAATTATCTTCCACATTCTAAGAATGTTGTGAGGTACCCACTTGCATGACCTTGATTTACAAAATAAATTATCTAATATAGACATGGTAAATATGACATGTCAATTGTGACTATCTGATGCATTGCTTTTGTTTACCCCTTTTGTTGCATTTTTCTTCTATGTTTGATCATTGTAGGGTTGCCAAGGAAAACTCACGATGAAGCTCCGCGATAACATCTACATTGTTGGTGCCATTGGAATTGCATTCGGTCTTATTCAGGTAAAATACGAACCTACATGTAACTAAAATCTCCCCCCCCCCCCAATTAACAAATAGAAAAAAAAAATCCAAAGTCAAGTTTTTTCAAATTTTCAAGTCCATTCTGACCACTAATTATCATTTGGATAGAATTGGCACCAGCCTTTTTGATCAAATCATTAACATTCGCAATGATAACGACTAGTCTTTAACCATATTCCTTTGTGTAATTTTGTAATTAACTGCAAATAACTTATTTTCTAAAATGACTGTCTCAACGTGTCATTGTATTGAAGTATGATATTCATTTCACTTACTTTATTAAATTCAGTTATGTCTGACATCACAGAGCTGTGTTATGTCCTGATATATGTATATGAGATTGAAAATCCTCACTTTTTGTGACCGTTGTTGTTTGATTGTTATTTTAACTCTTTATTTAATCCAACTTTTGATTACGTCTTATTGCTCATATGTCAGTCTTGATGTTCTTGTGATAACTGATGTCATGTTGTGTATAGTCTATCTTGCAGTCTCCACTTTTCCAGTTAGTGTATATGTGTATTGTCTTTTGTGTAGTCTTCTTCAAAGTCCCCCCTTTCAGTCGGTGTAAAAATTGTGCATTGCATTTTTGTGAAGTAGTATTGCAAACCTACATTGGGTGATTTCAAGTTCAGTGTTGACCTTTTGGTGTTGGTGTTAGGTCAATTTTTACACGATTATAACACCAAAAATAACATGAAGATGGTCCTGAAAAGTCACTCACTGGTTGTTGAGATGTCAATAATGTGATCTGGATAAGTTTTCCAAAATCTGAATTAGTTTTGGAGCTAGGGGAAGCAAACCAAATTTCAACACTAACACCAACACCAAATTTCAACACTAACACCAACACCAAGGCCAACACCGGACTTGAAATCACCCATTGTATATTGGTTTTAATGATTCAGGAGTGATCACTACAGCAACTTTTTTTATAAGACACCCCCCCCCCCCCCTGACACATGTTCCTTATGTTATTTGCACGCATGCCAAATATACGCTACCAGATAGTTGAGCGTATAGTTCATATCGTTAAAGAATGCAGGTCCGAAAATTCAATAGCTGTCTAACTATCAGACTATAACAATATTGGGATCTTGTACTGTAGCTGCTCAATGATTGCTTCAAGTTAGGCCTTGTGTAAAGGCACACTGATTGATTAACATGCACATTAGGGTCTGAGTGTGCACTGTGCTGACTATCTTTTGTATCGGTGAATCATTACCGCTCCTGTTTGAAAACCAGGAACAGTGATTTTTTCAATGTCTTCACACAAACATAGTATGTTTCAAAAGATTACAAAGAAAAATTAAGCTCCCTTCTAATTATCCTTTCATAACGTTTAACAGTGCACATATTTATGTATACAAAGAAATGGCAGTAGCCAAATCAAATTGGCTAATCACGTACTTCAGTGTGTTACTGAAGAAAGATTAAGGAATTTTCTCATGTAAATATATTTTCAACCCCCTACAGATATTTGGAATGATCCTGTCTATGATACTTTATCTTGCAACAAAGGGGTAACTTCCCTGCATGCAGCGGCAGTCCAATCGACTACCTTAAACAAAACAAGTGCAAACAAAGTAATTGACTTGACAACCCTCCCCTAAGCTCTCTCCTATTTTTTGCCGATTGCCAAGCCTTCCCACCATGCCCTTTTAGTTATTCGTAGAAAATTAGAAAATGTACGAGTAGTGGAAGATTTTGCTTTAGTGACCGTATTTGGTCTTGGCCGGTTGATCGGGTTGATTGTAAAGTCAACTTGTTTCAGGTTTTATTGTGATTTATTTTCCCCTGCACCCTACACCCCTGTTTATATTTCACCCCTGCAGATATTTGGAATGGTCTTTTCGCTGCTCCTCTACATTCAGCTCAGAGGGGAATGAGTAGATTTATCTTGAGTGCTTACCATAAAATGGCAGTGCCAACCCAGCAAAAAATTAGTCTGTGTATGTGAAAAATGCCCCTCCTTAGAGAGTGATTGAAGCACCCCTGTTAGAGCGAATGCATTGAGCCAAAGGACTGTGCATGATTTGTTGTATGTCTTCCTGCATGTATAGTCTATCTGTTTAGTCTTTGATGATATTCCAGAGAGGATCTTGTGTAGAGACTAATGCACCTTGTTTGAGTTTTCTTGTTTCTTTGTTTATTGATCTGTTATCTTTTTTTTTGTTTACATTTTCCCCCATCTGCCTGAGCCAACATGTAGGGTTTACATGTTAGCATGAGGGTTAGATTATTACAAATAACAGAAATGCTGATAAGATTTTTGTTAAAGGAAGGCATGTCAGTACTATTACAGGTGCTTTTAAACAAAATCTGTAAGTTTTTCACCTATTGAGAACCATTTAGATCATGATTATTAGATTCAGAATTGTTAATACTTGTCAGCTGAAATTTTAATACATATTTTTTTTTGTAGACTAGAATTTTGGCTGTTGACAGGATTGAATGCAAACCTTATTAGTTGAAGATATTGCTTATGAATATAGTTAATTCAGTTCCATGTTAAAAACATCTGGATTAAAGAAGAAGAAGAATGAAGAGGAGGAGGAGAAGAAGAGGAAGACGACGAAGAAGAAGAAGAAGGAGAGGAGGAGGAGAAGAAGAAGAAGAAGAAGACGAAGAAGAAGAAGAAGAAGAAGGAGGAGGAGGGGAAGAAGAAGAAGAAGGGGAAGGAAGAGAAGGAGTGGTGGTAGTAGTTAGGGAAAAAACTGGAGATTAGGATGGGGAAAAAGATTTCACAGAGGAAAGTTAATCATATGTTTCATTGCCATTTTGAAACCACAGCATGATTTGTTTGCCTGCCATTAATTACTATTCATGAATTTTCGTCAAATGTTTCTTTTCTTTTTAGATTCCAGGTGCCTTCATTCATATGACCCAGTCTTCAGCATGTCTTAATTTCTTCTTTTGCAATACAGCATATTAAAAAAGAGAGATCTTTTTCATTTGAGCATGCCAATCAATATTACTGAAAGCAAATACAGTACTCTCTGCATAAGTTGAACTTCCACAACCAAAATATTCTCTTGACTCGGAAGTATTATTTCAAACCAGAATATGCAAAGCATATATTAATAAAATCTGAGTTGAATTTCATTTAAAGGACAAGTCCATCCCAACAAAAAGGTGATTTGAATGAAAAGAGAAAAATCCAAGAAGCATAAGACAGAAAATTTCATCAAAATCGAGTGTAATATAGGAAAGTTATGACATTTTTAGGGTTCACTTAATTTGACAAAACAGTTATTTGCACATCCCGGTCGGTATGCAAATGAGAGGACTGGTGACGTCACCCACTTATATGAAATATTCTAATTGTTTCCTCATCGTCCTGTGAAACAAAGTTGTATTTCTCCATGAACATGTGGAATTACCATTGTTCTAACATTTTATGTAAAATCTGTAAAAATTGAAATATTGTAGAATTCAAAGTTTTCAAACAATAAAAAACAAAAGGCATCATTGACTTTCATTTGCATGTCACTGAGTTGTGCAAATAACTGTTTTGTGAAAAATAAGCGAAACTTGAAGGTGTCATGACTTTCTTATTTTACATCCAATTTTGATGAAATTTTCAGTGGTTATGCTTGATTGATTTTTTTCCATATAAATCTAACGTTTTTCAGGGGTGGACTTGACATTTAAGCCTAACAAATTTCTGTGGTTCAAAGCGAATCTACTTACGCAGAGTTTCCTGTAAGTTGGATGGTATTTCAATATAAGTTTGAATACTTTGATCCCCAACTCCTCGAATGATTCTGACCAGAATGTTTCCGTTCCTTTCTCTTTTGTCAAACAGATCCTCGGTCTGGTGTTCTCCATGTGCCTCTACTGCTCCATAAGAGACGGAACTAAGGCATAAGATGGGGTACCGGTCTTTAGTATATTTAAATGGTTACATCAATTATGCATGATTTGTAATTAACTTAATAAATTCAGTGTCACAAAATAATGTAAGGGACAGAGGGGTTTTTGTTACAATTTTTCCATGAGTGGTTCCAATATTTTCTCAAGATATAATATTTAAGTTATTGAAAGCTGGGAGATTTTCTTTTAAATTGTGTACATGTTAATTTTGATTTTCAATGAATGTTGAACTTTGTTGCTGTGATTTTTACGATTTGAATGCGATGAATGTCATATGCCTAGCATGCTACTGCCATAAGGTGATCACGTGATCACCATGGGGTGAACATGTGATTGCCATTCGGTGATCATGTGATCGCCATGGGGATCATATGATCATCATATGGTGACCATGTGATCGTTGTCTGAAAGTCATGTCAAGGGCATACCAGTAGCATTCCATTGTATACATTCACCATTGTGACATTTCACCTGTGACGTTTCACCTTTGACCTAGTTACCTTAACTAGGATATAGTGAACTCTTGAAAAACTGCCTTTTCTAAAATGTTAACTTTATCTTCTTTCAATTTATTCTTCTACCAACAATCTATTTTTTCATACTGAATTTTTCGTCTTCCTTCTAGAAGCAAACTACTTCTTTTTTTTACCTCACATCATTGCTGGGTCGAACAAAAGGCAATATTATTTTGTAGATTTTAATTCTCGAATTGATATCGAAAACAATTTATCCTTTTTATACAAAAAAATTGTCACATTTTTTCTTACCACGATTGCAAAGTTGTTGGGCAGTCTAATTAAATGATTAAACAATGTTAACGAAACTCTGAAGAGAGATAAACAAAAGTGACACAATTAATTTGGTATTTGGCAAAAACATATTTTCATAAGAGAAGATAATTGCAGTAGGTATGCTGGAGCTAAACATTGTAAATATTTACAAATTTGTTATTTGGGGATGAATGTGAAGCTACTTCACTTTTTTTCAGAATTGTACTTAACAACCGGCTTGAAATATTCACCAATATTTCCAGTGTATGCAAAGATACTTTCTCAGAGTTTCCCCCCTTTTCTTCCTGTATTGAATAGATTCACAACGACTCACTCTACTTTTTAGCCTGAAAATGCAATGAAACGAGGCTGATATTTTAGAATACTTTCAGGGATCGGACTAAAACTTGCCTTTTGGTAGTTTCTTGTAGACGGGTTAGAGAATTAGACTCTTTCAACATTTAAAAGCTGACTACCGTACACAGATTTTTAAGAGGCTGTATTTTTTGTATAAATTTTATTGACTATGCTGAATGTATCATTGTGGTGAAGGTAGAATTTAGTCGTCTTTTATGTATAGTTGCCAATTTGAGTATCACACCATGTTTTAGTACAATGATCAGTGTAGAAAAATATAATGATGTTATTCTATACGGACTTGTTCATATATGATTGATTCATGCTAATGACGGTAATAGCGGAAAAAGTAAAACTTTTCCTGAGATATTTTTACTAGAGGTATGAAAATCATGCAATTTTTTGCGGAATGACTTCAATTTCAGTCTTTCTCCTGGGTAATTTTTACACTTTTTTCACAGCTTTTTAATTTGTAATGAATGTTTGATACGAGAGCATTGGTTTTCATGATTATGTATGTAGTGACACAGGATAGCATACAAGTTATGTAATTATGTAGAACATACTCTTTTGCATGGTGATCTTGCTAGTTTTAATATGTCTGTTTTTAGGGAGATATGGTGTTTTATGAAATTTATTTCTTCTTTCTGTATTAAAATTCATCTTGTAGAGAAAAAAAAATTGTGTTGTCGGATTCCATTTTGGTTTTGAATTCATAGAAAATAAATCATGTGTGGTTTGATGTTTGCGATTGGAATGATTATAACTGATTGTGATGGTGATGGTGATGATGATGATGGTGATACTAATTTTCAGCCTTTAAAATACTGAAATGTTCTTGATCAGGTTGGCATCTCTGCATATAGATGATGGTGTTGATGATGGCTAGTATATTTTTTTTAGTAGTAAGAAGAATGATTTTAAAAAGATTTATCACCCCCAAATTTCTTCTCCAATATGTATGTATATTAATAATGATAGTAATACCCATTTTTATTGGGGGGGGGGGGGTCGCACCGAACCCTGTCTAAATATATGAATGAAAGTCTAGAATCTTGCAGATACATCACTGATTTTTCTCCGCAATATTTACCATCAATTTTTTTTTTCATATAGCCTTTCTATTCATCTGAATGCATGATAAAATAGCAATGCTGTGTGGCCGGGATTGAACCACGGACTTTCATTTCTCAAGTCAGGCTTCTTAGACCACTCGACCGTGGCACGTCTAAAATTCGTCCATGCTTTTGACCACATATCAGAATGGTCCAAATTGTTGTCCACAAAATAGTACACAATGTTTTTTTTTGTTTTGAATAATATTTTATTTTCTTCCTCTTTTAAATCAATAAATTTACAATCACAATTCATATAAATAAAGATTCTTTGCATGTATACAATCAATAAACAATCAAACAAATAAATATATCAATATCAATGAGATTACAAATATTTTTTAAATGATTAAACTGCCAAATTTCTCTTCTACAACAATGTGAAAGCAGAGGGGAAAAACCCATATCAATCGACAAAATAAAAAAAAACATACTTTGTAAAAGATGACTTTTTTCCCTGAATAGAATAGAAATAATCTCTTTTGCACATATTAATTGTACAAGAAATAAAAAAAGGATAAAAGATTATTTAAAAGATTAGTATTATTATAAAAGGTTATTATCCTAAAACGTCACTACACACTCACCTTACCCCCATACCCCCTCCCCCCTCATCTCTCTCCCCAGACACTCACACAAGCTCACTTCAACTCACCACCACCCACAGCTCCCCCCCCCCCCTCTTCCCCGTCACAAAACTCACACATCCATCTACACACGTACACCCACACTCGATGCATCCTGCTCTGGTACAACTATCTGTATTTGAACAAATAAACAAAACAAAACAGAAACAAAATGAAGCAACCAATACATCCATAGTATTAAGAAAGGTATGCATTGATTTGTTCCCATTTCCTTAAGTGCACCCCCAGCTTCCCCTTTTTAAACGCTATTTGATATTCCGTATCTCTATACACTTTAACCAAATGTGTCACTTTCTGTACGGTTGGCAATATTCCCTGTTTTCTTGAACTAAAAATAATATACTTAATTAAGAATATAATACAGTTTATTAATAAAGCTACTCTTGTAGTATTTCCAGATATCCCCATGAAATTTGTTTTCCAAACGTCACTGCCAAGTTCATTCAGTTGAAATATTTTACTCATCTCTTCCCATAATCGCTTAACTTCAGGACAATAAAAAAATAAATGTTGGTAAGACTCAACTTCTTTTTTACAAAAGGAACACAAATTATCTGTCTCAAAACCAAATTTAAAAAGTTCCCTTTTCGTGTACACAGCCCCTTGTAATTGTTTGTATTGAAATTCTCTATGTTTATTGCATAGCATTGCACATTTCAGTCTCAAAAATACTTCTTTCAGTTCCCCCATTCCCAAATCATATTCGGATTGCCCATCTGTAACATGAAATACATAATCAATTTGAAAATTTTCAATGAAGTGGTCTCACAAACGAAATTGAAATACGCCATCTAACGACCAGTAGAAGGTAGGGCGTAGGATCGGTGAGTTTTCCATGTTTTCTCGGGACCGAAAAATTGTTAGTGTTGTTGAAGTGTTCTATTTGGCCTCGCCCTCTCGGGGGGGGGGGGGGCAAGTTTTTGCCATGATAAACTCCTTGTTGTGGAGCAAAATAAAACAATTACATATATATAAATTAATTAATTAATTAATATACATATATATATTTTTAATGCCTTATTAACTTAGACGTCAAATTTTTAATTATACTAGCTTGGTGTTTTACCACCAGCAAAAAGCTGTCCTCCGAATTGCCATAACAATAAAAAAAAAAACCCGGAAGGTTGGTATACGTTCCTGCTAATGATGACGGTGACGCTGTAGGCGAAAATGATGATGAATATGAATGATGATGACAATGAGTGGTGACTAGTGATGATCACGATGATTTTTATGATGATGATGACTGGTGATAATGATGATGATGATGCATGGTGATGATGATGATGGCCGTGGTGATAGCGATGATGGTGATGATGATGATGGTGATGATGATGATGGTGGTGATGATGATGATGATGATGATGGTGATGATGATGATGATGATGATGATGATGATGATGATGGAGATGATGATGATGGTGATGATGATGATGATGATGATGGAGATGATGATGATGGTGATAATGATGATGATTGATGATGATTGATGATGATGATGGTGATAATGATGATGGTGGTGGTGATGATGGTGATAATGATCATGGTGATGGTGATGATGATGATGATGATGATGACGGTGGTGGTGATGATGGTGACGGTGATAGTGATGATCATGACGATGGTGGTAGTGTTGGTGCTGATGTTGGTGGTGAAGATGATAGTGATAATGGAGTTTACGGTGGTCATATTCAGAGCTGCCAAGTAATACTTGTTTTCAATAATCATTACTGAAAAATGAGAAAGAATACTGGTGGTTTCATGCAACCTTCCAATTTCTAAAGTTTCGATTTATGTCTTGTCCTGTGGTATTTTTATGAAAATACAGATTTTCTTACCAAAATGCAGATTTTCAGCCTTTAAAATACTGAAATGTTCTTGATCAGGTTGGCATCTCTGCATATAGGTGATAGTGTTGATGATGGCTAGTGGTAATAACGCTAGTTATAATGATAATGGTGATGATTGTTATAGTGGTAGATTGGTGGTATATTGACCGCAATTGGCAGTGTTGATGAGTAGATATGATGAAGATATCAAGCCGTACTAGATTTCTTCTTCTTTCTTTTCATTTTTTTGCTATATACGCTAGGGGGGGGGAGGGGTCATATGAAGCCCAAATGGCGATTACTCCGTTTTTTTTTTTGAGTAGTAAGAAGAATGATTTTAAAAAGATTTATTACCCCAAATTTCTTCTCCAATATGTATGTATATCAATAATGATAATAATACCAATTTTTTAATGGGGGGGGGGGGGGGGGGGGGTCGCACCGAACCCTGTCTAAATATATGAATGAAAGTCTAGAATCTTGCAGATTCATCACTAAGTTTTCTCCGCAATATCTACCATCATTTTTTTTTTCATTATTGTAAAAACAATTCTATACATGAAGAATGCGTACAGCCTTTCTATTCATCTGAATGCATGATAAAATAACACTGCCGTGTGGCCGGGGATAGAACCACTGACTTTCATTTCTCAAGTCAGGCTTCTTAGACCACTCGACCGTGGCACGTCTAAAATTCGTCCATGCTTTTGACCACATATCAGATTGGTCCAAATTATTGTCCACAAAATAGTACACAATGTTGTCCACAAACAAAATTGCAATACGCCATCTAACGACCAGTAGAAGGGAGGGCACAGGATCGGTAAGTTTTCCTTGTTTTGCTCTGGACCGAAAAACAACGTTACAGTGTTGTTGAAGTGTTCTAGTTGGCCTCGTCCTCTCGGGGTGATGATGATGATGATGGCGATGATGATGGTGATGATGATGATGATGATGATGATGATGGTGGTAATGATGATGGTGATGATGATGATGATAATGGTGGTGATGATGATGATGATGATGATGGTGATGATGATGATGATGGTGGTGCTGATGGTGATGATGATGGTAATGATGGTGATGATGATGATGGTGATGATGGTGATGATGATGATGATAGTGGTAATGATGATGATAATGATGATGATAATGATGATGATAGTTGAAATGATGATATTGGTAATGATGATGGAGATAATGGTGAATTATGATGATGATAGTGGTAATAATGATGATGATGAGTGATGCCGATGGTAGTCTAAATCTTGGAGGAGTAAGTAGAAGAGTAGGATGAAAAACAGGATGAAGAGCGTAAGAAGCAGCTGCAGGAGATGTGATGTTTGAAGATAATGATTTATTGACGATGATTAACATTATTTCTTATCATCATCATAATGATGACAAAGCCAAGGCTTCCCAGTAGTTAAAAATGATGGGCGTGACTGTTTAAAAACTAAAGAGAAGTGGAAGGGGGTTGAACATTCTCTGGGGTTGACCAATATATTTGCCGTTCCATATAAATAGATGAATAATGGAGCAACATGATCAACCTGCATGGAAAAGAAGCCCGATTCCAGAAGGGAGCGGAGGGGCAGGACAGGGGCGTAACAGGGGTCGGTGGCCAGGGGGGGGGGGGGGGGGGGGGGCAAGAGCCAAAAAATTCCCGGTCATATCATGGAACAGGCAATGGCGTCATAAGGCAAAAAATTTGAGGGGGCGATATGGTGTATCGGGCAAAAAAAATGTATATAAATGTGAGCGAGCAACAATTTTGACATTTTTATTGCAAAAAGCCAATTTGTGATAGATTTTAATTGACATAATGTTAAAAAGATAATATAATATTTCACCCTTCTCTCTTTCCTTTTCTCTCTCTTTTTTTGTACGCCACGGTGAACATGATTTTTGTTATGATTATGCGCATCAGGGCGAAGCTCTGTATGTTTGAGGGGCCCAGTATGGCGCTTATGGCAAGAAGTAGCTTAATATAAGTCCCGAATGAGCGAAGCGAGCGAGATAAAAAAAATCACCTTTTCAGGAGAATCTAACATAAAGATAGATTTTGACGTGATCTTCAGAAAAATATAATACACTTTTGCTTTGCTTTTCATTCTTTCCTCCTTTTCTTGGTTTGGTTGTAGAACTTTTGGGGGCTATAGTCCAAACTCATCCATACACCAGTGCTTTATGGGTGGGGTCCGGGGCGGAGCCCCGGAACCTCTTGATATTAAAGCCATTTTAAACCTTACAGATGGCCACTAATTTTAATCAAATTGCGTATACATTTATAGAGCTTTCACACAACACATAAATTCAATGCAGTTGTGTACCGTTATTATAAAAATGTTTTTAGGGGGCACACCATAAAAAATGTGGGAAAATTTGTAAAAAGTCGCCAGCGAGCGAAGCGAGCCAAAAAGAAAAGTGGCCTTTTGAAATGAAATTCTAATTATGTGAGGGGTGATAGCTTTTATATCATAGCAAACATGTCATATATTTTCTTTTTTCATTCATCTCATTTCGCTGCCTCCTTTATATTCTTTTATTTCCCTTTGGCTGCGGAACCACCCCCCCCCCGTACGTTAGTACTTCAACGCAAAGCTTAATGCAGGAAGGGTCCATATAGGGGCCCGTTATAGAGCCCTTTAAAGGTTACAGATGAAGCGCCCCCACTGCACGGGTCTTGACTCTTGGACAGAGCCCCGGTATATAGCTTTAGAGATTTAGCAAGTTTATGATAGACTTTCATACGACATTAGTCTATATACCACCCATCTTTCTCCCCGCTCGTTATCTTCAATCCTCGGCAGCCCGGTAGTGTTATCTCGTCTTCAGATCAATTCAGATCACACACAGATATACTATTCTTCCAAAATAATATTCTTAAAGTGAGTGATTTATATCTTTTCCAACTCGCCCAATTTATGTATAAACTAAACAAAGATGATCTCCCAACAATTTTTTCAAATATGTTCTGTAAAAACTCCTTTATACACGATTACCCAACGAGACAACGTAATTGTTATCACCTACCCCCTACCCGTACTATATTAGCGAAAAACTCTTTAATCTTTTTTGGACCAGTGTATTGGAATTCCCTGCCCAACGACTTTAAAGAATCTACAAACCTTAATATTTTTAAACACAAACTTAAAAAGATGCTCTTTTGTCAATACTCCACACCAACAAGTCAAGCTAACACATAACCTAAACTAAAACTACATAATAACTTAACCTTTAACTGCCAATAAATTTGTCAAACTTTACTTATAAAAAAAAATAACCACTACAACATGATACAATACATTACGACCTGTGCACCTGCCATGTTCCTCTTTTCATTTGCACTTTTTATTTGCACCTCCCTTATCTCCCTCTTTCTTTCCTTTGCCACTTTTCCCTCCCTATTATGATTTTGTAAGTACTTTTTTTTGTGTGTTACCACTGTAATTATTATTATTTGAATTACTTTCTCTTATTTTTGTTGTCGCTTATTCGTTTTATTTTGATATTTGTGGATTACTTGTTTTAAGTTTGTCTTCTGTGTCCGTCTCGATTTGTGTATAGAGTTGTATATATAGTTTGTTTACTATTAGTATTGAAACTAAGTTTAGGGGCTTGCCTTCTCTACAAGCTTTTGCTTTTCTTGGCAAGTCCCTCCGTTCATTTCTTGTTTCTTTTCATTGATAAAATTACTGTAACAAATTGTAGTTTTGTTTAATTTATATTCAACATTTGTTACGAAATTTCATTGATTTGTCTGTATTATCGATTATATTGAATATGTATTGTTACTTTGATTATATTATGAAAAAATTGTTGAACGGAAATAAAATCTAAATCTAAAAATCTAAATCTTGTCCCTTTTCTTTATTTTCCAATGTAGATTTTGGCTCATTCCATTCTACCTCATTTCCCGCTTTTGTTTCTTTTTGTCACCATTAATTTATTTCCCCAATCATGCTAATGTATTTGTATATCGGGGAGAATTGTTCTTTTTCACATGTTTTTCTTTCCTTCCTTTTCCCGTTTTCTTTCCGTTTTCCCTTTTTATGTTTTTTCTTTTCCCTTTCCTTTTCCCCTTTCCCTTTTCTTTTCTTCATTTCCTCATTATTCTTTTCCCCTTCCCTTTCTTTCTTTCTCCCCCCTTTTTTTCCTTTTCCAGTTTGTTTATTTATTTTCCCGGTGAACTCCGCCAGGGGGAGGCAGCTTGCCTCCCTGCCCCCCCCCGCCTGTTACGCCACTGGGAGGGGGGCAGGAGTGGTCGCTTTTAATTCTACAAAAGAGGGAGAGAACACATTGTTGCCCCCAATTATATGGTGTTGACTGGAGTATAAGGGCAGCACCGGTTGTTTATCTGGGTGTAATACTTTTTGGTGTTAGTTAAAACACCTATGCAACACTTTTGGTTGTGACTTTGACTATCTTTGGTGTTATATTCAAACTGTACATGGTGTTGGCCTAATTTTATTAACACCTTAGGGTAACACGACACCAACTATTGTCAGTTTTAACACCCAATTTTAAAGTGTAATGTTAAAAATTTCCTGTTGTGCCGCCTTTAAGCCCTGTTTACTACCCTGATCATTGACTCATTCGTTATTACAATCTTAATAAGAACTTCTTGTGAAGATTGACTCATTTCCAGTCGTTTCTTCCGCTGCGGTGTATCCTGCGCACTGCAAAGCACATTCACGCGCAGCCATCCACTCACACAGACGACTGGCCTTCGCGCTCAGCATCTCTAAATGAACTTAATTAAAAAGATCATTCTTTGCAGTAACATCCGGTCATAATTATTCCCATGAGTCTCAAACTGCTACTACATTTGAAAGTAGACAGTTAGTATTACATGCCGACGTAATTTCATCTTGGATATAACTTCGCGACGTTACAGCTACTTGGATCCTGAGAACGAAGGTTTATATCTGGATTCATTTATCGGTAAGTGCTACCACTTTTAGACTAGCTTGACGGGACCATTTATTTCCTGGGTCATCTAAACTTATTTTATTATCTTGTCAGTTCGGCATTAACAAAGAATCTTATCATTGCTTGATCAAGATCGTGACTTGGAAGATATTGAAAGAGAATGGTCGAAATCAATGTCCGAATTAACCACCATAAAGTGTTAATAATGTTATAATTTATGTCAAACAATTTCTACACAATATATTAGAGTTTACATGGTTTACGGGTGTGTTAGGGTGGGGCGTCTTTTAGGAAAAACGGATGTGGTTGAAGTTTTGAGATTTATTCCCGTTGAAACCATGAAGAATTCACTCACAGCTAGAGGTTTTTGTGAGGGTGATGGGGGGAAGGGGGGTCTCAATTTTTTTGTAGAAATATTTTTGTTTATGTAATTAACACTATATCACGCTACATTAATAAAAAACACATAGAAAACATGTTCTAATAGGCCTACTAAAGCATTCCAGATGTAGCAAGACAATGTTTCGAGATAGACATTTAAAGCGAATTGGGCGGGTGAGTCATGGGGCGGGAAGCGCCTCGGGACCGCTCTAAACACTTCAGCGGAAATTCACATCAATTTCAAACTTCCGATAAACAATGTAAATAGGGTGTGGGGAAGATTTGGAAGGGAGGGGGCTCTGATGGGTTATATCGCGTGAATCTTCCTCTAATATGTACAAAAACTTCATATCTAATACTCTCATTTTGGTATTAATGGCTACGAGTATGTAGCGCAAAGAGCCAAACAATACGAGTTGCCAGACATAGTATGTAGAGCAATATATTTTTAAAATAGTCGCGAGAGAGCAAAATTTGTGTACCCTCTTGATTTAGACAATAATCTAGAAAATCTTGGTAGTGGAACTTTGCACGCCGGGGGGAGGGGGGGGGGGGGGGTGCCCCAAGCCCCGCCTCCATGCACGAGTGGGTATATGAGCAAGTTTGCAAAGCTTGAAAGCTTGCCATGATGTGTTAACAACATCAAACTGTGTTTAAAGGTCAAGTCCATCCCAGAAAAAAGTTGATTTGAATAAATAGAGAAAAATCAGACAAGCATAATGCTGAAAATTTCATCAAAATCGGATGTAAAATAAGAAAGTTATGACATTTTAAAGTTTCACTTATTTTTCACAAAATGTTAGATGAACGAGTCAGTTACATGCAAATGAGTGAGTCGATGATGTCACTCACTCACTATTTCTTTTGTTTTTTATTGTTTGAAGTATACAATATTTCATTTTTTACAGATTTGACAATAAGGACAAACTTGACTGAACCATATAATGTTAAACAATGGTAATTCCACATGTTTAGGGAGAAATAAAACTTTGTTTCACAGGACAATGGGGAGAAAATTAGAATATTTCGTATTTCATATAATAAAATACAAGAGAAATAGTGAGTGAGTGATGTCATCAGTTCCCTAATTTGCATACCAACTGAAATGTGCATATAACTGTTTTGTTAAATGAAGCGCAACTTTAAAATGTCATAACTTTCTTATTTTACATCCGATTTTGATGAAATTTTCAGCATTATGCTTGTTGGATTTTTCTCTTTTTATTCAAATCAAGTTTTTGTTGGGGTGGACTTGTCCTTTAACTAGCACAGACACTCGTATCACTGGTGTATAAAGGAAGCGGGGGCCTGGGATCACTTCCCCCTTCCCCGAATAAAAAAAATTCCATCGTTAGCCCTTCACTTTCGGCTGAGCCCCTCCACTTTCAAAAGCTTGTATATTCCACTTTACATTATTATATCGCCACCATGTTCTTATTTAAAGGGGAATCCAACCCAAATAAAAACTTTTTTTTTATAAGGAAAAGAAAAATCAGACGAGTTGATAGGTGAAAATTTGAACAATATTGGACAAACAACAAGAAAGTTATGAAGTTTTAAAAGTTGTAAATATTTGTAATCACTATACCCACGGAGACTTCAAATTGGCCGCATATGGGATGTCATAGTGATGTATAAGGCAAGGACTACTCTTCCATATACTCCAATACATATTATGGCTAAAATGTCATTTTTCCCAAAAGTTTTATTTCAAATTATATTTTTCTTTCATGAGGACATAAAACAATATACTACCTGGGTTATATCTAAATTAATTCCCCAGGGGAAAACCACAAATCCCACATGGCCGATGGGAAAGTTGTCCTTGCCCCTTGTCATAATTTACTTACCCAGTTGCCAATTTGAAATCTACATAGTATTAGTGATCTCAATTTTAAAGCAACTATAACTTTCTTATTGCTTGTCCGATTTCTTTCAAACTTTCACCATTCTGTTTAATTTATTTTTCTCCTTCCCAACACAACATTTTATGGCCAAGGCTGGATTCTCCTTTAAATGTAAGTTTGATAAAAGGCTTAATATACGTCGTCTTATGATATCGACCAAACGGTGCTTAAAGGGATGCTCCAGGCTGAGAATATTTATATCTAAATAAATAGATTAAAATACACAAAGCAAAATGCTGAAAATTTCATCAAAATCGAATAAAAAATAACGAAATTATTGAATTTTAAAGTTTAGCAACATTTTATGAAAAAAAAAGTTATAGGCAAGTCGTCATGATTATTCATTAGATGGGTTGATGATATCACTTTCCCATTTTCCTTTTTCTTATGTTATTACATGTAATCATAATTGTTTCATTTTTCATACATGTGTAAATGATGAAGTAAGTTGCAGCAATAAGTAACTAATGCACTTAATAAGTTGTTAGTTCTTGGTAGAAATTTTTTTAAATAAACCTAATATCTTTTTAATAGAATACAAAAGAACAAGTGGGGATATGACATCGTCAGTTTGCTCATTGAATATTCATGAAGACATGCCTAAAACTGTTTCACAAGAATAATGCAAATCTTTAAAATGCCATAACTTTGCTATTTGTCATCAGATTTTGATGAAATTTTCAGCATTTTACTTGGTGAATATTATTCTATTCAGGTAGAAATATTTCCAGCCTTGACCATCCCTTTAATGCCATTGGCTATGTCCTGTGTCGCAAGGCTCATTTTGTGAAGAGTGTTAATGAGATGTATTTATTATTTTATATCCTGAACCTTAGCAGACTATAGTGAGAAGATCAAGATCGGAAGTGATTATAAACTGATAATATATTAATCTTTCGTTTCCTCTTCAGAATTATGAACAGTCATGATAAAGAGGGTAACTTGTGTGATCGCAAATGCACTCACTCTTAAAAGGGATCGATCAAGAACGCTATTGGGTTGGTTAAAGTAGGCCGACATCTAAAAAAAAAAAAAAAAAAAATCAATGGTTAGAATCTACAAGGATTTAGGTTGATACTAGTATACATTTTTATCGGTCGGAAATATATCCACCAAGTGGCACCAACAGTCTAATAACTTTGACCAATCATTTACCAGTGTACTGTTAGAAATTTCTCATTAAAAAAACAAACAAACAAAAATGTTCCTGTACAGCAGAGTCTCGATCTCGGGAACATCTGTAATCTTACACTGTGATAATA
Organism: Lytechinus pictus; assembly: GCF_037042905.1. Taxonomy (NCBI): domain Eukaryota; kingdom Metazoa; phylum Echinodermata; class Echinoidea; order Temnopleuroida; family Toxopneustidae; genus Lytechinus; species Lytechinus pictus. Next base: position 20,748,727 of record NC_087253.1, on the reverse strand, counting down.
ATAATAGGCATTCATATAGCGCCATCTATCTAGAAATATTATATTCCGAGGCGCGATGTATCATTATTATTACCCCGGCTTTAGCTCGAGCTGCCTTTCAGCGCTCATGCATCAAGGAATTAATCCTACCGGGTACCCATTCACTCACCTGGGTTGAGTGCAGCACAATGTGGATGAATATTTCTTGCTGAAGGAAATTACGCCATGGCTAGGATTCGAACCCACGACCCTCTGTTTCAAAGTCAGAAGACTGATCCACTGGGCCACAACGCTCCACAAAAAAAAAAACACACACAAGGAAAATAGGTATATGATGCATGAACCCTATACACTTTTCTTGTAATAAGAAAAAAGAAGACTTTTCTCCATTATTAAAGCAGACCTATTCTTTTAAATTGCAGAAAATTCCTGTTATAAAAATATACAGAATTATTCGAGCTTTTTTCGGTTAAATCTTGTGTGCTTTTTTAAGCATGTGTCATACGAATTTGATCGCATTTATGTTAGACTTACTTTTGATTTTTTTTCTAAATGTTATGTCAGGTCCTTGTTGATAAACATATTAACAAGAAAAGTAAGTCAATCCTCTATGTATTACAGGAGGAATAAACGCCCTTTGTACTTTTTTCCGAGGTTCATGTCTGATTTAAAAAAAAATCACTGGCCCATAAACAATCCAATAACACTATATAGAAAAATAACGGATGGTGAATGAAGCGTAATCAACATTTTACTCCCCTAACCCCCACCCCCCCCCCCAAGAAAATTGATTGAATCTATTTTTAATTCAGACATCCAAATCAGGGAGTTCCCAATTTCCTGTCAAAATTTTCATAACGTAATTTTATTACATGGAATGACTCGGAATGGGATAGCAAAATATTTCATGAGTCAAGGAAATATCACACGAATCTAGAACGAGAGCAATAACATTTGCCAATGACTGGTCCCGGTTTTAATGATGGTTTATCAAATACTAGGATCTACATTGATATATTTTAAAACATTAATATGCGAATACATATAATTTTGCTCGGGCATTGTACCTGTGAAACGGTAAACGAATTCCCTCGGCTTTGTCTCGTTCGTATTAGAACTTTTCCAAAGGTACCCTGCTCATGTATTTCTTAATAATGACATCGATATGGTATGTATTACTTGGCTATAATAATGACCTCGATAATTATGTAATGATAGGCCTAATGATAATATAGGGTATTTTGTGTAACCCACATAATTGTGTTCAAGGGCCTGGCTAAGCAGGGCTACCGACTTCGATGCTCACAGCTTTTTTTAGAATAATGATACTGTCAGTACCCATTTCCCTCACCTGGGTTGAGCGCAGCACATTACGGATCGATTTCTTGCTGAAGGAATTTCGCCATGCATGGCTGCGATTCGAACCCACGACCCTCTGCTCCAAAGTCCGAAGACTAATCCACTAAGCCACAATTTGGCTAATATTTTATCATCGTGTCTTACTTATGATTCTTATTTCACATTTCTTCTGTTCCCCCTTTTTTTTCCCTCACCCAGGAATAAAGACCTACCGGATACAAGATGAAGGGAGATACGAACTGCACAAAGTACACGTTGGTTGTCTTCAATGTCCTTCTCTTTGTGAGTACAATGCCTGATCCGTTTAAGAACATTTTATTGTGACGTCACATTTCTTATGATTAAAACAGAGAAATGAGACAAACATAATTTTGGATAAGAAAGTTGACAGTTTTCATGTTTTCATTTCATGCTTTCAGTGGTGGATCCAGGGGGGGGGGGGGAAGGGTGCATGCCCCCCGTCAAAATAATATATTACTTTTATCGAGAAATTGTAAACTGTATGGTGCAGATTTGTTTATTGAATGTAATTCTATTACTTTTGGGGAGATTCGGAAAAAACATGATAAAAAACAACACGTAGTGGATATACGTGGCGAAATAATTGCCTTATCTGGCCAAATTGCGAAAGTCGCTCCGAATTTTGATCAGTCTTTGGTTAATAAAATATGTTTGAAGTGTGGAAATACAAAGGGGGGGGGGGGGGAAAGTGTCATTGCCTCATCGGAAAGTGATAATGGTTCATCATGCTCCAAGAAGCATCAGCCTCGGTTTTTTTTTTATTTCTCAGTGCTATAAATACAGGTGCCCACCGTCCAAGGTAAACCCTACTGTTATTGAAATATAGAATTTCTTATGATTTTCTATATAATTTCTTTGATACTGTCTCCAGATTGTGGGAGGAGCCATTCTTGGAGCGGGGGCGCATCTTCACATTAAGGAGGGGCCGTTCATGACGTTACTTCCAAGCATGCCTTTCTTGAACGTGGCGAACATCATGATCATTGCCGGGATCGTCATCCTCGTCGTTTCTTTCATCGGTGGTTACGGGGCGATCAAGGAACATTCATGTTTGCTACTAACGGTACGACTGATTACTCAATTTAAGTCAGATATTCTATTGATAGTTACTGAATATAATACCTCGGTCATATTTGCTCTACGGCGGCCGTACGGCGAGTCGAAAACATCCGATTTAACATTCATGTACGAGCTACATAGAATGAATAAAACGGCTGTTTTCGACTCGCCGTACGGCCGCCGTACAGCAAATGTGACCGAGGTATTAATAATTGTCAACTTTGTACCTGCCCACTCCTAAGGACCGATTTTATTAATTTGCTATAATTTAGTTATAGTAAATAATCATCAAATAAAAATGCATGGTTGTAGGCCTATAGGCCGACGTACCTGCTCACTTAGTCGTTGATTTAGCTATGGATGGAACTAATATTTTGCTTAATTAGCTAATCAGCGAGATATCTAATTAATTATGTACATCACTGATCAAATGAATAAATGACTGGCAACGTGACAAAATATTTTTTTTTGCCAATCATTTGATCCATATCACCATTCATATGCAACTCATTATTTTTTTTTTATAAAGCTCGTTAATAAACCACAATATTATTGATTTATCTATTCATGCATGTTCACAATGTCACAATATTAATATAATGTATGAGCTTACATGGATAATTCTGTAAAAGTATATAACACGAAAAAGTAGGGCCTACGACAAATATAAGCCTAGAGCTTGAATTATTGGTTAAACACCTTTATTAATTTGTATCACTTTGAACAAAAAATACAATGAGAAAAAAACAAAATAAAGAGAAAAAGATAAGAGAATAATAAATAAATGAATAGAAAAACACAAGAGGTGAAAGACTGCCTTGCTAATTTATTGATTGAACAATAATAAGTATCAAGTTGTTATTATTTATCATTTCATACCAAAAGAATGATAACCATATTTTGCTTTTCTTCTTTCAGTATTTTGCTTTCATGGTCCTCGTTTTCATCTTGGAAGTCTCTGCGGGAGGTCTTGGTTTCGCGTATCGCTGGCAAGTGGCCAAATATGTAGCCAATGAGATGCGAGCTGGTGGTTTAGCTAAATACAACGCGCCGGGAGAGGGCGGTCTAACAAAAGCATGGGACAAACTCCAGAGTACAGTGAGTATTGGATTGCGTCATTTGGAGGGTTCAATCCATTTTCATAATCTTGATTTCTGTTCAATTTTATTCACAATATTTCGAAAGCAATACCCCTAAATTTTCCAAGGTCAAGTTAAAAAAAAACATAGAAGAAAAAAGAGGAGAAAAGAAAAATAAAAGGACAAGAGTGAAATATGATATCATTTTCTGAATGTCGAAATGTAAAATTAGATTTTCATTTTAAAAGATTAAAACATTTTTCGCTCACTGGCTTCGTCTTCACATTTTTTGTGCCATACGGCCCCCCCCCTGTCGCTCATAACTTCACTGATGTTCTGTTATTGTCATCTATAAGCTTCCTAAATAGGCTCCAAGTGAATGGCAAGGTAAATCATAATAAACAAAAATATAAAACGAATAATTTTTCTCTGTATCTCATCAAAAAGTAAATGGCAGAAATGCGGAATATTTGAGGCTGCGTTTAATTCCTCTGCATGACTGAGTAAACATCCATCATGTTTGAGTTGTAAAGAGTGCCCCAAAATATGTAATTTCTCCCTCTTTCCCATTTTATCTCCCCCATCTTCCTCGTTCTCGTCCTCCTCCTCATCTCCCCCTCTCTCTCTCCCTCTGTCGCTCTGTCTGTCTCATCCTCTATCATCTCTTTTCTTCCCATTGTTCCTCTTTTTTTTTCAATCATTCCCCTTCTTCTTTTTTATGCCCCCTTTTAACTCTTTTAGCTTGGTTGTTGCGGAGTTTTCAACGATACCGACTGGGCTAACACGGGGACCGGTATGTTCCTAGCCCGACAGACACCCGACTCATGCTGCCTCTTCCCCGCTCCGGGATGCGGCAAAGACGTCAACTCCGAGAAGTTCATCCGGGTAAGTCTCTGCAGATAGTATATAGCGAGAGTTTCACAACTGCATGCAACGGGGACGGATTCTACAACACAGTAAATCTATTGAAACTGCCCGCAATGAAAAGCTTAAAGGTCTTTGTCGAAAATTGGTCAACCTGGGGAGTGTTTCATCAACATTTTCATCCGACAAGTTGTCAGATCTGACATCTTTCTCTGATGTTGATTGGCTGAGAGTTACTGTTACTATGGTAACTGTCGGATAAAATGGGACTTGTCGGATAAAACGTCCGACAAGTCCTTTCATGAAACGCTCCCCGGGAGATCGTCCTAGGATTCTGAGCTGACGAATAATCACAAATATGCCGTTTGTCTGCTGATTTGATTCACCAATTTTCGACAAAGACTGCTTTGTTATGAAGGGCTTTTGACAATAGATTCTCTACACTGTTAGAAAATTTATCCTTTAAATAAAAGAAGTTCATGCAGAACAGTCTCGAGAACACCTGTAATCGTACCAGATTGCGTAATCTTACAGGAAATTGGTATTTGGTGTATGGAACCTTACAAATTTCCTTTAATAAAACACCCCTTTCCCCTTTTTAAACAGACCTGAGCCCCGTAACACAAAGGTTAGCGATTAATCGCTAATTTAAAAGAGCAATTATGATTGGTTACTAGTCAGTCTACTGAACGAAATGCGCATGCAACGATGATCTTGATAGGCCAATCCATAATTTTAGCGATTGATCGCTAACCTTTGTGTTACGGGCCCCAGTTCTGTTAAATTGCAGAAAAATTTCTGTTTTATGAATTTACAGAATGATTCTGTGTTTGCTTTTTGCAAAATCTTCTTTCTTTTCTCTGTAAAATCAGTTTTTTTTTAACAGTGTACGTTCCAGAAAGCGTCCGCATTGTGATTGCGCCAACTCTCTTTTGATGGAGTATATAGGGAAGAAGAAGATGTAGGGGGGGGGGGGGGAAAGATGGTTTGAATAGAAGGAGAAAAGTAAAAATCGCTTACTACTTAAACTTTTATCAAAATCGGATGTAAAGTAAGAAAGTTATGACATTTTACAATTTCAGAATATTATTTGCACGTCATGGTCGTTACGCAAGTCGATGACAACACCCACTCTTTTTTGTTTAAGAAGAAATATAAAATATTTCAAATTTCCCTCATTATAATGTGAAATTAAATCTGATATTGTTTTTGAAAATTTGAAGTGAAAATCTATCACAAAGTTAGACTTTCATTTTGATAAAGGTAAATTTTTTCACACTCGTGATTTTGTTTTCAACCCCTCACACCCAATTTTATTCCGTCAAAATTTTGTCTGTTTTACCTGTTTTACGGCACCGGTTACCATTGAGCATTACCATGATTAGACCTACTGGTCAGATTTTACTGGTGGTGAAGATGAAATACGTTACCATGGCAACTAACTTTTCCTCTCCTTCTTTTGTTTTTACAGGGATGCAAGGGCGCCATCATAATGGAGTTAGAATCAAAAGCTCACGTAGTTGGTATTGCATGTATCATCATCGCAATTTTTCAGGTAAGAAAAGCACTGTTAATAGGCATATTACGATCAGTCAATGCTATGCGATTTTGATTATGATTATATTGTTTTCTTCTAAATTCATATAATTTCTGGAATACATTTTTCATAACATAAACAATTATGCAATTATTACATTAATTACTCTTTTGGGCGTGAACCATAGATAAAATGTGCTAAAAATTATAATTTCATAGAAAAAAATTACCGACCAAATTGATTATCATAAAATTCACAATTTGCAGGATCTGCACGTTTGAATATTCAATAAACATATATTATTTTATTAATTTTTACAGGGATCCAAACGCTCTTGTTTCGATATAATAGGCCTACACATTTTTTTTTTATCCCGGTGTTTATTTTTTTCATCCTGAACAGATCTTCGGTATTGGGCTCTCCTACACCATGTGGAAGAATGTAAATGAGAGAGGAGGCAACTACGTGTAAAATCTAATCATGATTGTAAACTGTAAAAAACTACACTGATGTGTATATACCGATCCACAACGCGAGAGGGCGACACATGCGCCTCTGAATTTAGTTTGCAGGTCTCACACGCCCGAATTGAAACAAAAAGGCAAAACATATTCATTCGACTGAAATAGATGATTGACAAAAGTATGTGGAAATGATTCGCCATCTAACACTGATTTTAAGAAGGGCAATCACCATGATCACTGAACGTCTTTGGCTCTAATGGGAAAGTGACGTCATTCTACTTCTGGAACTATTTCACTGGCTGAAGAATTACGATTACGGTTATTTTATTGTTTTTTGGTGACGAATGAGGTCTCGTCACGTAATGTTTCTATGCATGTTGATTTATTTTCGAAAATAAAGCCGTCAACACAATACCCTTTAATGGTCAGATATTAAATCTGATATTATATTCCTTTTCTACTGGTAATATTTACGAAAAATTGAAGAAAATAAATGTTTATTTGGCTGAATTGAAAAAAAATGAATAAACATGAGCCCCCCTAATGTAATCCGTATTTCATATGAATTTTTGTTTACTGCAATTTAACATGCGGCGGGGGGGGGGGGATTGGGGATTACAGACGCGACACCTACTTGTATGTATTTTTATACGCAGGGTATACAAAGACTGAGGAGCTATAAATTCCAAGAGCCCCTGATTAGGAAAGTTTGGCCAATCTTGCCTCGCTTTTCACCCAATGATGACCTTTACTACCTTCTGACCTTGTCTATCAATTTTTTTTGGGATCTACGCCATTTTGATACCAAAGGGGTGGTGCGAGAAACTTACGTTCTCTCTAAATTCCTTAATTTGAAAAATATTGCGATCAGGGCCCAATCCAAAGTTGGATTGAAGCTTTCAATCTAATAGATTTAGAATTCAATCTTATTCGATTGAAACTTTCAATCCAATTTTATATTGGTCCCTGAGAGTCTAGTATTAGATTGACTTTTCAATCTACGGAAGTTTAAGAGTTCAATTGCAAAAACGAGCGTGAGTCACCAAATCAAGCACATTGGGGCATTGCAATGTTGAGATGCAATTTAATGTGAATATACTACAAATCTTTATTAATTCAATTCATTTTTATAAAAATTCATTTCAATTCGAACATGATACAAAGTAATCAGATACAAATTGACTTTTGAATCAGTATAAAATTGAAAATAAATGACTTAATTTCGGGGCTTACGATTGATTTTAAATGAACGAAAGTTTCTTGTAGGGCCTCATAAGCTCGTCAAAATGTGTAATGAGAAATCAAGCAGTTGGAAATAAAAGTATGGGATAAAAAAGTAAAGCTGTTTCGTAATATTAGAGTTTTATTTAAGAATTAAGAGAAGATATTATTATGACTAGACCCAGGGTTCTGTTTCATAAAGACTTGTTATGATAACAATCGAAAAACAAATTCACTATCACCAATCAGATTGAAGGATTGCAGGAACTTTTTACTGTTGTTATCATAACATGTTTTGTGAAACGGAACCTTGATGTCCGTGGAGGCTACTTTTCAGAGGTGTGTATATAATTATATTTGATATTGAATGCATAGGTATAAGTATTTTTCAACCTTTTGAGAAATGTAGCTTAATGGATTTGTTTTTGGGGTCACGACCATGGCCGTACGCATACATTTTTCGCGGGGGGGGGGGGGGGGGGGGGGGAATGCGTTAACTTTTTGAAAAAAAAAACTCAAAAGCGAGGGAGTAAAGTTACCGAGCTTGTAATTGGGGTGCTTTTACATTAAGTTAAGTGAACTGAAAGAATTTGTGCATACTAAATTGGTGAATTTTGTGAAAATTTTCAGTTAAAAAATTTATAGGTTTTCAAAATTTCTGGGGGGGGGGGGGGGAGGACACTGCCCCCTCCCACCCCCCCCCCCCGCTGCGTACGGCCATGGTCAAAGCGTTTACATAAAGTGCTGCGCTGTGTCTGTCATCACAAATATTGAAACTAGAAAATATTGATAAGAACAGGATCTCTGAATCTTGAATACAATTTTAATTATCAATCATTTTCTGTAAAACAAAATATTGTGTTCATTGTTTTGTCCAATTCTCATTAATTGAATGGAATCTATGTCATGGTTTTGTAACGAATTTCTGTTGGATGTGAATAAACGAATTCAAATTAATAAGGTCATGATGGACTTTCGACGAGCTTTCACTTTACTCTGATGTTGCTTCTCATATTTGATTTGATTTTATTTCAGCATTTTTCCAACAAAAATAATTAATAAACATAATGTACAACATAAATAAAAAATAGAGATACATATCTTTTTACAAAAATAAATACAAATAATTATTCATTGGCAAAAATGTATATAGATAGTGTTAGTTTGCAATATTATAAGTTGTACTTTGTTGAGTAGACAAAAAAGAAAATGCTGGAGACCGCTACCATAAGCAGTGCTTGACTAGGGTAGCGGCCTCAAACGTATTAGCGAAATAGACAAAATAGAAAACGAAGTACAAATCGGGCATTGACTTAAATAAATTATAAACAGATATTATTAATACGATATTTACATGCAAGAACCTTGTATGCCTGATATTATGTGCACAGTTGACGTGTTTGCATGTGTTTGTGCATATCAAAACCAACAGACATCAGCTTGAAGGCCCACTCTTGGCCCAGGGAGGCTACTTAATGCATGATACGTATGTGCCGCGGTCGAGACCCCCACTTTCAGCCTAAATTTCCATTCCAGAGCATCACCAATTTAGAAAGCCATTGATATTCCTATTTTTCCACATTCCAGAGACCCTTAAATTTGTGTTTCTCTTTCTGGAGAGTGCGCTACCATAGCCACTACCATGCTATGTGAGTTCCGGAGACCCTATATTTTATGTTCAGGTATTCGATATGGTCAGTTCCAGGGCATTGCATTTTTAGCAATATTGTTGACCCAATAGCCGCTCCGGTGACCCCCAATTTTAAAAACCAAAATTTAAATCCAGAACCCCCGACCCCCGAGTTTGGCGCGGCACATAGGTACATATATCATGTTATAAGTTGAATACCCCCCGGGACTCTAGGTGTTATACAATCGCACCACACGAAACTGATTCCAGACGGATCAAAGCTATTACGTTATTTCCAATGACATATCATAGGTCGGTTTGGATTCGGTTTCGGTTCCAGTCACACCAACGAAACCGACTCCAGACCGATCAAATCTATTACGTTATTACCAATGACATACCATCGGTCGGTTTGGAGTCGGTTTCGGTTTCAGTCACACCAACGAAACCGACTCCAGACCGATCAAAGCTATTACGTTATTACCAATGACATACCATCGGTCGGTTTGGAGTCGGTTTCGGTTTCAGTCACACCAACGAAACCGACTCCAGACTGATCAAAGCTATTACTAGTACGCTATTTCCAATGACATATACCATCGGTCGGTTTCGTTGATGTGACTGTAACATAGAAGCTTGAAAGAATTTAATCACACGTCGGACACACCCCCACATACAAACCACGCCCTCATACAAGCCACGCCCACATACAAACGCCGTATTCGACAAGTAAGCTAAACAAACAGCATAATTGTTATAGTAAAAGAAATTTATTCGTCAGCCTAAAAATCTGCAATTTATAAAACGGTTTTGACATTGTAATCACACAACATGATATTTATAATGTTTGCAGCTTGATAACCTTAATCAAATGTTAGTAAAAAAATTATTAGAATCGCATTAGTGTTCCCCTTATTTGTAGCAATAAAATTAAGTCGATATTGTTTTTTTTAACAGAATCATTGATACTAAGACCCGATTATAACACTAATTTTGTAACTGAAGACCTTAAACTTCTACCTATTTACCTAATTCTTCATACAAACACTTTTCCCCTTTAATTGGCTTCAAGTTCATTGTTCAATCATGATTAAACTCACTAGAAAACCACATTCCCGGTTTAAACGATTTTGAAAAAGTTAGCTCAAAGGTGAATGATATTACATTCAGCATACCAGTCTATACGCAACGAAATTTGCTCCATACCTCCCGATGTCGGATTCTAGAGTGATTGTTATGTTACGCCGTTTGTAACATCATTATATAAACAAATTATTTAACATTCAATCATTAAAATAATAAATAATAACAATTATTTATTAAATAATGAATATGAGAAACAATTCGCCTACACACGGCGCCTATAATATAGATGTCACCCTCCTCGGGTGCGAACTGTTTTTTATTCCTACGACTTTTTCCTTCCCTTTTTTTCGTACGACAGATAAACCGTTTTGATCAAACTAAAAGCCCTGGACAACTTTTATTACTGTGGGTCTAGGATTTTACATGTATATTTCAGTTTACATCGAAGAATAGACCTATATAGGCGTAAGCTGAAAGTCTTATTGACAATACTCTCTGAATACAAATGATCTAATCTGGTCCCCAGTTACAGTCCTCTCAGCACTGTAAAAAATAAAGTGCTGATTTAGCACTTACAGTGCTTGTATAGTGACTGCACTACGAGTGCTGATTTTCTAGTTCAAATTTAAACTAAAAAATCAGCACTCGTAGTGCAGTCACTACACAAGCACCGTAAGTGCTAAATTAGCACTCCATTTTTTACAGTGTAAGACAAGGGACCAGTCACTTTGGAGTGGGATTTACATGTACATCTTTTCAGAGTGCATTGTAGCTCCTTCTGGAGTGAAAATGGCTAAAAATATTCACTGCTCACTCCAGAATGAGTTCTAATGTACTCTGAAAAGATCTAAATACTACTCCAAGACGACTGATCCTTCGTCTCACACTGAGCATGCTGAGAGGAGTGAAATTAGGGACCAGATTAGCTCTAATTTGCATGTAAAGTGTAGAAAAACAATTCTTGATTATTAATATAGGAAAATCGATCCAATCGGTCCGTGGGCTCTACTCTATGTATGTTTTTCAAACTCTCGTCTCAATTTTAAACGAAAAAAATACTGGGAAGCGAACCAAAAACCATGCCAGTGTAAGCACAAAATGGCACTTCGTGTATGAGTTGTAGGTGTTGCAAATTAAAATTCCTTTATGAATATTCATGAAGGTGTTTAGTTTTTGACGGAATGAATACTCTTCTAACGCCGGGAAGAAAAATGTCGCAGGAACAAAAATATAGCCCAGGCGGTTGTCAAACCACAATCCATTGTATTGTACATCATTCACTGAATCTACATGATCGCTTTCTTTCATAATCATTTACATGATCGCTTTCATAATCATTTACATGATCGCTTTCATAATCATTTACATGATCGCTTTCATAATCATTTACAGGGCAACCTGGGGGCCGTTTCATAAAGCTGTTAAGAGCGACTTTAAGAACGACTGGTGATTCTTTCTTACGCGCTAAACCATCGCCAATGTATATACATTTACCACAAGAAAGGATCACCAGTCGTTCTTTGAGTCGCTCTTAACTTACGAACAGCTGTATGAAACACCCACCTGAAAACATACCTGTATAAGTATGTTTTCTGATAGACATTGATTAATTGTTCAGACATGTATTATATGTAAATAGTCTGTTCTGTTTGTTGTTCTGCTCTGAAGCGCCTTGAACATCTAATCAAGATGGAAAGTGCGCTATAAAGATCTCATGTATTATTATTATCATTATTATTATTATAATCATTTAAAAGACTGATTGCAGTGTATCTTAGCAACTGACACTTTTAACCCTCATAGAAAAAAAAAACTATCCCAAGTTTACAATCGCCATTATCATATCGAAAGACTACAATATAAAAGATAGTATATACATACATGTATTCAAACGAACGAGTACAGTGTTCCTTTTATATACCACTAAAACAACAACAAAATATCAACACTCTATCTACTACTGAAGTAAGTACGAAATAAATTCAATATCCAGTTATAATCCACCAAAAAACACAATATTTCAGAGATTAAAGTTAAGTTTAACAAAAAAACTAGGCCTACTAATGAACAAATATATCCATAGCGCATAGCTTATTATTCCAGAAAATATAGAGACAAAAATGTAACATAATTGTCTCCCAAGCGTGACTTCCCGTAACGGCCGCCAGCCAATCTAAATTTATGATCACTGCCCTATAAGACTTAAATTTTTCTATTTGACTGTTAACACAGAGCCATAAATAGAAAAAGTTCAGCCAACTCGGTTCCAATGGGTTACAAACATGTGGCACATAATGCTCTGTTAGGCAAGCTCAATTTCAAAGAAATTGGGCCATGTTTATAACCCATTGAAACCGAGTTGGCTGATCTCTTTCATTGCGCCCTCTCTCGGATTCAATTAATACTCAAAATATTCACTTGGAGGACAGGACTGTGTGTATCTCTTCGAAAGTTCACAGAATCTAAACATTTTTCGTTTAAATTCAATCTAATGCACTCACAGTCGAACCGGCGAAACCGATCTACTGCAGACCGATCAAATCAAAACCCGAGTCGGATACTACATTCACACCAACGAAACCGAATCCAGACCGACCGCGGATATTGGGTGATTCCGGTGTCGTACGGGACATTTTCACACGCAAGATTCGTACAGTAATGTGCGTGAAACTTAACTGGAATTCACATCCAGAGTAGAATTTTAACTCGTGATTGTGATTAGCGTTCGTGATTCTAATCATGTTCTAGTTTAATAATAATAATAATATTAAAAATAATAATAATATTCCGCATTTATATAGCGCTTAACAAATCGGAACGACGTCTATAAGCGCTTTACAGATATATTATAGAGATATAGTTTGGTTTCACACGTGCTAAAAATTCGCCATAGCTTTATTTTTCACGGGGATCATCATTCAAATTAAGGTTTTTACCGTGTGAAAGGGCGGAAAGTTAAAGCGGGTAGTGATGTGAAAAACTGATAACAAAAAACAATGTTTGAGTATACGGGTGAATTAAGGGTAAAAATGTTTCGTGTCGTACGGGACTCAGGAATGTCCCGTACGACATGCAACATTTTCATCCCTAATTCATCAATGGAAAACAATTTTTTTTCATTGTCATTTTTTACACGACTACCCAGTAGTACTTCGATATAACCACAAAACAAATGGAAGTTCCTCGTTTGTTGGGTCAACAAGTGTTGTGAAAATAGGTATTTTTTCTAGCATATCATCGGTCGGATTGGATTCGGTAAACTTGACGTGATTGTCGCATTGGCGTTGCTCGTTATCTTCAAATCGCAAACGAGCGAGGGGAAAGGCACATTGAGGAGACACAAGAATTCAATTTAATACAATCCAATTGTAAACTAGAACCTAATAAATACAATTCTTACAAAAGTTACAATGCATGTTTAATACCACGGGCGTGTTTCACAAATATTTAGAAAGTCACCACGCACGCGCATTCCTCGCTCTAACGTCAACCAGACGAGGTTAAACGCCACCATGTTATCATAGATCTAGTTCTGGTACATTGAAATATCTTGGTGAAATCATGAAATCTTAGCTCAGTGAATACCAATAATTTTGATGATCATTAACAGTATAACACAAAAAGGCATATGTGGGACAGAGTATTAATATTGTTTGGAAAAATACCTGACATTTGATGGATTTCCATGCTTATTTTGCTCATTTCTCAGCAATGACACATTTTATTTGGATTTTTATTTTGAGATGGTTACCACAACTAATATTTAGCTTTAATCCTTAAAGTGCACAAGACATCCAATAGTGCCCTAAACCTCGTTGGTCGATACACAATAGGGCGCATCCTCTGCGGATGATCCCACTACCTACGCGGTAATTTTAATCGGATGTATAAAACTAGAAATTCAAAAGCTACTTCGATTCACCTCGACTCTTTGGGGCACACATGAGTATTACAGACCCCCATTCACTCACGTGTTATATCATAGCTCACCAAAAAATCATCAAAAATCAATCCCTCGATAGATTTTGCTTTAATCCACTGACATAAGTCACAATTAACAGTACATTAAGACTTGATATGTTAATCAGGTACTTGCCCAGCTCAATCAAAAGTTAAATGGCCTGAAATAAGACTAACCATAATTTCGGCCAGTTCATTGCCAGAAAAACCAAAACTGCATTGTGGGTAATAATAATTAAAATGAAATACAAAAATGCAGTCTAGCCTCCCCAAACGCCTTAATTATGCAAGAGTATGAACACAGCATTTTCTCTATCGTTTTTCTTTTGATATACAAACATTTGATCTATTTTTAATGAATTATTTTAATCAATAAAGTCATGTGATCTTTACTTACGCCTGTCCGGCATGCTTTGCGCGCAGATGAATTACTCTCGTGTGCCCTTTGTGATTCGACCCCAGACACGTAGATGGCGCCCTTTATAATTGGTTTATCACAGCAATCGCACTACAGCAAAAGCGGTCGACAGGATAAGCGTTGCCATAGAAACTGTAGTGAAGGAGGCGGAGTTGCAGTTGGGTTTGTCACAGCAGATGTAACAGTTTGTAGCTTTCGTGTCAGAACACTTTTGGACAACTTCTCTGGCGGTACATTGAGTCACAGACGTGCATCCACGGTACACCTCTAGGTTCATGAATTTGAGAGAGAGAGAGAGAGAGAGTGAGAGAGAGAGGGAGAGAGGGGGAGGGGGGGGGGGGAGAGGGGGGGGGGTGTCGTTTTTCATAATAGACCATAAGGGTCATTGATCATAATGATCGCTAGTCATAATCAACAAGGAGGGTCGGTATTCATAATAAGAGATGAGGGTCGATAGTCATAGTATAGTAGAAGGGGTTCGCCAGTCATAATACTAGTCATACTACTCTACTAGTATTATGACTGGCGACCCTCTTCTACTATTATGACTAGCGACCCTCTTCTAATATTATGACTAGCGACCCTCTTATACTATTATGACTAACGACCCTCTTCTACTATTATGACTAGCGACCCTCTATACTATTATGACTAGCGACCCTCTTATACTATTATGACTAGCAACTCTCTTCTACTATTACGACTAGCGAACCTCTACTATTATAACTGGTGACCCTTATGATTAATGTACCCTTTTCTTTTATTGTGACTAGCGACCCTCATGTGTTATTATAAATACCAACCCTCCTTGTTGATTATGCTAGCGATCCTGATGATCAATGACCCTCATTCTCTATAATGAATAACGATCCTCATCTAGTATTATGAATATCGGACTTTACGACTCATGGTCCTTATGACTAGTGACCCTTTCCCCCTATTATTGACTAGCAAACAGTCGGGCATATAGCATTTCACAATTCACTTTCAGTTAATATTTCTTTCTAGAATTCCACAACACAAGTAGTTTCAATACCATACTTTATCCGTATTATTTATTTTGTAATTATCTGTGTTATTGTTTGAACATTTTTTTTGGGGGGTGTCATTATTACCATCTGTAATAGCTCCATGTTGTTACCTTGTAAATACATCGAAATTCGGCCTTAGCCGCGATGATGTCTTGATCTATCTATCTATCTATCTATCTATCTATCTATCATTTTACACGTCATGACTAGCGGTCCTAGAAACTGACTAGCGGGCTTACCCCGTAAAAAGCTCAGTTGACACTCAGATTAGGGGGGGGGGGGGGGGAGGTGTTTCACAAAGATATTTAAGTGTGACTTTAATAGAGTCGCACTTATATGCCTAGTTGCGTGCGGTATAAAAGGCATGACCGCATTGGTAAGCCATGAGGAAGCGTACTACTGCATAGTAATCAATAAGATTGCGCGTTGCATATCTTGACATTTATACTAAAATCTTTATGAAACAAAAAGACTAGCAATTAGCAAGAAGATAGAGAATTTACTTACCCCCGTCAGCGTTAATCTCCTTATAACATCGGGCATCAGTCAAACGAGGAATCTCGATGACGGGCTTTGGACAGGTTTCACTTCGTAGTCCGTATTGTGGATATGTTTTACATTTTTGGCAATCATAACAGTCCAGAGCAGAGGCTGTATTGAATAAAAACACATAGAAAGAGATAAATTAAGCAAATAGTTATATATGCAACAGGACAGAATGGCAATGAAGATAAAAACAAGGCATAATCGATTTAGTGTCTCGCCCACTTATGAAAATAACCAGAAATATCGTGATTTGCGAGGGCACGCAACAGAATTGTATAAAAAATTCATTGTGAAATAACTGTAATGGAATAACATTTGTCATATTAGAGTCGTGAACGTAAACTTTAATGTTGACCTCAAAATGAACTTTGACCTTACCATGTGACCTCCGAACACAATAACATGCAGGTCTCCTAAGTAAACCTACAACCCAAGTTTGGTATAAAAGTGACTCACGGTTGCAGAGTTGTGTCATAACATTGAGCTCACAATGAGCTTTGACCTTACCATGTGACCTCCGACTGCAGCAAAACATGCAGGTCCCCTAAGTACATCTACCATCCAAGTTTGGTTGAAAATTGACTCACGGTTGTGGAGTTATGCGTCATAAGAGAGTCTTGCATGTAAACTTTAACGTTGACCTTAAAATAACCTTTGACCTTACCATGTGACCTCCGACTGCAGCATAATATGCAAGTCCCCCAAGTATATCTATCATCCAAGGTTGGTTGAAAAGTGACTTCGGTTGCAGAGTTATAGATGTGTCATAAGAGAGTCTTGCACGTAAATTTGAACGTTGACCTGAAAATGACCTTTGACCTTACCATGTGACCTCCGACTACAGCATAACATGCAGGTCCCCCCAAGTATATCTATCATCCAAGTTTGGTTGAAAAGTGACTCACGGTTGTGGAGTTATGTGTCATAAGAGAGTCGTGCATGTAAACTTTAGCATTGACTTTGAAATGACCTTTGACCTTACCATGTGACCTCCGACTACAGCATAACATGCAGGTCCCCAAAGTATATCTATCATCCAAGTTTGATTGAAAAGTAATTAACGGTTGCAGAGTTATATGTCATAAGAGAGTCTTGCATGTAAACTTTAACGTTGACCTGAAAATGACCTTTGACCTTATCATGTGACCTGCGACTGCGGCATAATATGCAGGTCTCCTCAGTACTACCATCCAAGTTTGGTTGATAAATGAGTGACGGTTGCGGAGTTATGTGTCATAATATTGGTGACGGACGGACGACGGACGACATTTGAATCCCTAAATCTCACCTTTACCTCTGGTGAGCGAGACAACAAGAGTTAGGCTCTACATCCTTTTTTTAAAACATTTTTTTAAAAAGAAGTTTTGTGCTAACTTATTTTTAAAAAACCCAAACGTGTTCTGCGTTTATCAGGGCTTTCTAATTTTGCTCCCCGTGATCTGACGAACATTGACTGCTGTCTCTTATTGAAAGTGTGTTACAAACAGCTAGTCTTAAATACTATTTGAGATAACTATCAATATTGCAGATAGTATAATAATCGCCATGTCGGAGGTAGAACGCCCTTAGCAAAACATTTTCGCGCATATAGCGTCGGTGCAGAAACACCCCTACTCAATGCACTTAATATCCGCATATGCGTGCCGCTAAGGGCGTTTTTGCGAATGACAGTGTAGTGTTGAGGGCGTTTTTGCACCGACACTACGAACAAGAAATTAAGATATCACCTTGGATCACCTTGCCCCACCTTCCCCTAAAGTATCGCAGTGCCACCCCTAGAAGCCCCAGCCCCAGCGGCGTACCCATGATTTTCCAAAGGGGGGGGGGGACAAATTTTTTGGAGGATATTTCGTCCTCGAAAAAAATTGACAAGCAAAAAAAAAAGAAGGTCTTCAACCACAAATAAAGGATTTCGTACCAGAAAAATATTTGACAAGCAAAAAAAAAAAAAAAAAAAAAAGGTCTTCAACCGCAAATAAAGGACATTTCGTACCAAAAACAAACTCGTCAGGGAGGCAGGGGTACGTCCCCTGCATGCCTGCATGAGTTGTGATTCGTCAGGAGGCAATCTGCCCCCCTGCCCCTCCCCCGTAGGTACGCTAGTGCCCACCCCCGACTTCCTTCACAGTTACATCCACGAACACTTCCGCTCTTCTGTCACTCAAAATCATGAAAAAAATAGTATAAATATGCAAGAGTGACTCAATGTCTGTTTGTTGACACTGTTTCTATGGCAATATAGTGAATTTCAGACTACTTTCTTATCACTAAAATGATTCTTCCCTCGTTTGATCTCATTTCTTTCCTTTATTTCGTAAGCAGGCTTGGCCGACCTCCAATATAACTCTAGGGACTCGTGGCCTGTGTACAATGAAGTCTGGCCTACACAGTCATGTTACTCAATCCTGGGCGGAAATATCAGGGGGGACAGGGGACGCGTCCCCCTACCCAAAATAGTAGGGGGGGCACAATATCAATTGTCCCCCCTAATATATTTTTGGTCTTTTATGATGGAAAGAAATACATCATTAAAAATCGAAATAATAAATGTATTTTGGAGGAGATGACCTTACTTTTTGGGCCCCCTCCTATTGGCGGAGCAAAAAAAAAAATGGAAAAAAGGGGGAAAGAAAGAAAAAAGAAAAAGAAGGGGAAAAAGGAGGAAAAAAAGAAGAGGAAAATAAGAGGAGGGAGACGAGTGAAAAAATAAGGTCGAGGGAAGACTTGGAAAATTATTTGAAAATATATTTTAGGTCACTATATCAAATTTTCGCTCGCGCTTCGCACTCGCATAGTCTCTTTGATAAAATAATATCTTGCTCAATAGGCTGATATGTAGCTTAAAATATCAAGTTTTGGAATATACAATGCATATTTCAGCTCGGACATCGAGCTTTCATTATTTTGTTTGATTTACAAATTAAAATTTTTTAAGTGCTCTGTAAAATGTCCGTTTTATTGCAGCTTTTTGCGCTGTGCGCTCGCATTATTTGATTTGCCAAGTAGGCCTACACATTGTCTTTGTTTATTCCATAAGATTTTTTATACATTAATTCTATAACAAATTACGTAAAATCCCCCTTTTATGACAGTTTATCAAAAATTTCGTCTCGCGATTTGCGCGAGCATTATTGTTGAAAATATATCAACTCATAAATCCTGTTCATGATTACAAAAGTGCTTAAAATATCCAGTTTTCAGGCCTCAGTGTCAACACATTTCACTCACTCATTAGGCTTATAATATTAATAAATACGATAGATAAAATTTTCATGAATTCCTAGTAACAAAATTGTCCCTTTTTCAGAAAGGAATATCGACAAGTGTCATATCGCGCTTAGGAAGAGGAATAGGAGGATAGTCATAATTTTCATATGATGCCAAAATGTCCTCAGGCCTAGAATGTCCAGGTCTCAGGTCAAAATAGTAATAAAAATATCAGCTCGCGCTTCGCACTCGCATCATTTATTAAGTGCTATCCATATGCACTTCACAATTTCCCTACACAGTGCTTTAGATAGTGCTTAAATTCACCCTTTTCATACCGGAATATCAAGTATTTTCCGCTCGCGCTCGCATTATTGACTTTCATGATAAAAAATGAAATGTATTCAGAATGCCCAGATTCTGCCTAACTCTAAAATACGCGCACACATTATTGAGATATACGCAGCTTGATCTGTATTCAAAACGTGCTAAAATTATCCAGTTAAGATTAGAATATCAAAAATATTCTGCTCGCGCTTTGCACTCGCATTATTTATGTAGGAAAAGGCAAAATTTCCTATCTTTTTTTTCATGATTTACAAAACATGAATAGTGTTCCATTTTTATGTCTGAAATCTCAATTTTTCCGCTTGCGTTTCGCGCTCGCATTAATTGTTTGGTTTTATACCTATACCGTTAATGATTACAAAAAGTCCTTAGAATGTCAATATTTTAGGTCCGAATGTCAAAAAATATCAGCTCGCGCTTCGCGCTCGCATTATTTAATAGTTGAAATATGTATCGTCTTAATGGCTAACTGCAAAACGTCCTGAACAGGTCCCTTTCCGATCAAGCCAGAACCGCTCGCAGTGTAATTATTTAGTTACATACGCATCTTGTTCAGGTTCACAAACAATGCCCAGAATATTCAAGTTTCAGGACAAAATACATGAAATTCCAAAAATTTTCAGCTTGCACGCTTCGCGCTCGCACTATTTAAATAGGGCTTATGAGTTTATTACACTTTTTATGTTGCTTTATAAGAATAAAGATAAGAAATGACTGTTAGGACATCAGCGTTTTGCCCCCCCCCCATATTTTTCACGACCAAGAAAAAAAAAGAATATAGGCCTATTATTTTCCAAATGTCATGTCAAAATCTATCACAAACTTTGATTTTTGTAATAAACATGTTGAAATTTTTGCTCGCTCGCTTCGCTTTCTTGCAACTTCTTATTAATTTTACGTGATAAGCCGTATCGAGCCCCCTAAATTTTGTTGGCTCATTGCGCCACTGGGACAACCCCTTCAAAGAAACAAACAAAAATCAACTTTGAGCGGCCGATCGGGGAGAATATGGGTGAAAAAAAATTCGCCCCCCCCCCCTATTGGCGGGAGCTGGATCCGCCCCTGGTCCCCCCCTACCTTCAGGGAGAGATTTCCGCCCATGTACTCAATGGAATCAAGCGAAAAACATCAAGCTAGAGACCGAGGTGACCGAAATGATTATCGGTGCAGGGCGCATTTTGTAAATTCTATGTTCTTATTGAAAAATGAAAGATTTTTTTTTTCAGACTGCAACAGGGAAAGCGTGTAAAACGGGATCATTTGCTGTCACTTGGGCAATTCTTTATTCATTTTACCAACTGATCCGTAGTAGGTCATACAGGGCCGTATGAGCAATGTTTGAAGAGGGGATACTAGTTTTGAAAACAATGGCAACCCCCCCCCCCCCAAAAAAAAGGTTTTCGCTCCTAAGTCAAGGTAATTTTGGTCAGAAATTAATTGATAAAAAAGGTTTTCTCTCCAGAATGAAGGTGATTTTGGTAAGAAATATAATTCCAGCGTCAAGCAGTGCTGCCTATGGTGTATAACATACGCAGCACCCCTAGGAACCTCGCTTCTTAGGGCCACTTGTCCATCATGCAAGCCATAATCGTACGAAGGAGGATCCAAGCTTTTCAGTAATGTCACTCTGAGGGCGTATAGTTCATACTTGTCTTGGAAGTTGGTTGTCCGAGGGAGAATCTGTCAGGGGGTACTCGTCCAGTAGTACTTGTCCTGGATGGCGGTTGACTTATGGGTGCTTGTCCGATGCACCTCTCCTGGAGGGATATAGTCCGAGTGGGCAGCTTGTTAGGGGGTACCTTTCCTGGAAGGATGTTGTCCTAGGAGATGTTTGTCCTGGAGGGTTGTTGTCCTCGTCAGAAGGCACCTGTCCATGAGGGATGTATAGTCATATAGGGGCTAGATGTCTGGGGTACTCTTCCGTCGATAACTGTAATTGACGGATGCTGTCGGAGGGAAAAGTTGACTGGGGTAAATGCCCTGGAGTGTACGAGGGTTCTCGCCCAAGACCCCGTTGCATAAAAGTTAGCTATTATCATAACTTTGTGATCCAATGGTAACTTGCATGGAATCCTTGATGTTGATTGGCTTTTGCATATGCCATATCGTTACTATGGCAGTTACAATTGGAAGGCGAGTAGTAACTTTTAAGCGAATGAGGCTCAGGTGTTGTCAGAGATTACTCGATCGCCGGAACACTGCATGCATATCCTAGCTTTTTTCATCATAGGGGATAAATATCTGGGCCAATCGACCAACCAATCAGTGTATCAAGAAATATGATTATGCCTTAATTTTCACTAAGGAGACTCACATATGCGTTGGAACTTCACATCAAGGAGCTTCAACTCGACAATTCCCACAACTACCCAACTCATCTTTCGAATTTACATTTACGTAAAGCTTTGCTCCAGTAAGCCTACTTACCATCAGGATTAATTTCCTGGGTAAATATGAGTTAGCGGGCTTGCTATATTATTCAGCACCCGTTTGCGTGTATCTATATATCGGTCATCAGTGCTTGTTATTAAAGTAAGTGCTCCTAATTTGGAATGTCAGACAAATTGATGTAGCAGACACATTAGGGATATAAGGACTGTAGAAGCCAACGCCTTCTTCGACGCTATATATTATGTCAACCCGAAACGCACTATATAGCTGGAATTTGACTCTACACCTTCAACTAAGTTTATTATATCCATGACATTATAGTTCAGAATTGGGCAAAAATAATCAAGGATATCACAAATGTGGGGGGGGGGGGTGTGACGAAATCATGTATTTTCCCATCTATAC
The DNA here is from genome assembly GCF_037042905.1 of Lytechinus pictus. Taxonomy (NCBI): domain Eukaryota; kingdom Metazoa; phylum Echinodermata; class Echinoidea; order Temnopleuroida; family Toxopneustidae; genus Lytechinus; species Lytechinus pictus. The sequence continues at coordinate 20,726,122 of NC_087253.1, read as the reverse complement.
ATACTTTTTTATCACTTTTAGTAAAAAAACATGGTTCGCCTATAGGCAAAAAAAAGAAGAAAATAACATTGAAAAAAAAATGGTCAGGGACCCGGGGGGGGGGGGGCTTCTCGTTTTTGGAATGGAGGGTGGGGCATATGCAAATGAGGGGACTGATGACGTCACTCACTCACTATTTATTTTGTATTTCGTTAAATTAGATAGCCACGCGTCACGCGATATGATCTAAATCTGCATATTTTCCCAGCCGGTCACCTACGACGAATATATTGACCAGCCGATTCGGGATATAAATCCGGCGGTCAAAAGAATGTTTATATCATACACCCCATCATTCAATATCTGTATAATATGTAACAAGAAATATTTTTAATTTCTTCTCATTGTTATGTGAAGCAAAGATGTATTCCTCCCTGAACATGTGGAATTACAATTGTTTTGACATTTTGTAGGGTCAGTCAAGTTGTTCATTAATGTCAAATCTGTTTAAAAATGAAATATTGTATCATTCAAACAATAAATAACAAAAGATATAGTGAACGACATAATCGACTCTCTCATCTGCATGTTACTGAGCTATGCATAACCATATACTTGGTGAAAAAACAGATGAATAAAAAATGTAATAACTTTCTTAATTTACATCCGATTATTTTGACGAAATTTTCAGCATTATGCTTCTTTTATTTTTCTCTAATGATTCAAATCAACATTCTTCTTAAAGAGACCTTTAATATTTCCTTTTTACTCTCTTAGTTTTGTATTTTCCGGGGTCCATTGACCCCAAGCCCCCCCCCCCCCTCTATACGCCAGTGTCTCGCATAACACCTTGTAGTGTGAGGTTAAATTATTTCTCAAAACAGTGGAACCAAACCGGATATCCGGGAAAAAGGAGGTCGGCAACCAAAACACACAAAACATGTACTTGGAAAAGATACCAGTTGGTCCATAGCGCGTCAAGTGATGTGATCGAAATCTGTGTATTTTCCCAGCCAGTCACCTTCCCCAATTTTCTTTTACCATTAATTTGCCACACTTTCAGGTGTGTATATAACAAAACCCTCTTACATTGTGTTTTATCATCTCGAAAATAAAACAAACAAAAACAAACCAAACTGACAA